>NC_057861.1:183529798-183846326 GCF_019393635.1 Dromiciops gliroides | reverse complement strand
GCAATGGGTTACCTCACAGTATGCCATGTAAGCCGGATATACATATTCCACTATGGGATTCTCACTACAGATTTTTCAGGGTGAGTACCTTCATGAGCTTGGATAATGACTGCTGAGTTTGATTGCATCAGTTATTTTTAGGGAGTGTTTTTATGGCCTGAAATATTTAATCTTTAAGTAGGCAGAAAGAAATACTTGTTTTTGGTAAGAGCACTCTGTTCATGAAACCAATATGTAGGTCTATTGGTTGCTATTCTGTGGGTACAGACCCGTAGTTCTGTAGGCCCCTAGCTCTGGCCAGTCATCTCACTGTGGGACACAAGAAGAGTCTTGTAAGATGGTATGAATCTATCTATCAGTGCAACATTTTCACCACTTCTGGTGGAAAAACCCATGACTCTAAGTATATAACTCATTAATGGTAGATTATCTTCATATAAGAATCACAACACATCATACAATCACAGAATTCTATAATTGGAAGGACTATTGAAAGTTATCTTGTAGAGAGGCAGTAGAGAAAGTGCTGAATTTGTAGTGTAAAAAGATCTGAGTTCAGGTCCTGTTTTTAGAATTTACCAGTTGTGTGATCATTGGTAGTTGACAACTTCTGTAAGCTAAATCTGTTTCCTCGTTTATGAAATAATAAGTGGAATAGAGGTAGCTAGATAGTACAGTGGAAAGAGTGCCATTCATGGAGTCACAAAGACTCATTTTTCTGAGTTCAAATCTGTCCTTAGACACTAGCCGTGTGATCCTGGGCAAGTCAATTAATCTTGTTTGCCTCAGTTTCCTCATCTGTAAAATGTACTGGAGAAGAAAATGGCAAACCACTCCAGTATCTTTGCCAAGAAAACCCTAAATGGGTTTTCTAAATGAGTACAGATACTTACTAAATGGGGTCACAGAGACAGATAAGACTGAAAAAATGGTCAAACAATAGAAATAACTGAAATATTTTACCTTATAGGGTTGTTGTGAGGCTCAAATGAGATGTGAGTGCATTTCTTTGTAACTCTTAAAGCACTATGTAAGTATCAGCTATAATCAGTTTATCCACTTCCCACATTTTATAGATGAACTATCTGAGGCCCAGAAAGGTTAAGATCCAGGGTCAGTCATCTATGAAGTGACAGAGCTGGGAACACAAATCTGGTCTTTCTGTTGTATAATTTTAGATTCTAAATGTGGGTTCTAATCTGTTCCCCTAGTTTTGGGGGAAACTGACTAAAATCACTGATAAAACGAGTTTGGGTTTTTAAGGGTTTATTGAAAGATAGAAAGAGAAAGATTGGGAACAGAATTCCAACAGCATGGCAATCCTATCTTTCCTCAATTTTCCTGTGAAGTCCTCTGCCACCACCACCACCACCACCACCATGAAGTCAGGAACCAAAAAGAGACCGACTTCTCCGCGCAGGCCCTCCTTCCTCCTTCCTGTCCCCTCCCAGAAAATGGGAGGCTCCTCAAATTGATTGGATGGTAGCCTTGATAGACAGTACCCATGCGCAAACGTCATTTCCTGGCGCAAATGTCACTTCCTGACGCCAAGGAAAAGCCGCATGGCCTTGCCCTCTGAGGCATTCTCCTAATGGTGGAGCTTTCCTATAGTAAGTCTCCAGTAGGTGGCGTCATTCTAATCATTACACTGTGCTGCTTCTTGCTTGCTTTTAGAAATTGTCCTTAAAGCAAAATTACCTCTGGGGACAGCAGTGTTGTGTATTCAAGTTACCTGGGGAGACACTTCCTTTTGGCTTAGGTGGTCTCTAGGTACTGATGAAAGTGCTGTTACTTCCGCTTTCCCCAGTGCTTGAGCTGAATCACATCAAATTTAACAACTTCTTGAAACACAGATAGTGAGCTGGGAAAATGACAGCTAATTAATCAGAGTTTTGCACCCCACCCCCTGTGCCAATGACAACTTCACCATTTAAGGCTTAAGAGTTCAGAGAATGAACAGTTCCCATCCTCTTCATTTGGTTTTAAGCACAAAACTGGCAGGCTGTACCACATTTTCCCACTTGTATTTCCTTGGTATAATTCACATCATGAGATGTCACTGAAGACGAAAAAAACGAGCAGCTGCAAATGCATTGGGTTTACAAGTGTGGGAGGCTTTGGTACAGCCTTGGGGAAGGACTAAGACAATGTCTTGATCTTGTCATTTTCACTTCCAAGAGCACAGACTGATGACTACATTTCTCTAAGTGTTGTTTATCCTATGGCACCAGCTATTTATACTGTGACATTATTTGAATCTCTTTTTATTAAGCAATACTTTTGTTACATTACTGATAAAGGCATAACTTGAGGATATTTCGGGTTCAGTTATAGAGTCACCACAATAAAGCTAATATTGCAATAAAGCAAGTCGCATGAATTTTTTGGTTTCCCATATAAAAAGTTATATTTATACTTAACTTTAATCTATTAAGTGGGCAATAGTATATGTCTAAAAAAGTAAAATCTTTTTTTATGGCTAAAAAATGCTATCATCTGAGACTTCAGCAAGTTGGAATCCTTTTGCTGGGGGAGGTTCTTGCCTTGGTGTTGATGGCTGCTGGCTCATCAGGGTGGTGATTGCTGAAGGTTGGACTGGCTGTGGCAATTTAAAAAAATAACACAACAATGAAGTTTACTGTGTTAATTGACTCTTCCTTTCACTCAAACACTTAGATGCGTAATAGCGTTATTAATTGGCCTAATTTCAATATTATCGTGTCTCAGGGAACAGGGAGACCTGAGAGGGGAGAGAGAGAGAGAGAGAGAGAGAGAGAGAGAGAGAGAGAGAGAGAGAGAGAGAGAGAGAGAGAGAGAGAGAGATGGAGAAAGGCCAGTTGGTGGAGCAGTCAGAACACACATGACATTTATTAAGTTTCTTGTCTTATATGGACATGGTTTGTGGCACCCCAAAACAATTACGATGGTATCCTCAAAGATTAGTGATCACAGAAAATGGAGAAGTTTTAAATATTGCAAGAATTACCAAACTGTGATACAGAGACACAATGTGAGCACATACTGTTCGAAAAATGGTACCAATAGACCTCCTTGAAGCAGTGTTGCACAAACCTTCGATTTGTAAAAAATGCAAAATCTGTGATGCACAATAAAACAAGGTATGCCTGTATTTGGGAAAGAGTAAGAAGTAAAATGTCCATCCACCACCTATAAAATGACTGCTAATGTCCTCCTTCCCCCAAAATTACTTTGTGTTTATTTGATATGGTGTACATGTTATCTTCCTGCCAATAGAATATAATCTTCTTGGTGTTGAGGCCTATTTCATTTTTGTCTTCATATCTATAGCTCCTAGCACAGTGTCTGGCACATAGTAGGTGCTTAGTTAATGGTTGTTTGTTTGTTTTTAGGGGGCAATGAGGGTTAAGTGACTTGTTCAGGGTCATACAGCTAGTAAGTGTCAAGTGTCAGAGGCTGGATTTGAACTCAGGTATTACTGAATCCAGGGCCGGTGCTTTATCCACTATGCCACTTTACTGCCCCCTTAGTTAATGGTTGTTGATTGGTTGACATATTACAACATTTCTTTAACTTCTAAGTGGCCTAATTTTTTTTTTTATTAAGGCAAAGTCTTTTGTAGTTCATCACTCTCCTCCCACTCCTTGCCAATCCTTTCTCTTAATCTTTTCTTGGGAATGGTTCAATATTTATTTTCTACAGACACTGATAGGTTATAGAAAGGGGAAATGAGAGAGTCCAGAGATAAGGTTCCTTACCCCAGTGATACAAACAAACATATTTAGTGATTGTGAGTAAAGATAGAGTGGAGAAAGCCTCGAACTTAAGGGTCAGGCAAGGTGGGAACATTAGATCTTAGATGCCCCCCACACCTAGTGAATTGCATTGATCAATCCCTAAATAGCCTGGGTTTGCTGGGATGAAATCTTTAAGTAGAGTGCAAGCAACCACAGTTTTACTCAGAATGGGAATAATTTACTGTCACCGGTGCAGTTTTGAAAAATACTCAGCAATCAAGGTTGTTTTTCCCCTGCCGCTTCCCCTTAGTTAGAGGTGGAGTGCTATTTGGATATTAAATGTGAAAAATGCTTAAGGATGACTTAATGCAGTGGGCTTTTCTCTTCTTGAGTATGTAAGCAACCAATTTCAAACAGAACAATCAAGATGATTAATTAATGAATCGCTATATTGAACATAGTGACAGGTTTGTAAGTGGATTAGATCTGTGTTTGGATCTAAGAGATTTCTTTAGAGAATACATTAAATATAATAGAATGCACATTAAATTTTTCCTTGAAATACATTTTATTTGTATAAACTAACTAAGGTTTTAGTTAGGGGGCTTATAGTATCATCTTTTATTAAAGGCACTATCATGATTGGCATTTCCACCACAGTGGCTAGTGTTAAGGGTTAAAATTCTAGCTAGTCTGTCTAAAATATCTAATGAGTGGTCGCCAATAAATTATAAGCTTTAGCAAGAGTTAGGCTTTTAAGCATTTATTAAGGAAAACAAGAATTTGGTAAAGAGAGAGAGAAAGGCCTAGATTCCTATCTATTAAAGGGAGAGCACATTTCTAGCTCCGCTCTCCACCAGAGTCCAAAGGAAAGAGCGCGAGACTGAGCGCCAGTCTCTTCCTTCCTCCTCCCACTCGCCCGCGTCACTTCCTTTTCCCAAAGAAAAGACTCCTGGTCTTGCTCTCAAAGACCTTCTCTTCATGGGTGGAACTCTTCTACAGTAAGTCTCCAGCAGGTGGCGTCATTCCAATCGTTACACTAGCTAAGCATTGCCAATCTCTGTCTTTCATCTACCCTTGTGGCTTTCCCAGATTTAGTGATGAATCTGACTTTTCAAATTCTCAGCATTATTGGAATTTCATCTGAAACTTTATACTTACTAGAGTTGGTAATTATAGAAATAGTCATAGGCTTGAGGACTAGGTGATCTACCCAGCAAAGGAGAAGATGGGGAAAAAATACTGGTAATATAAAAAAGAATCGAATATTGCTCAAGTAGTTCTATTCTGTGTAGAAAAGAAAAGGCCAAGCAATGAACAATTATAGGATGATTAGAACAGAATACAGTAACTTATCATGATCAGTACAACCAGTTGAGAAATGAATATTTTTGTCTTACTGAGAAATAGTTTCTTCCTCGATCAATCAGTAAACATTTATTTAGTAGCTACTATCAGCTGTTTTTTATAGATACAAATACAAAGAATAAAATAATCTCTACTCAGAAGGAACTTATATTTTAATGAGGGAGACAGGAAATACTTCTACATCAGCAGCATAAATATAAGCACATACAAATATAAGGCAGCTACGTGGTGTAGTGGATAGAGTGCTTGGGCCTGGAGTCAGGGACAACTAATCTTTCTGAATTCAAATATGACCTCAGACACTTAATAGCTCTGTGATCCTGGGCAAGTCACTTAACTGTATTTCCCTCAGTTTCCTCTTTTGTAAAATGAGATGGAGAAGGAAATAGCAAACCACTCCAGATCTTTGCCAAGAAAACCCCAAATGGGATTACAAAGAGTCAGACGCAACTGAAAACCACCACCACCACCATACAAATATATACAAAGTAATTACATAAATAGTAGCTTGAGAGGATGGGGAAAGAATCCATGCAGAAAATGGAGCTCTAGGTGTGTCTTAAAGGAAGAAGACATTTAGGAGACAGCTAAGGAAAGAGTGCGCTCAAGGCATGGTAATGGATAGTTCAAAGTCATGAATATAGGATATAGAGTGTTGTGTGTAAGGGACAGAGAAAAGGCCAAACTGGTTGTGGGGACTAGTGGCCAGTGAGGTTGGAAAGATATGTTGGATCCATATAATGAAAGATTTTAAAAGCTAAATAGAAAATTTTATATTTTATCCAGGAGGCAATAGGAAGTCACTGTTTCCTGTTAGCAGCTATTCGCATTCATGTGTTGAATGGACTTTAGTGGGAAGAGACTTGAGGCATGAAAACTAATCAGGAGACTATTAACTTAAGTGATTGGTGATAAGAGTGTCAAGTAGAGTGGTCCCTATGTGAGTGGAGAGATAGCTATGTGGGGCGGGGGGAGAGAAAGAGAGACAGAAAGAAAGAAGCAGAGAGAGGGATAGACATACACACACACACACACAGAGGGAGAGGTGTCAAGGATAATCCTGAGGTTATGAATCTAAGAGACTGGCAGTCTCTTAGTGCCTTCTACAGAAAGAGTGAAATTTGGGAGAGGGGGAAGTTTGGGAGGAAGGAGAATTAGTTTAATTTTGGGCATGCTGAGTTTGAAATGTCTCTGGGACATCCAGTTTGAAGTGTTCTATTGGCAGTTGGTTATATAGAACTGAATCTCAGAGGAGAGATAGATGGATATATCATTCTGGCAGTCTTCTTCTAAGAAATGATAGTTAAACCCATGGGTGCTGATGAAATTACAAAAAATATATAGAGGGAGAAGAGAAGAGGGCCTAGGCTAGAACCCTGAGGAATATTAACAGGGGTGTAATAAGGATGATGAGCCAGAAAAATATTCTACAGAGTGCTCAGAGATGCAGGAGGGTATCAGAAAAATCCAGAGAGGTAATAATATATAGGGAGAGAGAGTGAGCTTAAGTGTCAAATGGGTCAAGTAGTATGACCCAATCAGATTTGGCAATAAACAGATCACTTTTAATTTTGGAGAGAGCAGTTTCAGTTAGTGATGAGTTTGGAAACCAAATCACAAAGGATTGAGGAATGATTGAGAAAAGAAAAAATAGAGGCAGTGAGTCTAGATAACTTTTTTCCCCAAGGAATTTGGCTGAGAAAGAGAGAAGTGCAGAAGTGTAGCTTGAAGGTATGTTGGGATCTAGTGAAAATTTTTTTAAAGGACAGGAAAGAACTAATACATAAGGAGAAGCTTAAGAATCAAGAGAGTGGGGATGAATGAGGATGAAATTTTCTGGAGAAAGCAAAAGGGGATGGGATGAAGTATGCATATAAAGGAGTTGGCTTTGGCAAGGAGAAAGGTTACCTCTTTGTTAGACTGGTGCAAAAGAAGAAACAGATTACATTATCAACATTTTACATCCTCTGAACAGATTCCAGTCAGCAGTGAGTGGACTCTGTCTTTCTGTTGTCTCTCTTTGTGGCATTTTGTTCTGTCCATTCCTATTATATTATTGCCATGATTGCTCCAGTAGCCACCTTATTGGACATAGGGCCCCCATTTCCAAAGCTTTCAAGAAAAATATGAATTGGTTTCAGGCAATGGAGGAGCTCAAAAGGAACATTGAATAAAAAGTAGGAGAGATAGAAGGAAGATTTAGAGAGGTGGAGGAAAGAAGGGAAAGAGAAATGAGAGCAATGCAGGAGAGTCATGAGAAAAAAATCTTGAAAAGCCAAATGGAAAAGGAGATACAAAAGCTCTCAGAAGACAATAATTGCCTAAGAATTAGGACTGAATAAATGGAAGGTACTGACTTTATGAAAAACCAAGACACAGTAAAGCAAATCCAAATGAATAAAAAAGTAGAGGGCAATATGAAATATCTCCTTGGAAAAACAGCTGAACTGGAAAATAGGTCCAGGAGAGATAATTTGAAAATCATTGGACTAGCTGAAAACCATGGCCAATATAAGAGTTTAGACAGCATCTTATAAGAAATTGTCAGGGAAAATTGCCCTGATATTCTAGAAGCAGGAGGTAAAATAGAAATTGAAAGAATCCACCAATCACATCCTGAAAGAGATCCCAAAAGGAAAACCTCAAGGAATATTATAGCCAAATTCCAGAGCTCCCAGGTCAAGGAGAAAATATTGCAAGCAGCTAGAAAAAAGGAATTAAAATACTGTGGAGCTACAGTAAAGATAAAACAAGATCTAGTGGCATCTACATTAAAGAACCGGAGGGCATGGAATATGTTATTCCAGAGGGCAAAGGAACTGGGACTACAACCTAAAATCACCTATCCAGCAAAACTGAGTACAATCTTTCAGGGAAAAAATGGGACTTCAGTGAAAAAGAGGACTTTCAGGCATTTGTGATGAAAAGACCTGAACTGAATAGAAAATTTGATTTTCAAATACAAGACCCTAGAGAAGAATAAAAAGGTAAACCAGAAAAAGAAGTCATGAGGGATATTAAAAGATTAAACTGTTTACATTCCTACATAGGAAGATAATACTTCTAACACTTAAGAACTTTCTCAGTATTAGGGCAGCTGAAAGGAATACACTTAGAGGACACAGGTCTGAACTGAATATGAAGGGATGATTTCTATAAAGCATTTATTTTTTGTTTATCCTTGTCTTTTGAGGGGCAGGCAGGGTGGGGTGGCTTATGTCTGGGGCCAGATTTGGGCTCAGGGTCTCCTGGGTCCAGGGCTGGTGCCCTTGTTCACTGTGCCACCTAGCTAACCCATGATGACATCTTTAAAATAGAGTTAAGGAATAAGAGGAATGCACTGGAAGAAAGGGAAAGGGAGAGGTGGACTGGGGAGAGGTAGTTCACATGAAGGAAACAAGAAAAAGCTTATGGAGGGGAGGGGAAGAGGGGTAAGGAGTGGGGGAGTGAGTGAACCTTACTATCATCAGAACTGGATCAAAGAGGGAATAACATACATACTCAAGTGGGTATAGTAATATATTTTGCCCTGAGGGAAAGTGGGAGGGGAAGGAGATAAAGGGGGTGGGGAGAGGGGAAGGAAGAAAGGGCAGATTGGGTGAGGGAGCAGTAAAAAGCAAATCACTTTTTTTTGTTTGTTTGTTTTGTTTTGTTTTGTTTTTTTGTTATTTAGTTCTCAACTTTTGTTTATACAAGCTTTACAATTTCAGATTTTTCTCCCTCCCTCCCCCCTCCCCTAGACAGCAGGTAATCTGATATAGGTTATATCTTTTTATCTATATATCTATATACATATACATATATATATTTATATACACATATATATACACATAATAACATTAATCCTATTTCTGCATTAGTCATGTTATAAGAGAAAAATCAGAGCAATGATAAAAAACCTCAAAATAGAAAAAAACCCCAACAGCACCAAAAACAAAAGAAATAGTATGGTTCATTCAGCATCTATACTCCACAGTTCTTTTTTTTTTTCCTTGGATTTGGAGATCCTCTTCTATCATGAGTTCCCTGGAACTCTTCTGTACCATTGCATTGGTGAGAAGAATATAGTCCATCACAGTAGATCAACACTCAATGTTGATGATACTGTGTACAATGTTCTTCTGGTTCTGCTCATCTCACTCATCATCAGCTCACACAAGACCCTCCAGGTTTCTCTGAACTCCTCCTGCTCATCATTTCTTACAGCACAATAGTATTCCATTGTATTCAAATACCACAACTTGTCCAGCCATTCCCCAATTGATGGGCACCCCCTCAACTTCCAATTCCTTGCTACCACATAAAGAGCAGCTATAAATATTTTTGTACATGTGGGTCCCTTTCCCCTTTCCATGATTTCTTTGGGAAAAAGACCTAAAAGTGGTATTGCTGGGTCAAAGGGTATGCACAGAAAAGTAAATCACTTTTGAGGAAGGTGTAGATGCTCTGCATAACTGCACATGTATGACTTATATTGAATTGCTTGATTTCATAGGGAGGATTGAGGAGGGAGGGAGGAAGAAAATTTAGAATACAGAATTAGCTCAAAGTCCTTAATCTCATCAGAGTTGGCTCAAGGAGGAGGTAACATACACACCCAATTAGGAGGAGTAATTTAACCCTGCAGGAAAGTAGGAGAAGAGGATAAGGAAGGAAGGAAGGGTGAAAGAAGGGAGGGCAGAGTGGGGGAGGGGGCAGTCAGAAGCAAAACACTTTTGAGGAAGAATAGAGTAAAAGAAGATAGAAAATAGAGTAAATATCGTGGGAAGGGAATAGGATGGAGGGAAATAGTTATGATTGATTATAATGGCAAAATGTATGGTACCTACTTTGCTGGGCTATTGTGAAGAAAATTCTTTGTCCAGTTTAAGGTACTATATAAAGGGTATGATGAACAGGTTGCTATCAGATAAACCTAGAAAGGCCTACATGAACTAAAGCAGAGAGAAATATACTGTATACAGAATAACAGCATTAGTGTAAGATGATCTTCTGGGAAGCATGTGGTTATTTTCATCAATGCGATGATCCAGTATAACTCTGAAGGACTTATGAAAATTTCAATCTATCTACAGAGAAAGAACTGATAGTATCTGAAAACAGAGAGAAGCATAATTTCTTTTGACAGTTCCTTAATCTGAAGTTTTGTTTTTATCTGTTTTCTCTTACAACCTAGTTAATGTGGAGATGTTGTCCATGACTACTCCTGTATAACTTATATTGAATTGCTTAAGTTCTTGGAGGTGGGGGGTGGGAAGGGAGGGAGGAAGAGAAGTTGGAACACAAAGTTTTAAAAAATTGATGTCAAAATTTGTTTTTACATGTAATTTGGAAAATAAAATTCTAAACAGAAAAAAAATACCACACACACTCACACATACACACAAAGCCTTGCATGAAATAATGCAGAGTGAAATGAGCAGAACCAAGAGAACGTTGTGTACAGTTACAGAGATATTGCTCAAAGAGCAGCCGTGAATGACTAAGTTACTTTGAATAATATGATTATTCAAATCAACTACGAAGGACTTATGAAGGAAGATGCTATCCATATCCAGAGAAAGGACTGATATATAGAAGTATGTGTTGTATGGTTTCACATATATATCTGTATTAAATGTTGGCCTCCTACAATGTGGGGTTGAGAGGGAGGAAGGGAGATAATTTAGAACTCGAAATATCACGCCAAAAAGTATGTGGTGTAATGACACATAGTAGGTGCTATATAAAAATGCTTTTTTCCTTCCCTTCTTGGATGTTGTGCTTGAAACAAGTTGGCAAAATTGCCTTCCTGTCATTTGTAGACTGCTCAGACCAACTGTGCTCCACATTTATTGAAACACACACACACACACACACACACACACACACAACAACAACAACAACAGTAACAACACAGAAAACTGCTAGAAAGGGAAGCAATGGCAGAAGACATTTGGCTGGCCATGGTAGTTTCTGTTCATATCTGGAGCTTGCATTATCACCTTTATTGGGGTTGTAAGGTTGTAATTGCATAGACTTATATGACTGCTACTAAGTGAGCTTGGCCAATGGTGGAAGAGGATCATCCTGACCCAGATGAACCACAGTTTTATTCTGTGAAGACTCAGGCTGTCTCATTTCAAAAGCAATCTTTTCAAGGGGTCTCTCATTGACTCGTGCATAAATCCTGTTACCTCTTCAGTATCCTGCCAACCAGCCCCTTAGTAATACAATCATTTCAAACCCACATCTGGGGAGGTGGGATAGGACGCGTTAAGTAGACTTCATTGGCAGAACTTTGTTGTCAGAATGAGCCTTTTAAAAAGTGGAAACATCTTGAAATGCGAGACTGCTATTTTCCCCTGGGTTTGACAGCTTGGAAGCTGAATTTGAAGATTCACAAACAATGCAGTGAGTTAGAAAGATTTTTTTTTCATATTTTTTTCAAAAAATGTGTGATAGCCTATTAAATTTTGATCTGTAATCCTACAGGTATGAACATAATTGTTGTTGTTTGTCCATCATTCTCAAAGAGGACCACAACATAGGGGTGATGTCATGAGTTGCACTGAATTGGATTTAAGTGAGGCAGGGCTGTGCAAAGCCACCAGCTTCACTCTCTTCTCCAGAGCTACTGGGTCCAGTGGCAAGATATACATCAGGATGACTTGAGATGCCCCCTGGGATGTTTAAGGCAATTGGGGTTAGGTGACTTGCCCAGGGTCACACGGCTAGTAAGTGTCTGAGGTGAGATTTTGAACTTAGGTCCTATTGACTCCAGGGCCAGTGTTCTTTCCACTGTGCCTCCTAGCAGCCCCCACAAACATAATACTGGCTAACCTTGAAATAGAGAAGTCAGAGACTCATAGGATTTAAGAGTTGGAAAGATGAGTGCTTAGAAAGCCAAGAGTGCTTAAGTAATCTTCTACAAGGTCACACAGCAATTATGCTGTAGAGTTAGGATAAAAACTCAGGTTCTTTGATTTCTAATTAAAGTGCTCAGAGGAGGAAGTATCTTTGTATTCATATTTTCACAGTTTAGGCTTAGGGCACTTTTTTTGTATCAGGCACCCTTTTGATTGTATGGTAAAGTCTGTGGAGGCCCTTCTCAGAATGTTTTTAAATGCATATTTAGGATTACAAAGGAAAACCAATTATAATGGAAATAAGGGTGCAATTTTTTTCCTATGCATGTTCATAGATCCACTGAAATATATTCATAGACCCCCAAGATTGGGGGAGACCCAAGGTTAAAAAACTGACTTAGGGGACTATGTGACTTCCTTTACTGGAATACCGTGGGTCCCCTGAAATTTCTTGTCAAATTGAGGATTCCACTTACCCAGAATACGGACAAAGAGTCAGAGAACATTCCTCAAGGTTGTCCATTAGGTATTGGGAATGGGCCAAAGGATGCTCTCTTTCTGCTTTCACTATGATCTATGACTCAAGGGTGCATGAAGGCAGAAGATCCAAGCCATGATCCTGTGGGTGGTCCTAAGGGAACTTTAGGTCTCAATAATACCCTTGGTCTTAGAGTGGGGAAGTTTAGTGAATGCATTATTCTACTTCTGCTTCTACCTAACCAGGCTTACTCTTTTCTGCCTTCTTGCAGTCAATCTTCAGTTAGCATAGTAGCAAATTTTTACTATGAATAAAAGAAGCCATTGAAATGTGGATTTTTAACCTGGTGAACCTAAAAAAAATAGTAGTAGTAGTAGTAGTAGTAGTAGTAGTAGTAGCAGTAGTAGTAGGCCTCCACCAGTCACGGACGACCATGGATCAGTGCCTTAAAGAGCCACAGGCCACAGTGTGGCTGTGCAGTCCGATACGGGAGCCGTAGCTCCTGAGTGACTTATAACTGGTAACTGCCACATCCCATGTTGTATCTACCCCATGAGGAGTAGCTGGGGTGTCCTCTCCAGGGGGCTGGCCTGGGCGGATCAATATGGAAAACAAGCTGTTGCCCATGCAGCAGGTTTTTCCTCTCTGTGACATTGGTGGATCCAAAGGAGAGGCAGAGCCAGTACAGTTTGGCACCAGTGCTGCCGCAAGAGTTGGCAGAGGGATGTGGTGTCCAATGTCCAACTGCCTAAGGGACTCCGACTCCTGATTTTTCCTCGGGGTTAACTCCCGAAGCCTTTCCCATAAATGGGTATAGCCACAAGGCAGTGGAAGTTTAAAATCAGGGTTCCTTCCCCTAGGCGGGTTGCCTGCCAAGGCTAATGAGCCCCACCTGCCCAAAGCGACTTGTTTTGAGGTGCCAGTAACTTGCCTTCATCCCTTCTCCTGTTAGTGGAAACAGTTCCGCCATGAGAAGGCCAGGAATTGGGCTTCGGTTGTTAGAGGCTATTTGAGACGCATGCTATTGGAGCATTTTATAGAGAGTGGGAGCTTATCCCCACTCCCACCACAGCATGACAAATCGTTGGAACCAAAATACACCTTTATGAAGTAAGAGCCTTCTGTGCTAGATCTGCCTTGGTAGCTTTTTACCTGCATAGTTATTTGACTGTTTTGGCCTCAGGCCCACCTCCACCCCTACCTCTTCTTCTTCCTTTAATTTCTTCCTCTCCTCAGAAATGGAATATTTACTCTAGAGGGAGCAAAAAGTTCCTTTTGTCTTTGCTCTTTTTATTTTGATGGTCATTACAACATCCACAGAAAAGCTCAGAAATGGTACTACCCTTCCCACATCCAACACAAATCCTTGATTTCAAATTGGTTAAGTGGTTCCCATGGATACAAGTGAAAGGCCCATGATTGATGACTAGGAGCTCTGTATGTGTACAAATTCAAGGACAGAATGCAGCCCTTTGGGAGTGGAACATTTGAGTACAGCTCAGATTCTAAGGCCTCATTGTCTAGAGAAAATTCTTAGTCCGTATCAAGTAGCCATTTATGATGCCCCATCTCCTTTTGCCCTTCCTGTAGTTGTGGTGTGCATATGTGCACATACTGGGAATTATTTCAGAAAAGAATACGGTTTAGTATAAATTGAGATTTAGGGTTTAGAAATGCATCTTGAATCTTTTTTTTTTTTTGCTTTTAATAAATGCTATATATATTATATAATTATTTAACTTTATCACTATATCATTGTATTATAAATATTATTACTGGAAACCATGTACATATATTTTCTCCTGATAATAATGATTGTTAGAATTTGACTTGAGATTTTAAGCATTAGAGAAATTGGTTTCTCAGTTTCTGCTGTAGCTTCTAGGCAGACGAAAGCAGCCAGTAAATATTTATTGAGTACCTATTATGTGGAACTGTACCTTATCCCTAAAGGAAAAAAATGAGGTTAGAATGAAACTAATGGGGGGCAGCTAGGTGGCGCAGTGGATAAAGCACCTGCCCTGGATTCAGAAGGACCTGAGTTCAAATTCCAGCTCAGATACTTGACACTAGCTGTGTGACCCTGGGCAAGTCACTTAACCCTAATTGCTCTGCCAAAAAAAAAAAAAGAATGAAATTAATGCTGTTTTAAAAATGTCTAATTCATAGAATATTATCTTATATTCTGATATATATATATATATGTTCTGTTTTCCTTAATGTAATCTATCTTTTGCTGTTATAAACTCTTAAATACATGTTTCTTTCATTATTTTCCCTTCCTTCCTTCCTTTCTTCATTTGTTCCTTCCTTTCTTCCTTCTTTCCAAGAACGAAAAGTTCTTGCCTTAGATTTTTGGGAAATTCATGAACTTGGATGGGAAAAACAAAACAAAAAAACCCTGCACCTTTATTTTTACTAACTTTGAACTGAAATGTAGCATTTACTTCAATTATTTAAAAATATTATTCTGAGAATTTCCATGAGTTTCTTCTCCAGACTGCCAAAGGAAGTCCATGTCATAAAAAAGGTTAAGAACCCCTATGCAAAGAAGAATGTGGCCCTCTCTTCCTTTACATGTCTAAAATTCTCTCCAACTGTCTTCTTAATAAATTCAGGACAGTAGAGGTATTTTAATCAAGTATTATTTGCTGCTGTATTTGTCCTTCCCCCTTTAAATTATATGAAATTTAGAAGATTGGTAATAATTCTTTTAATATATGAATTTAAGCATTTACCAACCTCAATTAATAATTGTCTACATCTTTTCTGACTTGGTCATTTTAAATCCCATCAAGGTCATGCAGGATACAGGGTGACTGCACCTGAGATGTTGTCAAGATAAGCCCAAGACAGAAGAATCCAAATGTCTTTTTTTCTCTCCTTAGACGGGTAGTGGAGCTTTATGGTCCATTTGTTCTCTTTCCTAATCTACTTATTCTTTCACAGCCAAATTGAAATTAGGAATTAAATTAAACTCCCTAGTTAACCTGGCTTGCTCAGACCAAAACTACCTGAGAATATATTTCAAGTTTTTCCCAATTAAAGATATGGTTTCACTGTGGAGAAGGTTAGAAATTCATGTCTCATGGCTTGTCTTCAAGGCATTTAGGCTTCTAGGAAAAATCTGTGGCTTGTAGCAAGGGATCTGCTTCACTATAAAGGTCATCTTTTGGATTTATCCTCTATACAATCTTCATAGTAAGTGAAACATTTGCAGCATAATAGATTTCACTTGGGGTTGGTGATTCATCCAGTGTCCCAGGCCTTATTCAGTCAGTGGGGAGGATGCCTAGAAAAAGTGGCATCAAAAGGTGATGTTTATAGTTCTTAGTTTTGTTGTTGTCCCTGTCATTGGCCTCGAAACTCAGAGTAACAGCATATTTGAAGAGGGATCATTTTAATCTAGAAAACAGCTGGAGGAGCATTGTCTAATGCCATATTTCCCAGTGAGCATGTCTTGTTACAGCAGAATGATTTGCTGATTTCTACATAGCCCAAGGATTACCTTCTGCATGAAATCTTTTCATTTAAAAAAATTATTTTTTATTTGGATTTTTTTCATTTCTATTTTATTTTCATTTTTAATTTTTCTCAATTGCATGTAAAGTTATTTTTTGAGTTCCAAATTTTTCTCCCACCCTTCCTTCCCTCCCCCCTTCTGAGGTCAGCAAGCAATTTGTTATAGGTTATACATTACAATCATGTTAAATATATTTCTACATTAATCAGAACAAAAGGGAAAAAATGCAAAAAGAATAACAAGAATTACAACAAAAAAGGTGAAAATAGAATGCTTCAGTCTGCATTCAGATTCCATAGTTCTTTTCCTGAATGTGGAGAGCATTTTCAACCGTATGTCTTTTGGCATTGTCTTGGATCATTGTATTGCTGAGAAGAGTTAAGCCTGTCACAGTTGATCATTACAAAATGTTGTTGATACTGTGTACAGTGTTCTCTTGGTTCTGTTCATCTCACTCAGAATCAGTTCATCTAAGTCTTTTCAGGTTTTTCTGAAATCCATCTGTTTATCATTTCTTACATCACAATAGAATTCCATTATATTCATATACCACAACTTGTTTAGCCATTCCCCAATTGATGGGCATCCCCTCAAGTTCCAATTCTTTGCTACCACAAAAAGAGCAGCTATAAATTTTTTTTTTTGTCTTTGCATCCTCTGCATGTAGCACCATGCTTGGCTCAAACTAGGCACCTAATGAATGCTTGTTAACTGATCAATCCTTCCACTTGCTATGTCCTCTTTCCTATATTACTTGGTACCTATTTTGTGTTTATGTGTCTTCTCCTTTAGAATGTAAGCTCCTTGAGGGTAGGGAAGGGGATGTTTTATGTGGTGGATAGTGTGTTGGGCCTGGAGTCAGGAAGACTCATCTTCCTAAGTTCAAATGTGGCCTCAGATACTTACAAGCTGTGTTACCCTGGGCAAGTGACTTAACCCTGTTTGTTTTAATTTGCTCATCTGCAAGATGAGTTGGAGAAGGGAATAGCAAATCATTTTAGTATCTTTGCCAAGAAAAGCTCAAATGGGGTCATGAAGAATCATCAATGACTAAAACGACTGAACAACAAAACATCAAAAAGTCTAGTGTCCAGCACATATGGAGTTAGAAGTATTTAATAAATGCTTGTTGATTGATTTTGTTTTTGTATCTTCTTTGTCACATTATTTATACCCAATTTAAATTATGCTGGCCTTCATTATAGTACATGTGATATGAGCAGACTGAGATGTAGCATAAACTAAATCAGATATTCTACAGCATTAACAAAAGACCTGATTCAGCAGGCTTAAGCTTTAACTAATGATTGTGTGAAAAAGTATTAAAATACTTTGTTGTGGTTGTTTAGTTGTATCTAACTTTTCATGATCCCATTTGGGATTTTCTTGGCAAAGATATTGGAATGGTATGCTATTTCCTTCTTATCTTACAGATGAGGAAACTGAGGCAAACAGGGCTAAGTGATTCATCCAGGGTCATACAGCTACTAAGTGTCTGAGGCCAGATTTGAATTCAGAAAGATGAGTCTTTCTGACTCTAGTTCCAGCACTCTATCCACTATACCACCTAGCTGCCCTATTTAAGTACTTTCAGAGTAAGCACTTAAATACTTACTCTGTAAAAAAAATCCTGTGCTAAGTGCTGTAAATACAAATTGAAAAGTACCAGCATCATTTTTTTTTCAAAGAAGTCACATTTTATTAGGGGGAGACAACACCTCCAGTTGTAAGTCAGATGGAAAGGCTCCATTGCCACAATGCTTGCTTCCCTGGACTATGGCTGATGGAGGACCAGAGGTCTAGGGAGTGGTCCTGAGACCCAGGATCTCTACCTGGGAGCCCTGGATTATTGCTCTCTGGGTGTGAGGTTAAGTGGGTGATGGGGGTTTGACTCACCTGGCACATTTCCTTCTGATTCCCACCCCACCCCTCTGGGTTACTTGAGGCTGGTTAGGTAGTTGTGGGGATGCCTGGGCGGGTACTTCTGTTGCGCCTAAATCTCTTTGTTACCCTCAGTGATGGTTGTGTGGTTGAGATGAAAGCAAGAACAGTGATTAGGGGTTGCTGCTATTCCCAGAGCTCTTGGATTCAGGGACTCTCTCCATCCACGTCTGACAGGAGGTGTGTTGGCTGATCAGCAGATAGTGTTGGTGGCAGTGAGGATAAAGGTTCTATTCTCCACAGAGGTTGCTGTCCTTGGTGGCTCTGGGGACCAGGCTAGAAACAGGGATGGTGATCTGAATAACATTGCTCTTCCAGAGACCTTGGGCTCAAGGTCCTAGGGATTCTCCATCCATGTCTGAGGGGAGGTGGTGGAGGAGATATGACTGGCCTGGCAGGTGTCATCTCTTTCCTATCCCTCAGGGTACCTTGCTTTTTCAGCTAGTTTGGCTTGATGTTTATCTTTCATTTAGACACTGATGTGTACAGGTACACATCTGTGTGTGTGAGATTAGGTGAAATGCATGAAATACTTTAAATTCATTATCTCATTGGACCACACAGCAACTCTGGAAGTGAATGGCATAAGTACAATCTCCATTTTACATATGAGAAAATATACTTAAGAAAATAAAGTGACTTGCCTAAGGTAGCAAGACCAAGACTTGAACTCTGAAAACTTCCTGAGGTTCTGGAATTTTCCTTGTACCCTTGAATTCATTAAATAATTGAACTACCTGGCTAGTTCTTAACACATTGACTTAGAAATCTTACAATTCCATGTGTTATTATTTCCCCCATTTGACAGAGGAGAGAACTGAGGCCCAGAGGAATTATTTCCACTTAATGGTCATTGGCCAATGTCAACTATAATTTGCTTTAATGCAAATAAAAAACTCGGGACCCTGTTTTTTCCCCTTCATTAGCAGCCATTTTGTGATAAAGAAAGATATTATAGTCTTATTTACCCTGTAATAATTTTATTATCAGATAATAATGACTTGGGGAATTCTAGGTTGATTAGGTAACATTAATAGTAACATTCCATGAATCTAGGTACATTGGGAAATCTCTTTCTTGCAGAGCAAGAATACAAAGCTTTTGCTGCAGTTTCTATAGTTACTTACCTTGGCTCACAGGATTTGAGATTTAGAATTAAAAGGATCCTGGAAGATCATCTAAGTCCAACCTCATTATTTTAGAGTTGGAGAAACTGAAACCCAGGAAGGTTGAAGGGATCTGTCCATTGTTATAGTGTATTAAGTAGTAGAGCTAGGAATCAAATCTTTGTCCTTTGACTCCAAACCCATTATTCTCTTCACTATTGTTTGTCCTGATATAGGGGAAAATCTCACTATCAACTGAGACCTACTTATACAATCTTAAATTCTTTTGTCATCTGTGGAACACTTTGAGTTTCTTTCCTTTAGTCTGTAGTTCTTTCCAAAATGTTCTAAAAGTCTTTAGCCTGGTGGCATAATAGCCACAGAATGAGGATGGGGGCAAAAGAATCCCATGATGCAGGAACTGTCAGGCATTTTTGTTGCTAATCATTCTGCACACTGCAATGGAGTTGTTAGCGTCTGATTACAGTGTGACCCTGGGATCTGTTGGATTCATTTCACCTCTCAAGTAGGTCTTGAGTTCTCAGTGAATGTTTGCTGGTGTCCCCAAGTTATTAACTTTTATTTGTTTGTTTGTTTTTTAAGTGAGGCAATTGGGGTTAAGTGACTTGCCCAGGGTCACACAGCTCGTAAGTGTTAAGTGTCTGAGGCCGGATTTGAGCTCAGGTACTCCTGACTCCAGGGCCAGTAGTCTATCCACTGCGCCACCTAGCTGCCCCAAGTTACTAACTTTTAAAGAATAATGTTACTGCTTAATCACAAGCTTGCTCTCTTTAAAGACTAGCAAACAGAAACTTAAGATGGAGTCAAAAGATGACCTACAGAAAAGCAAATGAGTTCAGTTCACACATAAATCTTTATTTAAAGATAATCAGAAAAAGGGATGCCACTTTTTTTGTGTGTCTTTGATGTGTTTTGGTCTCAAGCCATATCTGGGTATTTCTTATTTTCCCTGTAACCGAATGTCCCTGGTTATAGTGTATCTGTGGCAGTGGAAATGATTATTTTAAAATAAATCTTCTGTAATATTGTCACCATTTGTTGTCAGAAAACATCCAGGGCAGAGCCAAATGATCTCTGGAAGTCTCTTAATTGCTGTTTGTGATTATGTTATTCTATGATCTTATTACAAGTTTTTGCAAAAATTATTTGACATGACATAAAAAGTCATTATTTCAAATTTTAGGGTTCAAAATGCTTATTATAATAACTATTGCATTTTATAACTAGAATTAGTTTTCCATCTGTGGCATGTGTGGAAGGGCTCACATCTTCTGTATCTTTACTTTGTAGGCCACTGATGATTGTGACCCAGAAGATCACAACCCTGGCGTTCCAAATTCATGATGGTGAGGAAATATTCTCCTTACAGCTGTGTTGCCATTGGGCCTACCTCTCTTTACATTGTACCGGTGATCATTAGCCTAGAAAGAGTTGTCTCCTCATTTTGTTGGTACTTCTGTTGCTCATAAATTAGTCTTAACTCCTTCAGAATCTTGATTCCTGAGACAGTACTTTACATTTGCTGAAATATTTCTGTGGAGAGCAGAGGCTTTGCTCTTGATCTTGACAAGATCAAAATCTGTCTGGTGACATTCTTTCTCTTCCATATCAGTGATATCAAAGAGAAGGGACACTCTCTTTGCTTCACTCCAATCCCAGGAAAGTTAAAAAAGAATTCAAAATTAAGCACCGTTTGGCATTGTTAACCAATCATGTTTACTTGAACTGTTAAACATTTTAGAAAAGAATATTTGAGCCTTCTTGATCCATCCTCCCCAAGTCATTTGTTGAATGGGAATAGCAAGACAATTTAAAACCTTGAGTACACACAAAATGGGTACTTTCTTCTCATCAATCTATTCTTTAGGAAGGGAGCAACTTATTATTAGGCTCCAACAAATAGATCATAGATGGTAAGTGAGAGGAGACTTCAGAGGCCATCTGGTCTAAAACCTTTATTTTACAAATTAGGAAAATAAGGCCCAGGGAGGCTAAAATGCTGAACCTCACAGCAGTAGGGTCTTCTGATTTGAGCCAATGGTCTGGTGAAAATGTTATTTTCTGTAGAAAACTAGTTTTTAAAAATAATAGCTCACATGAGTACACTACTTAGTAGGACACAAAATCTTTTCCTCAGAACAAGACTGTTGACTAGGTCATGCCCATTTTGTTGATGAGGAAACATTTCAAGCTTGTAGAGGTTAAATGACTTCTCTAAAACTTATACAGCCAGTGAGGCCTTTGGACTCTGAGTTCTTATTGGCATAGCACACTGCCTTTCCAAAGACTTGCTTATGAGGTGCTAGTTACCCCTTGAAAAGCTCTTTTTACTAGTTACACACACTGATTTGGTAAATAGTTTTTTAACCTGGTGAATTTTCTATTTGAGAAGCAAAGAAGAATGATGGTTTCTCATAGCTATGTTTCTTATTTCTTCTCAAAAGCTTGGGAACTAATTTGCTTTAGTTGTCATGCTTGGTATTCTTTTTTTTTTTTTTTTTGGTAGGTCAATGGGGGTTAAGTGACTTGCCCAGGGTCACACAGCTAGTGTCAAGTGCCTGAGGCCGGATTTGAACTCAGGTACTCCTGACTCCAGGGCCGGTGCTCTATCCACGGTGTCATCTAGCTGCCCCTATGCTTGGTATTCTTAACCATGCTTTTGCTCTAGCTATTTCCTGGATAATTTGGTAATGTAGACTAAAGTACTCAAAATAGTTAGATTCAGAGTGACTTAGTTTACAGTTAACTCCCCTTGGCAGTAGATGCAGCTGTGCATTAACAACATAAAATAAATGCTTGACTGGATTCAGTCCTTGTAAGTTGCCTATAAGTATTTGGTGAACTCAAGCAAAGAATAGGTTTACTCTTAAAGATTTCTCCTCCTAGTTTTTAATCTGGGCATAATGAATTATTTGCACTTTTCTATCCAATTTATGCTTTTTCATTGACTGTGGCTTACATGGAATGAAATCTTTTTTTTCTTTTTTGTTCCAGTAAGGGGAAGATAGGAATTTGAGAGATTTTTTTTTTCCTTCCCTTCCTTTGGCATTTTTTAAACTACCCTTATGATTGGTGACTACACTGAGGTCAAGTTAATAATACATTTTCTGCAGCAACAGTTCTTGATTTACTGTACATGATAAAGGCTTGCTATTAGTTTCACAGACTTTAGGCTTCTAAATGAGGAACATGTGCATTTTGTATACACAAATAACACAAATGGAGGCTTAGTTAATAATTTGTTGGACAAGTATATGTATGTTAATGTATAATGACCCCGATTTGGGTTTGTTTTTCCTTGCATGGTGGGAGATGTATTTCTCCAGTCATAGATGGAGCAAAACCTTCCCTTGGCCCCCAAACATGTCCACATCTTACTCCAACCAAGCTTCTTTCTGTAGCCAGTGCCAAAAGAGGACTCCCTACTATAGGCATTCAGGGCTACTTCTGTATTTACTTCTCTTAAGTATGCATAAAAACTTACCTAGAGAACACATGGGGACCATCACATGTGGGAGAGACGATAATTACAGCTCACATTTCTATATTTCTATATGTTGTTGTCGTTTGGTGGGTTTCAGTCATGTCTCACTCTCCATGTCCCCATTTTGGGGTTTTCTTGGCAAAGATACTGGAATGGTTCACCATTTCCTTCTTCAGCTCATTTTACAGATGAAGAAACTGAAATAAGCAGAATTAAGTGACTTGCCCAGGGTCACACACCTAGTAAGTGTCTGAGGCCAGATTGGAACTCTGGAAGAGGAGTCTTCCTGATTCCAAACCCAGTGCTCTGTACCATAAGGCCCTTAATTTAGGTTTAAAATATTATTATGCCCATTTTGTAAATGAAGAAACTGACATTCCAAGGGATTAATTGATTTGCCCCAGGACACATTCATTTTAAATTGCAGAGTTGAGGCATTATCCTTGGTCTCCTAACCCCAGGGATCACACTGTGCCACTGCCTGGCCTTCTTTGTGCTTCATTTGACCAAGTAGGAATACAATGGCAGCTTGGAATATTGTTCTTTCTCTTTAGGGAAAGAGGGAGTTGTAGATTTTTCTTTTCACTTCTATGGGAACCTCTTGGAAAACTGTCCTTAATGTGCTCAAGAGGAGTCTGATTTTTTGACCTATTGATTGGAAAATTAAGAAGACCAAAACATACTTCAATTTTTTCAAAACAAAATTTTTGAGGATTGAAAAAAACCCAAAACTGCAGTGTGTGTATGTGTGTGTGTGTGTGTGTGTGTGTGTGTGTGTGTGTGTGTGTGTGTGTGTATAATAAGGAAGGGAGCTTAATACATCTGGAATGAGAGCAGGAGCATTGAGGAGCAGGGTCATAAATCTAGAGCTGGAAGGGACCTTAAAGGTCATCTAATCAACATTCTTCATTTTATAGGCAAGGGAACTGAGGACTTACCCAAAGTCACACAGGTATTAACTGAAAAAATAAGGATTCAAACTCAGGTCCTGTGTTAAGTTTAAGACTCTCCCCACCAGACTCCATAAGTAATGACTAAAGAAATGGGAGCTATGCTCTTCTTAGCAGTGTGAAGCTGAGGGAATGAGCTGCACTTTTTCTCCACTGAGCACAACAGAGAAAGTAATGCCCCCAAACACTGACCAATCATCTAAGAGGCAGCAATGACATTTCTTTTCCCCCATGTGCTTTTGAGGGCAATAATCACACAGAGCAGGTAAATACTAGGGCACAGGTTCACCAACAACCCAACCAACCATTGGGAGAAGCTGTTTATAATTGCTTATGATTATGATTGCTTCATCATTATGGTAGATAGGGTACTGGACTTGGAGTCAGGAAGACCTAAGTTCAAATCCCAACTTAGACATTTACTAGCTACATGATACTAGGTGAGCCATTGAACCTCCGCTGGCCTCATATGTGAAATGAAGATAATACCTGACAGTGTTATTGTTGGGATCAAATGAGATAAGCTTTAAAGCACCATAAAAATGCTAGAAATTATAATTTTTGTTATTAATAATTAGGAGAAGGGATGTTTTAAAGCAATATCTGAGACAGGTCTCATACCACTGGTGATCTTCAAACTAGTTCAGTTCACTTAGTTCTGAGGAAGGCAGAACAATTATATTGTTCCATAGCAATTTATGGCTCAAAAATATTGGGCCAGGGTCATAGATCATGAGGAACTACCATGCCAGCAGTGGTCATGGGGTTCCGTTGTATTTTTTACTTGTGTCTGACCAGTTATGCCTATTTGGATTTCATGCTATAGGTTTTAGAGCCAGCGGGTTTCTCCTATGTATTTTGGTTGGAGAAAAGAGCAGTCTCAGCCCTCTGTGGATTATTGGAACAAACTGTGGCATATTCATATTTCTTAGGTCAGAGAGAGAACTAGTCTGGGGAAGGAAATGCCCCTGAATTTTTTTAACTAGGAATTGCTCTGAAGAGTCAGTCTTCAGCCTCCCATGGTATTATTATAAAAGGAAGCATTCATCCAAGAAGGCAGACTATGACAATTTCAATGATCTCATCTTTATAATATCTTTTCTTTCTAGGATTGGGCCGAAAACCTGAGGATCTCACTCCTGAGCAACTTCGACTTGCTATAAAGTAAGTTTCTTATTCTCCTAAACATTATTAAGCCTTTGTTATACATATGTGTGTATGTGCATGCATATGCATATGTGTATGTATATATATATGTACTAGCTGCTATGTGACCATATGCAACTCAGCCTCCTCATTCATAAAAATAGGCATAATACTTTCTGTGGTACCTAGATCACAAAGTTGTTGAGCATCAAATGAAATAATGCATAGTGTCCCAAAAGTCTTAGTGCAGTTCTGTACTTTAATAGCTTAAAGCCATGTGGGGGATAGGGGTGTGTGTGGAACTCCACACCATAAATATTTATGGCACTAACTCCCTTATGTATGTAAAGTACCTTTTCATATGAATATCATGATTATCACCATCCTCATTATCAGTAAATAGTAGCATTTAGAATTCAAGTTCTAGATAGATGTCATCCAAAGTAGGTGCCACAGACTGTTTGAAAAGGTAAAGCTCATTCTCTTCTTCTCTGGGAGAGGTCTGCCTGGGCAAAATGGGATGAAGAATTCTATTTTGTGTGGCCCCATATTCTTTGAAGGCTCGACATCTGCCTGTGAATGGCAGCCACTCTGATAAAATTGGGAAAATATTTTACTGAGTGCTTTCAGAGTTGGTATGATAGAAAGCATTCATAGAGCATAAAAGTAACTGTTGAATCTCTCTCTCTCTCTCTCTGTGCATTTAAATTGGGAGAAAAGATAGAGCTGGGAAAAAAACATAAAAAAGGAGTCGTGATGACTTTAAAAAAGTTATTCTTATACTTATTTACACTTATTCTTAACTTTCTTCTTTTTTTTCTTTCTTTCTGTTTTGTTTGTTTGTTTGTTTGTTTTGTGGGGCAATGAGGGTTAAGTGACTAGCCCAGGGTCACACAGCTAGTAAGTGTCAAGTGTCTGAGGCTGGATTTGAACTCGGGTACTCCTGAATCCAGGGCCAGTGCTTTATCTACTGTGCCACTGAGCTGTCCCCTGTCCTTAACTTTCAATAAACCATAGTTAGGAATGTCTAGCAGCCATTCTTTCACACATTATACAAGCTTGTGTTTAGACAAAGGAAATTGTTATTTTCTCCAATATATCTGGAAACAGAGAACAAAAACCTGATTATTTGGGTGTTGGTGGCAATATTTAAATGGATTCAACTGGATCCATTAGAATCAAGCAGTTGTAGTCCAGCTTGGAAAACATAGATTATATTCAAGAAAAGTTCTCCAGAATTGTTAGGAGGTAGGGAGGAAGTAAGAGATTCAGCACAGGGATTGAATGGAGGAAAAGTGTGATCCATATTTTTTGTCCTACACATTTCCTTAGGAAAAACTCAGCTCTTTTCCACAATGTCTGTGCTGAACATAAGGTAGTCTAATCAGGAGAGTCTTGAACCATATGGAGCCCGGGCTTCTACTTGTATTAACTCCAGTAATTAAATGAAACTTTGGGCAAGCCATAGAATTCTTCTGCATTTTATTTTCTCAGTCAAATGATGACAATACAATTAGCTCTTTTTATGGGAATATTGCAAAGATATCTGAAAAATTGTTTGAGAAAATATTTATGGTTCTTTGGGATAAAGCCCTCTATGAGTTTTAAGAGCATAGTTTTATTATCATCCTTTCTCTTTTACCTTTACTTTCTTTTTTTTTTTTTAAAGTGAAGCAATTGGGGTTAAGTGACTTGCCCAGGGTCACACAGCTAGTAAGTGTCAAGTGTCTGAGGCCGGATTTGAACTCAGGAACTCCTGAATCCAGGGCCGGTGCTTTATCCACTGCGCCACCTAGCTGCCCCCTTACCTTTACTTTCTTTCTTTCTTTTTTTTTTTTTTAGTGAGGCAATTGGGGTTAAGTGACTTGCCCAGGGTCACACAGCTAGTAAATGTTAAGTGTCTGAGGCCGGATTTGAACTCAGGTACTCCTGACTCCAGGGCCGGTGCTCTATCCACTGCGCCATCTAGCTGCCCCCTTACCTTTACTTTCAATCAAGGGTTTAAATGTTTCCACATACTAGCCTTTTAAATGAACATACGTATTAGCAAAAACAGATTTTGGTTTTTAGAAACAAATTTCCCAAGTCACTAATACAAAAAATTGCTAGCATTTATTTAGCACTTTTAAGTTTTGCAATGTACTTTACACACATTATCTCATTTGATCCTAATGATATCTTGGTGATGTAGATGCTATTATTATCTCCATTTAACATATGTGGTAAAGCTGAGGCTCTATGGGCTTTAAGTGAATTGTTTAAGGTCATGAAACTAGTAAGTGTGTAAGGTAGGATTCAAACTCATATCTTTCAGATTCTCTAGCACTCTATCTAATATACCATGATGTTACATTAATCACTGTCCCTATTAATTAAATCCTCATAATAATTTTCTCTGCATTGATATTCAGCCGTAACTGAAACATCTAGCTTCTATGGCATTTTTAATTGAAACATCATGTTGGGCCAAATTGTTTTCATCATTAAGACTCTGCCTTTTCTATTTTTCTGAATCAGGTCTTATGCCATATATGCACAATTAGTTCAAACATTTCAAGAAGTATTTTTTGAACTTCTACTGTGTGTTAACACTGAGATAACATAATATGGAAAGAGATAAAAGAAACATAAGGAGAGATTTACAATTTCTGGTATTTTGAAAATACCTGGCAAATACTGGAATATTTGGATCATTTGAAATATATGAAAAATTTTAGCACAATTTACAAATTTAAAATCTTTCGTTAGCTGAGAAGCATATGGTCCAACCATAAGAACACTGAACTAAGAGTTAGGAAATCTAGGTTCTTGTCTCAAAATTGTTACTTATTAGCTGAGTAACTTTAAAGACATAATTCATGGAGAAGGGATGGAGCTTATATGGGGACTCATTTGAACTCTCCCAAGTTCTCCTCCAAACAATGTTAAAAGTATACTGAAAGATAAAATCTGGAGTGTCAGAGCCGACAAAAAGATCAGGTAAAATAATTTTCCAGCCCAAGACAACTTAGAAAGTTGGAAGGAAAGGTCTATCTCACTGGGGTTAGAGTGGTCCACAGGCCAATGTAGGCTGTTCCAGTACAGACTGTGCCCGGCAAGTCAACATCAAGTCATGGGGGTGACTAAAGAAGCAGTCACTTCCAAATGTAAGGGGGTTGGACCACTGGTCAGAAGGAGGTTTACAGGGGACCTTTTGCTGTCATCAGGAGCAGGAATCTGTTGCAATGCCCATTTGCAGTTCAGAGTTACATTCCCAGGACAAGGAGGAATATTAGCAGGAGTGGGGACCCTGAACAGTTCCAGGTCATAGAAGAAGAAGTTTGCTTATAGACCAGAGCACAGGCCAGGATAACAGTGATCACAACTCTCCTTATATCATATCACTTTGGAAGAATAGAAAACTTAAAGAACTCTCAGAAGTAGCACTGTAAACAGAAGCACAAAATCCTTGAAGCTTCGGAGAGTGCCTCTTCTACCCTGAGAGCAGAGCCCAACCTTAACATAAAGTTAAAAGATAAGAAATAGGCTAGAAAAATAAACAAGGAACAAAAAAAGAACCTGACTATAGAAAGTTACTATGGTGACTGTGAAACTAAACACAAAGAAGATAAAATCAAAGCAGATATGTGCAAATCCTGAAAGAAAAATATAAACTTGTCACAGACCTTGGAAGAACTTAAAAAGGATTTTAAAACTCAAATAAGAGAGGTAGAGGAAAATTTGGGAAAAGAAATGAAAATGATACAAGAAAATCATGAAAAATAGAGGCAACAGCTTGGTATTGGAGGCACAAAAAATACTGAAAAAAATAACCCCCTAAAAAAACAGGCCAAAGAGTAAGAGGCACAAAAATACACTGAAGGGAACTCTTTAAAAAACAGAATTGACCAGATGGAAAAAGATGTACAAAAATTCACTGAAGAAAATGACTTCATAAATGGTAGAGTTGGCCAAGTGCAAAAGGAGGTACAAAGCCTCACTGAAGAAAACAATTCCATAAAAAATTAGAATTGGACAAATGGAAGCTAATGATTCCATTAAAACATCAAGAAACAATAAAATAAAATCAAAAGAATAAAAAAGGAAAAAAATATGAAATTTCTCATTGAAAAATAACTGACCTGGAAAATTGATCCAGAAGAATTAAATATTACTGAATTACCTGAAAACCATGATTAAAAAAAAGATCCTGGACATCATATTTCAAGAAATTATCAAGGAAAACTGACCTGATATCCTAGAATCAGAAACTGGAAGAATCCATTGATCACCTCCTAAAAGAGATCCTAGGATATTTTAGCCAAATTAGGAATATTTTAGCCAAATCCAGAACTCCCAGGCCAACAAGAAAATATTGCCAACAGTCAGAAAGAAATAATTCAGATATCATCGGACCACCATTAGGATTACACAGTTTTTAGCAGCTTCTACATTAAAGGACTGGAGGACTTAGAATATGATATTCCAAAAGGCAAAGGAACTAAGATTAAAACCAAGAATAACATATCCAGGAGAACGAAGTGTAATACTTCAGTGGAAAAATGGATATTTAATGAAATAGAGTACTTTCAAGCCTTCCTAATGAAAAGGCCAGAGTTGAGTTAAAAAAAAATTTAAAAATATTTATAGCTATACTTTTATTATTTATTTTTTTAAAGTAATAAACAATTTTATTTATAGTTTTGAGTTCGAATTTTTATCCCTCCTTCCCCACCCCCCCAGGTGGTAAGCAATCAGGTAATGTATCATTATGTAAAACACTACCATATTGTCATTTTGTACAAGAAAACTTGAATAAAAGAAAAAATGAAAGAAAGTGAAAAATAGCATGCTTCAGTCTGTGTTGCATCAATATCAGTTCTTTCTTTGGAGGTAGATAGTATATTTCATCAATAGTCCTTTGGGATTGTCTTAGATCATTGTACAGTTGAGAACAGTTAGGTCATTCACAGTTTTTCATCAAACAATATTGCTACCTCTGTGCACAATGTTCTCTTGGTTCTGCTTACTTCACTATACATCAGTTCATACAAGTCTTTCCAGGCCTTTCTGAAATCATCCTGCTTGTCATTACTTATAGCACAATAATATTCCTGTTAAGGGCTAAAATTCTAGCTAAACTGTCTAAAATATCTAATGAGTGGTCGCCAATAAATTATAAGCTTTAGCCAGAGTTAGACTTTTAAGCATTTATTAAGGAGAATAAGAATTTGGTAAAGGGAGAGAGAAAGGCCTAGATTCCTATCTATTAAGGGGAGAGCACATTTCTAGCTCCGCTCTCCACCAGAGTCCAGAGGAAAGAGAGTGAGAGTGAACGCTAGTCTCTTCCTTCCTCCTCCCACTAGCCCACGTCACTTCCTGACGCCAAAGAAGAGACTCCTGGTCTTGCCCTCAAAGACCTTCACTTCATGGGCAGAACTCTTCTACAGTAAGTCTCCAGCAGGTGTCATCACTCCATTCGTTACATTCCATCACCATCATATACCACAACTTTTTTAGCCATTTCCCAATTGATGGGTGTTCCTTTGAACAAAAAATTTGATCTTCAAATACAAGATTCAAGAGAAGCATAAAAAGGTAATCAGGAAAGAGAAAACATAAGAGATTTAATAAGGTTAAACCATGTATATTCCTATGTGGAAAGATGATATTTGCAACTCTCAAGCACTTTATCACTATTAGGGCCATTAGGAGGAGTATACATAGACAGAAGGTATGAGTGTGAATTGACTATGATGATATCCAAAAGAGCAAAATTAAGGAGCGAGAAAGAAGTTTGCACTGGGAAAAGAGAGAAGGGAAAAATAAATCCATGTAAATCATTAGCATTTCTATATATTACTGAGAAAGTCCATCAACAAGAGATAAAAAGAAAATACAAAATATTCAGGAGTCTACCTGCCAGGGGAAACTCAGGAACTATCTGAACAAAAGTACAAACCTGGAAAGAATTACATGAAGTGATGTAAAGTGAAGTGAGCAGAACCTGGAGAACACTGTATACAGTAACAGCAATATAATCTGATGATCAACTATGATAGACTTAACTCTTCTCAGTAATACCACAATCCAACACAATTCCAAAGGACTCATAATGAAAAATGCTATCTACCTTCAGTGAAAGAACTGATGGAGTCTGAATGCAGATGGAAGCCTACTTTTCTTTCTTTGTTTTTCTTTCAGTCTGTTTTCTTTCACCACATGACTAATATGGAAATATATTTTGCAGGACTGAACATGTATAACCTGTATCAAATTGCTTGCTTTTTCAGTGGGGGTGTGGGGGTGGGAGAGAATTTGGGACTCCAAATTAAAAAAAAATATGAATGTTAACATTTTAAAAAATGTAATTGGAAAAAAATGTGGGTTTTTTTGTCTTTTGTGTGTGTGAGGCAATTGGGGTTAAGTGACTTGCCCAGGGTCACACAGCTAATAAGTGTCAAGTGTCTGAGGCCAGATTTGAACTGAGGTCCTCTTGACTCCAGGGCCAGTGCTCTATCCACTGCGCCACCTAGCTGTCCTGGAAATAATGTTTTTAATTTTAAAAATGAAATTTTCTTGTCCTCTCTTCACCTGTATATAAAGAAGTGCTAGAGTAGATGACTTAAGTTTTCTTTCACTTTCATTGGCTTTGTACTTCCATGTATAATTTGTTTAGACCATAAAATTAACATTTGGAATATTAAATTTAAAAGTATTGTGTTTTACACTGTAATTGTGAATTTATACATTTAAATTTTTATTAATGTTTTAAATTTTCATTTGAAGTCAAACTACAAGTTGCTGACTTGTAAGGAATTTAGCATCTGTTAGGTTCTGGCAAATTATGAGAAATAAGCACAAACTTGAAGGCAGAAAGAAACCATCAACATGACAATAAATAAAAAAAAAGAAACACATTATGCTTTGTGTCTTCCACTTTGAAACCAATAGGGAAAGGATTCATTTTCAGAAAAGGAAGTGAGATTTATTTTAATTGCCACAAGGAAGTTTAATCAGTTTTATTTTCAGAGCCATCACTATGAGCAGTCTTTAATGCTTCACTTGTATTATCATGACTCAGATTGAGACAGGCCTTTCCAACTCTTCACATCTTAGTTTATTTCTTGATTTGGGGTGTGTATTTCCACCTACAGACCCATTTTTTTTTTAAATGGCTACAGAAATTGTGGGATCCGAAGCAAGTAAAAAGTAAGAGTCCAAGCCTGGTTTATACAAAATCCTTGAAATCGTGTTGCACAAGAGATATACTTGACAGAATCTCAGATCCCATTCTTGGGGGACTGGCATGTGGAAATGTAATGTAGTTTGCCATTTTTGACATTACTTTTCCAACCCTAGTTGTAGGTATACTGTTAATTTCCAAGATCTATTCAAATGTAGTAGTAGAGCCATTCATTTATGTCCTAGCCTTTGAATCATGTATTCAAATCATTTATTGTAGTAATATTTGGTAGATATCAACATTCTTGCTTTTCCTTAATAGTCTTTTACTTTATATTCTTTCACACTTATAAGAGAACAAACCTGCTTAGTAAGGAGTGCCTATCCAGGTCAATTCAACTCAATAAGCATTTATTAAGTACCTTTATTGGCCTCAGTCCTAGAGATAAAAGACAAAAACTGAGGTAGCCTCTGTTTTTAAGGAGTTTAGGTTCCATGTTTTCTGATTCTGATACAATAATGGCTGAAAAATTGGCTTTATAATTTTTGGTGTGTTGTGTAGTTAAATACAGAAGACATACTTATCCAATAGAATGAAACTTTCACGCTAAGTTTCTCACTTTTGCTGTTTCTTAAATAGCATCTTTGTTTCTTAGTAAAGTCTCTAGGGATATTTGTTATCACTTTGCCCTTTGAGTTTTAATATAGGGTTTTTCTATTTTTGCATTCTTTTTCTTCTGTTTCCTGAAGATAACATCTACAGAGTGAGTATCTTTTTCATGTTTTATTATATCCTTTGCTCTTTTACAGAGTGTCACGCTTCATATTGTCATTGATGAACAAGTTTGGGCTGTGGGATGCCCATCCTGTTGCAGGAATATGTGGACATTTATCCATTATGCCTTTCTATGTTACTTTAATATTACTTTCATTGTCATTCAGCAAAGTAAAAAATTTTAGTCTGTCCCTATTTACTCTTCTTCTGTAGTAATTTATATTATATAGATAGATAGATATTTACAAATAACATGCTGTACAGTAGCTTTTCCTTTATGGCTTCTCTAAACTGGTCGAGATGTTATCACAAAGTTTTAAGATTCTTTCCCCCCCACACACATTTTCCTGTTTGCAAGTCTTTTAAATGTTGGACTTCACTGATTTTTTTTCTCCCTGCCTAGATGTCACTAGCCACTCACATTCTGACTCTAAAGGCAAATTACTCAGATAACATACTGGGAAGGAGTGTGATGATGATCTGAGTGATTTTGTTTCAATTTGATTCAATTCAGTAAGTATTTAGAAACTTCATGTCATTAGGCATTTTACATTATTGTCAATGGCATTCCAGAAGAATATAATTTTCTCAGAAGAAGCTGGATACATTTTTTTCTTAATCTTCCGACTCAAACTTGCTTATAATGAAGCCATTGAGAATATTTTGCCCAAAGTTACCTGCAGTCTTTCACTGCTTCTTTACCTGCAGAAGTTGACTAGGCAACTCTTTGTGATGATGCTGGTGTGGCTGACACATCAACAGGACAAGAACTCTGGCATCAAGAATGCTACGGAGAATCAGCTGTGCTTTTTTTCTTTGTAGTTTCTCTTCTTTTCTTTCTTGAAGGATTTTAAAATGTCTATGGCATGCCTCCTCCATATAAGAATGCATTTGGAACTTCATATTTTGTTTGACAGAATTAGCAGATCATATTTTATTTTTTCTCAGAATAACCTACTATGTGGAAATGCTTCCATGTATTAGAAACTGGCTTGTTACTTTCCTCAGATGAAAAAAGGAAAAAAAGAGGAAAAGTAAAGATAAATGTTGAGTGGTTAGCTTGCATATAAACATCGAGCTGCACCATGCAGAAATTCGGCAATGGCTTTCCCTCAGTAAACACCTTTGATAAGCCTGTAGACATAATTTATTTTTAACTTAAAATGTCTTTATTATGTACCCACTATATGCAAAATATTGTACCAGGTGCAATGGATACAAGAGTGGGGGTATCAAGATTGGATAGCTAATTTGCCACAAAATTTTGGATTTCTAGGAAACCAGCTATGATTTAAACAGGTCATAAAAGTAAATTTCTCGGGGCAGCTGGGTGGCGCAGTGGATGGAGCACCGGCTCTGGAGTCAGGAGTGCCTGGGTTCAAATCCGGCCTCGGACACTTGACACTTGCTAGCTGTGTGACCCTGGGCAAGTCACTTAACCCCCATTGCCCCACAAAAAAACAAAAAAACCCCAAAAAGTAAATTTCTCCACTAACGTATTACTCTGAATGCTCATCATCTCACAGAGGTTACCTGGGTTCTTAAAGGCTCTACCAGAGAAAGGATTGTAAGTTCTGATTAGTCCTATAGCAAGTTGGAAAGTACCTATTATGAAATGAAAAGTCTAGCTCAATGCAGGAGCCACAAGGGGAGAAATTGTTGGCCATAGGACAACTTTGTATCAACTATTAGAACATGAAGGGACTATTATTTTGCATTGGTGGAGGGAATACTCACAAGGATGAAATCAGATTTTTTTTAGGGTTTTCAAGTAGGAAAATAAATTATTGCACCTAATGTATAGATTAAAATTCTGAATTAGAATAAACTTTAACTGCAGTGCTAATGACATGATGAAAATGATATTTTGCGAAGAATAATCTAATAATTGCATACAGGATGGATTAAGATGGGGGAGGAGGAGGAACTGTAGGTAGAATATGTATGGAGAACACATGCTCCTGGCTCATCAACTCTGGCAGATTACATCATTATGGGTGGAGAATGGACCAGAAGATGTGAAGATCCTTCCTTTCAGCAATGTCTTTAGAATGTTAATTGATAAGGAGATATTCATAAAGATGGGGACAAGGATGTTTAACTCCATGATGTTGCTTTGAATGATCTACAATTTAATCCATAGAAAATCATGAAGAACAGAATTATTCAATCACCTAGAGTTAGTGGAAGGAGTGATACATGAAATCTCCGTGCAGATTCAAATGACAAATGGGGAACTCTGATGGTCAGGGTGACATAAGCAGTCTGTTATAGCAAAAGACTTGCAGCAAGGGTGAGTTTTGTAGTAAGTATGACAGATATGCTTAACTGCTCACAAGTCCATAAGTAGCCAATTGACAGGCTGAGAATGGGACAAATTAAAGGTCTGGCCAATTGAATGAGAAGGAAAGCAGCAATTAAATAATGGCTCATTAGAAAATAGAATATAATAACCAGCAGGTGAAGTGTTTGAGGCTCTGGATTAGAATGGTGAAATCAACAAATGTTTTACCATGGAATAATTAAATGCACAAATCTGATGGAGTTAGGGAAAGCAGAGGCAATGTACCTCAGTACAAGAAGTTGTCCCACCTGCTTCCTTGTCTCTGTCTCTGTCTCTGTCCCTCTCTGTCTCTCCCTCTTCCTCTCCCTTCCTCCCTCCTTCCCTCTCTCTGTCTCTCTCAGTGAGGACTACCTATATCCGATCTTTCTTTACATCTTTTAAGTCAGGGGTAAATTAAAAGGGTCCAGGACATAGAAAAAGGTTATGTACTCCTGCCTTAGGAATAGCCTTAAGGAGTATTTGAGATTCAAGTTCCAGAAGCACATTCTTCAGATGAATGGCATTCAGAGTAGGTGCCAGAGGCTATTCTTAGAGGTAGTACTAATGTTCTTCTTATCTGGGAGATATCTTTCTAGGCATCTGAGGATGAAGAATTTCATCTTTTATGTTACTATATTCTCTGGGACAGCTGCCCCTCTTCCTAGATGTACCTGAGAATACCCTAGCTGACATTAACTGTCATGCTAATGATACATGCTAATGGTTAGAAAAAGGTTTTTAACCAAAATTTCCCATTGGAGAAAAGTCACCTTGAGTTACTTGGATAATTTTCAGAGAAACAGAACCAAGCAAAGTATTTGTATCCATTAAAAATGTAAGCTAGATTGGGACCGTTTTTGTCTCTGTATCTCCAACCCTTAGCACAATGCTTGATGGTTAGTGCTTCAATACTTGTTGAAATGTTTATTGAGTAACCATCTGTAAGACAAAGAACTATATAATCTAGGACACCAACCAACATCTGTGTTAACATTTTGGCCATTTGTAAGTGTAGACAAAAGGATGGTGAACTTCCATCTTTTGACCCTACTCTTTTGCTTGTGTTTGCAGAGTCAGACCCTCTTTCTTGGAATACATAAGCTACCTTCTCAATTTCCTGAGTGTCATAGCTGGGCCCTGTAGTAGTTACAAGGACTATGTAGCTTTTATTGAGGGGAGGCACATACACATGAAGTTGCTGGAAATGAACTGGAAGCAAAAGGGTTACAGCAGTCTTCCTAATCCTTCTCCAACTGTAAGTCATTCAATGCCTTTTTAAAAAAAATTTCTGCAAAGGTCTGGAGAACAGTGTTTTTTGCTATGTCAGGACTGAGTCCCACTAATAATTGTCTCCCATAAAGAGCCAAGCAAGACAAATCAGCTGGGATGCTTGGAATTGTCTGTGTGTGAAAATACTGCTATTCCTACTGTTCTTTTTTGCTGGTGGGAAAAAAGCTGGCAGAAGTTCTCTGTGTTAGACCAACATATGTTTGTTTTACAGAGCAGGTCATTGGCTAGAAGGCTGGTTAATCAATCAATCAACAAGTATTTATTGTTAGCTGCAATAGCATTTTCTCTGGTACCCAGCTGCTGTGCCAATGCTGTGTTAACAATTGGAACATTCTGGGGGTTTGATCATTATGAATTGGAATTTGAGCACAGCCAAAGTTTATGTCACAAAGAAAATGAACAAAACCGATGTGCTTTGCACTTCAGGGGCTATACTTCCTGTAATGATAACCAGTTGTAAACAAGCTTGCCAGAGCATCTATTATGCATTTAGGGAGAAAGTTTAAAATGACTTTTTTTAGAGCCATCTCTAAAATGTAAACATGTATGTATTGTGCACATATGTCTAAGATGCATTTTGAGCTAAGCTAAATTTGTTGGAAATAAATTTCCCATAATTTAAGAGGGAAAAATAATTGCAGTAACTGGGAACCTCCACTGAATTGAAGTAACAGTGGGTCATTGGAGTGCAGAGGTGACTCTGAGCTTTCAAATGCTGTATTACTAGAATACAAGCTACTTCTTGTAGCGACATCTACCAGCTTGGAAGGATTGTTATAAGGTTTGCCTGATCAAGCCTAATAATTTTGGGGAGACTCATTACCAGATTTCCTGTAGAGCAAGAATTTTTTTTCAGACATATTAACTCTTAAAGTCACAGAGGGACTATGATCTGCCTAGGGAAGGGAGTATCTAAACCAAAGAAATAATAATTTTGAAATGCTGAAATATTGGGGAAAATGGAAACAAATTAGGAAATGGAGGAAAAGAGGCAAGATCAGTTAGTTGGGCTAAAAAAAAATCCAGTTGAAAGTCTATGCAAGGGGCAGCTGGGTGGCTCAGTGGATAGAGCACTGGCCCTGGAGTCATGAAGACCTGAGTTCAAATCCGAGCTCAGACACTCACTAGTAGTGTGACCCTGGGCAAGCCATTTAATCCTTATTGCCTCAAAAGAAAATCTGTACAACAGTTCATAATATTTGGAATTGAATGGGATTATTAATTATGAGATATAATAGCATGGTGGATAAAGAGCCTTTCTTGGAGTCAGAAAGATTTGATTTCAAGTCTGCCCTTGTCACGTATTGGCTATATGATTGTGGTCAAGTCACTTAACCTTTCAGTGGCTCAGGTAACTCTAAGACCGTAAGTTGCAGAGACAATACTTATCCATATTGGTAGAGGAGGGGATTTCTTCTTTGGGAGGAAATGCTACTAAAATTATCAAAGGTCTGATTCAAATATTATTATATCTATAAAAATTCTTAGGTAGAATGTGTGTTAAATATGAGTAAGGCATCTTTGGCCTAATTTAGCATCCTAGCTAGTAGGGATCTATTTCTTAAAAAATGTTTGAGTGAGTGATATGTGAGATGAGTGAGTGTCCCCAATTTGTCTGAGTCTTTCAGTTTATTCATCACAATGATGATAATAAAGTTTATGCAAAATGCTCATTTTTACAATTTTGGAATTTGGAGTTTTGTTACTTTGGCAAAACCACACTTAATTGGGAAAGTCAAAATGAATCATTTGGTTGAAAGCAACTTTGAGAAACTATCTTATATCATATGCCTTTGGTTTAAGCCATTTTTGGTAATTTTTTTCTTAATTCTTCCTAAGTCTCTTTTGAAACCTGTTCTGATATAGGGTCACTTCACTAAAATTTAATTAGAATTTAGTTTCTAGCTAAATGTTCCAATGACAAGTGAAATCCATTACTTCTCTAGAGAAGGAAATGATGCAGTTATTTCTTCCTGGAAGAATAGTTTTAACTTGATAGAAAAAAAAATTCACCTTCTCCAATCTATTTTGCTCTTTGGGTGATGAAATCTTTCAATCTTTGCTTATAGTAGAAGTTGATAGTTCAAGTTTATTTTTCCATTATGGATTGCAAATAATTACCAATGCCAAAGATAAATTTCCTATAAAAATACAAATAGATCATGTAAGCCCACTATCAGGGAAGTTCAGGCTAAGTTGCATGTTGGTTCATGAGATCTGCTGCTATTATTTCTACCAAATAAGGTGAAATAGCTTATGATTATTAGGTTGTTCTTAACTGTAGGGATGCCTTGGACATACTCTTTTTCGTATTTGTTTATTATTATTTATGGCTGCATTGATATTTCTTTTTTTTTTTTCAGGGAGCAGTGATGTACAAACTGTGTATCACGCTGGTATCTCTCTTCTTTTTTTTGACTCTTACGAAGACCTATCCTGTCACTTGCCTGGTTGATGACTGGTTTGTCAATCAAGCATCTTTTTTGCCAAGACTTGGCTACTTATATATTGTTATGCAAGCATCAAAGCCAAAGTATTACTTTGCATGGACATTAGGTAAGTTGATGGAATTGTTCAAAATTGCTTACCAAGAAACCTAAAGCAGAATTTGTGAATGACTTATCCAGGATAAAGTTATGGTACACTTAACTGAAAATATTGATAACATAATGGAAAGCTGCTGAGCCAACTCACTGTTCTTTTTACTTTCCAGTTTTGGAGGACTCATAGCAGAACTATTTGGTTCTCCCCTGCCCTGCCCCCCCCCCCAACCCAACCCAAACCAAACCAACTTAATAATGAGTGGCAAAAAGTAAAGTGATACTGGCTGTTGTTTAAGCCTGATCTCAATAACAGATGTCAAAACTTGGAAGCCTTTATATCTACCAATCAAGCCGGGTCCTTAAGTGCACTGGGAAATTTGACTTTCTCCCATTTCCCCACCCCATTTATATTTACATAAATATAGACACTTTAATAAAGAAATATTAGCATATTCCTTATTTAGGCTAAACTTTCAAACTCCAAAGCACTCAGAAGCTCTCATTTTTTTCAACTTCGCACACCAAGAAGTAAAATGCTTTTAGTTTCTCTATCTCTGTTTCTTCCTCTGTCTTTTTCTTGTTCTCTTTCTTTCTTTTTTTTTTTAGTGAGGCAATTGGGGTTAAGTGACTTGCCCAGGGTCACACAGCTAATAAGTGTTAAGTGTCTGAGGCCAGATTTGAACTCAGGTACTCCTGACTCCAGGGCCAGTGCTCTATCCACTGTGCCACCTAGCTGCCCCGTTCTCTTTCACTTTTAAAGTAGAACACAGCTTTATCCTAAGTTTAATCAAATATTTCAATTTTTAACTGGAGGAATTTGGCCAACTTTAAGTTTTCATTTTTTCCATTTTAACTATTTGAGGCTTAAGGATGATATTTAAGTCCCTGCAAGAGTGGGGGGAAAATCCCATATTTACTTACTAGAATAGAATAGGCTTCTGATAAGTATATGTCAATTTCATATATTGCCATCCTTCCAGAGAGTGATTTACCATCTTAGTTGAAAGTAGCATGGTGACTGATGATAACAGTGGCTGCATATGCAGTGGAATGAGACCAGCTTAGCATAGTCATCGGCATGAGGGCCTATCATATACATGATTTATCTCCTTATCCATTCATTTTTTTTCTCCAAGAATTTCATCCAAATATAAGTTTATGGTTAACAAGTTCTTTCCTTTTATTTTTTAAAGGACTAGAACATTCACCAAAGTGATCAGCCTATGGCAGTATCTATACTGTATGCATTTCTTGGAATGGCTAACAATTTTTTTTTTTTTTGAAAAAAAAATTTTAGTGCCATTGGGCCATGTGGCAGAATTTACTTGGGAGCTCTTTTACTTCCATATTCTTGCTTGTGTTCTGATAATCTTTCTTTAAACTTTCTTCCGATGCCATATGTAGCAATGGCCTTAAAGAATTTGACACTTTAAAAATGACACCTGCTCTATTAAGCCAGATATATTTCTACTCAGTAGAATATTTGATTCTCTTGTTTTGCACTGGTATATGCTATAGTAGGAGTTCTTAACCCGTGGCCCACAAGCCCTGTGGATAGCTTTCAGGTAGGTCTGTGAATTTGAAAGGGAAAAAAATCACATCTTTCCTTTCTATTCACCTCTCTCTGAAATTGAGCATTTCCTTCCATTTTGAATTCAGGTGACAAACCATCATTCTGAGAAGGAGTATATAGACTTTAGAAGACTGGCAAAAGGGTCCATAACACAAAATCATTTAAGAACCCCTGTTCTAAAGTCTTTGTCCACTCTGAGAAAAAATAAATTACCAAAGAGCCCACAGAAGTTATAGCAAAAAGCTTTACACCAACTGTCAACTCTGAAAAATAGAATAAAATACCAAAGAGCTTGCAGAGGTCATAGGCCAAAAGCCATCTTTATTCCATTGGAGGAAGGAAACTAGACACACATTTCAGGGTCTGGTTTAGGATGGAGGAGGCCAAGCCTTGATAAATAGAGAAGTGGCAAGACAAAGAATCAAGCAGTGAGATATAACAGCAACAATAAGGCAAGTTTGCCTAGTGACTAAGTCTATTCAAGTTCTTGCAGGTGCTTGCCCAAGTTCAGAGACCACCTGGGGCTGGTTTGAGTCAGTTCTGTGATTTAGCTGCAGCACAGTTCAACCAGAAGATGAGCACAAAGGACTGTTGTTATGCCAAGCTCAGGGCACAGCTTGCTTGTTTGTCCTTACCTCTGGAAAACAAGGCATTTCCTAGTGTCATGGGGTGCATCAAGGAACCTTCTCCTTGAGAAACTAAACCAGAGGACAGATAACCCCTAGAGAGATAAGCGGAACCAAATCAGACTGAGCTAGCTTTGGATTCCTACCCTTCATTCTGGTCTCCCTTACCCTGGGGAGATGAGTTTGGGTGTGGCTGTGGCCTTTGTGTCCTGAAGAGAGATCTGTAACCACCCCTCACCCAATTCCTCTAGTCACTACCAGTGGGGCATGGTCCTCCCTCACTAAAGGAACTTTCCACAGTCAAATGGTGACCCCTCCCCCCATCAGTCTTCTATAAAAGTACCTACCCGTCTCCTGCTGGAGGAGATTTGGTACCTCTGAGCCATGTGCTTTGTGCCTATTTCCCCATGAGAAGTCCAGGGATTTCTGTCATGGTTTCCCTTCCCCCACTGTTCCCTTCCCTTGCTCCTAAATAAACTACCACCTTATTCTAACTACTTTTTGTGTGCAAGAGGGTGTAATTCTTTGTTTGTTTTTTTGTTTTTGTTTTTTTTAGTGAGGCAATTGGGGTTAAGTGACTTGCCCAGGGTCACACAGCTAGTAAGTGTTAAGTGTCTGAGGCCAGATTTGAACTCTGGTACTCCTGACTCCAGGGCCAGTGCTCTATCCACTCACCTAGCTGCCCCGAGGATGTAATTCTTTAAAGAGGAATTCCTAAGAACCCCAACCCCTACCCTAACCCGTACCCCATTTCCTCCCATTACACTAGTATTAAGAAAAGTGAGGGGGGCGGCTAGGTGGCGCAGTGGATAAAGCACCGGCCCTGGATTCAGGAGTACCTGAGTTCAAATCCGGCCTCAGACACTTGACACTTAACTAGCTGTGTGACCCTGGGCAAGTCACTTAACCCCCATTGCCCCGCAAAAAAAAAAAAAAAAAAGAAAAGTGAGTAGTGAGAGAAAGGAGTGGTATTAGCATGAGGTTCCTAACAGGTTGGACCTATCTGGCATAGGGGTTCTCAGTTTTATAAAGACCTATTTTCCCTTCTGCTTTCCACTCCCTGCCATCCAGTTTGTATTCCAGCACTTGGCTGGATTGACTTCTAACTTTGGATGGGGAAATGTAAACAAACCCCCTTGTTTTTTTTCTATGGTTTCACAGAGAGTTCTAAAATACCCTGAAGCTGACAAGCAGGTCTTCATAGATTCAGACCTAATGAAGTAATTTGGGAACTTTGCCAGGAAAGTAGATGCTCCTGATGAGGGTATTTATGGAATTATTTTACTGTTGGTTATCTAGAAGAAGACTATTATATGGTGGCTTAGTCAAATTGAGTTTGTTTTGTAGACTAACGTCTCATTAAATTGGGCCCCATTTGTTACTGTATATCAGCATCAAGATAAGGTTGTCTTTATATATCAGAAAATGGTTTGTTAAGCAATTAAGAATAAATAAGGGGGCAGCTAGGTGGCACAGTGGATAAAGCACTGGCTCTCTAGTCAGGAGGACCTGAGTTCAAATCCAGCCTCAGACACTTGACACTTATTAGCTGTGTGACCCTGGGCAAGTCACTTAACCCCAATTGCCTCACCAAAAAATAAAAAATAAAAAAACCCCACAAAAGAATAAATAAGGATTTGGGGGGTGGTAAATGAATATATGGATAATTATAGAAAAATTTTTTATTTGAAACTTTTGAAAGCATTCATTTACTTATAATTGACTTTCTAATTGGGTATAACTTTAATCCTTAAAGCTAGTCTCCTACAGAATTTCTACTAGAGAGTCCTTTGGCATCCTGGTTCCAGTCACTGAATATAGTTGAAATAATAACCATTTATTACTTTGAAAATATTCTCTACTTAACATGGCAGCCCCATCACTTAGTTCTAATTAGTGAGATTTTACTCACTAATTTATTTACTTTCAATAATAATTTACTCAATTTTATTTTAGTGAGATTAGTGTAAAGGTAAACATATGTTGCTATCAAAACAAATCCAAATGAAGAAATTTTATTTTATTAATATTTTTCTGTCTTAAAACAGATAGATTTAGATCTTTTCTTTTATCAGGGAACTTAGAATCTCAGTCTGAAATAACAGAAGAGAAAAATGTAGACAAATCTTGGCACAATGATAGACACCAAAATTAACTAAAATTTAGTAGTTCAGATGACCCATAATAACTTTGGAAACTATAAATCTGATTTCTCATCCCTTTTATCTTATTGTCCTAAATTTGACTATGTAATACCTTTGATTCACCTCATTCTGTTCAAAACTAACTCCCCTACGTCCTTAGACTTGTCTTTGTGTTTTTTTTTTCTTCTACCTCCTTTCATTTTTTTTGGTTTGTTTGTTTTTGGTGGGACAATGAGGGTTAAGTGACTTGCCCAGGGTCACACAGCTAGTAAATGTCAAGTGTCTGAGACTGGATTTGAACTCAGGTCCTCCTGAATCCAGGGCCAGTGCTCTATACACTATGCCACCTAGCTGCCCCTCCACCTCCTTTCATTAACTGAATCTTGGTTTCTTCTCAGGGAACCAAATTCCTTGCAAACTTCTCTTGAGGTACTATTCTTTGTCCTATTCTTCTTCAATGACAGGTCCATGAGCCTGGCCTGTTCTTTGCTTCTGATTGCAATTTCCAGACCATTGCTCTGTAGCAATTACTAACCTCAACAACCTTTTCCCCATTTCGGGTTCTTATTATATAATTATACTTAAGTTTCCCTATACTTGTCACCCACTGGACTCCAGGGTACTCTCTTACCTTCTACAATGACTTTGATATATGGTTGAAATCTTCCTTTCTACCCTACCTCTTATTTTTTCTCCTTCATGACTTAGTTGTATGTATTGATGTCCTTTCTAATAAGAAACTCTCAATTGCTTGATTTCTTTGATTTCAACAACCTCCCTCTCCACTCAGTTTTAATAATGAGATGTCAGGGCCACATATGAGATCCTACCTCTGCTCAGAAATACACTATCTCCAAAGATCCTGGATGCTGAAATTCTCCCTTTGTGATTTTTTTTTTTGGCTGTTCTACCTTTCTCTCACTTTGTTCCCAGTGAATTTGTTTTTGTTTTGTTTTGTTTTGTTTTTTGTGATTCATAACACTTTGATACCTCTTTACTTTGATAATTTATTACACCTATTCTATATTTACTATATTTACATCCCTACTCTACAGCCAACTATCTTAATATCTTATTTATCACCACCCTAGAATACTGTGTCCCCTTGACATTACATCATTTCTAGTTTTCTATGACTTGTTCTTAATAAGTGAAATTAGATGACTCAATCGTAATTTTGTAACTTTGCCTGTATAAAGAGACCATTTTTGAAATACTATATAAAGGAATTAAATTGTTAGATACTACAAATGTATATATACGTAAAAAGATTAATGTTTTCACAGTAAGGTGGTTAAGTAATATTCATTAAATTGGATTTATATCCTTGGAGCTTTGAGAAACTTTTGGGTCCTAGTATGTTGTGGGGCTTCTCTTGGGACACTTCAAAAAAAGAAACCAAGGTTTGTAAATGCCTTAAGGAACATCTTAGCTGTAGAAGTCAGAGATGTCAACTTGAAGTGTCATGAGTGAATTTCTTTCTTTTTTTTTTTTTTTTTTTGGCCATTCTTCTTCTAGTATTTGTAGGGAGGAATTCAGCTATCCATCAAAACAATGCAAATCAGATTACTTGGATGGCTTTAAATATATTTTCAGCAAATAAATTAGCTTGAAGATTCATTAATTCATATTTATTAGACATCCACTATGTGTGCTATAGTATATTAAGCTACTGACCATGAAGTATGAGAGAGTTGTTTCTAAGTTCTTTTCGGGTTCTAACATTCAATTATTTCATGTTTTTTTAAAAGACAAAGTCTCTTGGGGGCACCTAGGTAGTACAGTGGATAGAGCACCGGCCCTGGAGTCAGGAGTACCTGAGTTCAAATCCGGCCTCAGAGACTTAACACTTACTAGCTGTGTGACCCTGGGCAAGTCACTTAACCCCTATTGCCTCACTAAAAAAACAAAAAACAAAACAAACAAACAAAAAAAAGACAAAGTCTCAAAAGATTAACTTGAAAGTAAATGGAAGGGGGAAGCTAGATGGCACAGTGGATAGAGCACCAGCCCTGGAGTCAGGAGTACCTGAGTTCAAATCTGGCCTCAGACACTTAACACTCACTAGCTGTGTGACCCTGGACAAGTCACTTAACCCCAATTGCCTCACTAAAAAAAAAAAACAAAACCAAAAAAAACAAAACAAAAAAAGAAAGTAAATGGAAGGTTATATAGAGTTTGTAGACATTCTGTGATATAAAATGTTCTGAATAAATTAGATCTCACAATTGATAATATATATTATATGAAGTAACTGGGTAGAAATTAAATATTCATTTTAATATATCTTTTTATTGTGTTTATATTTTTGAAATAAACAAAAATGTTTTAAGTAGCTTTAAGGTGAAGATTCTTGCTATCAATGTGAAGGTTACAGACATAATTAAACTTTTCCCATAACTAAGTAAGTAACATTCTTAGATTGTAAAATTTTAAAACACTTAAATATATTCATAAATCTAACATCTTTCATAATTTATGACACAAGAACACTGTTTTTTATTTTTATGTACTTATCTGTATACAAAAGTATCATCAATCTTTTGATTTTGATATCTATTTGAACTGAGCTAGAATATCTGAGATCTTTTTCAATAGCTGATTTTTCTTTTATATCTTATTTGATTCTAATTTTCTTTTTTCCCCATTAAAAACACCAACAATGCACCATCACAGCTGATGCAGTCAATAATGCAGCTGGCTATGGGTTCAGTGGAATTGATAAGAATGGGAATTTCTGTTGGAATCTGCTTTCTAACCTAAACATCTGGAAGATTGAGGTAAATCCAGGCATTTGAACTTCTATAGGGATAAGTCAGAAGGCTTTATTGGAGTGGAAATTATTGAGGAGGGGGTGGTGATTGATTCCTCTAAAGTTTGTGGTAGAGGAGAGCTTGGTAGAATCTGTAATACACCCTAGAGTTTAGGAGAGCAGATATCGTAAACATTCATGAAGAATACATAGGATCCTATGGACTATAATTCAGACTAGTAGGGATAGAAATCTTATTAGAATAAAATTTTGAAGACATAAATGCAAACAATTCTGATGCATAGGAAAAACAGGGATTTTTGGAAAAAGATTGTGGTTGTACAGATGTAGTAAGAAAACTCTCAAGAATGAAATTCTGAAGACAAAAATGCAAACAATTCTGATGAGTAGGAAAAATGGGAGTTTTCTGAAGAGACTGGTTGTACAGATGCAGTGAGTATAGTCTGGTCTCACTCTAAAAATGAGGCCTGCTATATCTCAAGGGTTTTAGGAGGTAAATCTGAAGAATGGATGGGTGTTTTCTCTATTGCTATTGCCTCAATCCCTCCCCACTCTTAGTTGCCAGTCATTAACATCTTAGTTACATTTAATCATTTAGCATCAAATTGCTTTTTTGCAAGCTAATTTGCTTCATAGATAAAGCAATAGCAAAAGTGCAAACATTTCTACCTCCCTAAACACCCCCCCCCCTCCCTGTACCTCAGTAGGTACCTTCTTGGCATTAGGAGTAGGAATAGGCAGCAAAACTGCTGCATGTTGAGCCCTTTTCTCTCTTGCAGCTGGATGGGCATGGGGAGATGTCCTTCTGTGCAGATGCTTCTAGGCCACAGGCCTAGTGATTTTTATCTCCTGTGGCTTTATTGACTGGTAAGCAGTGGTAGCGGAATCCCTCAGAGGAAGAGCATCAGGCCAGGCAGGAGAACCTTTACTTACAGGGAAGTCAGGGAAACACATAGTGGGCACTCATCTCCTGTGCTTTTATGGAAGCCATGTGACAAACCAATAAGATGCTGCCCATGCTTTCAGAGAGGCAGCACTGAGCATACGCTCTAGTCCAAAGCTTCTTAAACTCTGGGTCACAACCTACCTCATATGAGGGCTGTGAAATGAATGTGGGGGGTCTCAAAGAATTTGGCAATAAATGTTTGATTTGTATATGTATTTTATATACCTATATACCCGGGGTTGCGTAAAAATTTCTCAGGTGAAAAGGGGTCGTGAGGGGAAAAAGTTGAAGAAGCCCTGCTCTAGTCAGAGGTCTTGGGTTCAAATCCTGCCTCTCATGCTTAAATACTTAGATATTTAAGGAGCAGTCAGGTAGCACAGTAGAGAGAGTACTGGCCTTTAGGCCTAGAAGGTCTGAGCTCTAATTTGATCCCAAACACGACTAGTGAGATCCTGGACAAGTCACTTAACTTCTGGTTGCCTCAATTTCCTCAACTGTAACTTGGAGATAATAATGGCACCTACCTAGCAAGGTTGTTGTGAGGATCAAAATGAGATTAATATTTGCAAAGTTCTTAGCAAAGTCCCTGGCACATAGTAGGTACCATATAAATGTTGATTTTTCTTCCTGGGCCTGTGTGCCCTTAGGCAAATCTCTTTTCCTTCTTGAGCCCTAGTTTTCTTATCTGTAAAATCCAATCTAAGAACCTCTGACAAAAAGGATGCTTAAGGGAAAAACCCACTGATTTTCTGATAGCCCAGGCTTTATGCCTCTAGGGAGACAAAGTTCTCTATGATTTGCCTAATGGAATATGATAGAATGTGCTGGGAGGATTATTTGTTTGTTTGTTTTTCCTCTTAGAGTACAGAGTCAGCAATGAAGTGCTAGTTTGAACCAAAAACACCACAGTCAAGCCATCTTTGAGAATGACACAAGAATAAAGAAAGCAGGAATGCTTGGGATTGTTTTGCTGTTAGACTGTTTTTAACCATTGGGTGCCTGGTGTTGTATGCAGGTGCCTTTGCCCTCTCTTTTTCTGCAGGGTCTGAGCCCTACTATGCTTAAGGGAAAGGCTTAGCCATGGTACCTAGCATTGGCGTGAATGAGTTCCAGAATCAGTTCTAAATGGATGAATTAGGGCTTTTAGTAGTGGTGAACTCGTGCCTGGTAGGACAAGAGAGGGGATTGGTCATAGAATGCTCTTTTAAATGGGCAAATGATAACCACAAGGACAGGTTTCAATTTTAAAGGCAGTTAGGTGTCATAATTCAATTTAATTCAATTCCATAGGCATTTATTAAGCTCTTACTGTATGCAGATAGAGTGCTTGCTGGACTTGGAATCTGGAAGACCTAGTTTCTAATCTTTGCTATGTGACCCTGGGCAAGTCACCTAACACCTCTCAGCCTAGGTTTCTTGCTCTGGAAAATGAGATTAATAGCAGCATCTACTTCCCAGTGTTGTAAGGATCAAATGGGAAGTGTCAAGTATCTTGCATTTTTTTTTTTTGTATCTTGCAAATTTTAAAGCTCATTTAAAATGCAAGCTATTATTGTCAAAGTGGCAGCTTCCCTTTTTAACCTGAATAGTGTCAGGAAGTATATGGGTACCCTGTGCCTTCTTTTCCTTCTTCCTCAAAAATTCTTCCTTTTCCCTTCCAAAGATGTTGCTCCAGAAGACTCCAGAAAAGGTTTCCTTAACATCATTCCCACCTTAGATTTGGCTGACCTTTAGTTCACACCAGCCAGGCCCCAAATAAGTATGCTATTTTCTCATTTCTGTCAACATTGAGATTTGTTGATGGAAGGAGACTAGAATTACCTACTTATTATGGAAGATGATTAGAAAGAGAAAGCTTGTATTCACTGTATATTTGATCCTGGAAGAGATCCAAAGCCAAGTGAGGGAACCAGCTTTGGTGTAAGTAAGCCTGCCTTGAGGATATATTTTTCACTCCATTAACCCTAAGGAAAAAAAATAGGGGTAAATAAAACCCATTAGGTTTATGAAATCAATACCCACAGCTAAATATATCGATGTTCAGGTTGCCTTTGGAGGAAAATCCTCTTCTTAACTCAACATCTTGAGCCAACATTAAGGTTTTCCCATGGTGAAGAAAAATCTATTCAAAGAGATTTGACCTGGATTTTCAGCCTCAAAAGAGTAGCTTTTGACTTAGGAACTGATCTGAAAGTTTATATATTTTCGGGGGAGGGGTAGCCCACTTTCCCTCTACCATCTGATCAAAGATGTGCTGTGAAAACACCAGTTTAAGGACTTGTTTGAAACTCAACCTCATGCTTTACCTGAGTCATCCCCCACAGGCTCAGATGATTTTTTAAAAATTTACATTGCATATTGGGACCCTTTCATGCATGGAATCTCTTAATCCCCTAGGCAGCATTGGATGCTTTTTGAGCCAATGTTGCTGAGTATGGCACTGGCTCTATAAAGGCGACCTAGTTTGTGGATTGTCCGCATGATAAAGAATTGTGTGTTAAGCTAGAGCTGTTACCCGTGTGGGCATGAAGTTCACATGATTAAAATTTTCCTGCAATAAATCTTGTGCTAATGTATTCCATTTTAAAATTCGGATGACTTTGAAACAAGAGTAGACGGAAAACCCACAACATTTTCCTTCAGTTCTCCCAGGACTTGAAAATAATTTTGAAGAAAAACTGAGAGGTTGCAAAGCAAGTTTGGCCACATTTATAAACATCAGAAAATTTTAGTGTATGTGATGGAAATATCGATTCAACCTTAACCGAAGCTAGTCATCCCTGGTAGAATATGATGACTGCTGTTGCCTTTTGGGATAGGAATCAGCATAACTGGCTGAGAATTGGCACTGCTTGGTATATTTTAATACCAATACTGTTTCTTTCTTCTTACTAGACTGCAACAAGTTTTAAAATGTACATAGAAAACTGGAATATTCAGACGGCAGTTTGGCTAAAGCGGTAAGAAAAATAAAAAGCTTTCTTTTACTTATGGAATTGGGACATATTTAAATGGCATTCACTAAATGAATGATTAAGTACAAGCATTGATTAAATACCTAACTTGTTCCAGACACTGTGATAGGTACTAGAGTTACAAAGACAGAAACAAAACCAATCCTTGACAAAAAATGTATAGACAGGGAATATAAGGTGATTTAGGGGGAATACACTATGGGGTGGGGTGGGGTGGGGGAGGGGAGAGGAAAGGCCTTGTGTTGTAGAAGGTTGTGCTTGAGCAATGAGCCTTAAAGGAAAATAGGAAATTAATTAAAACACCATTCTCAGTTCATAGTTAACTGATTTTTTCACATAGCAGTTTGTGGGGATTTTTTTGGTCAAGATTTGTGATGTCATGAATATAGGAAACTCCTTTCACTGCTTAAAGCTTGACTGCCCTATAACTTAGGATCTGACAGAGTTGTCTGGGGCACTGAGAGGTTAGGTGATGTGTACATGATCACACAGCAAGCATGGGGCAGAGGCAAAACTTGATCCAAACTCTTCTTGACTACAAGATAGGCCCTCTGACCATTAAACCACACAACCCCCCCTCCAGAATGTGCCATATATATATACCATATGCAAATAAGAAGATAGAACAGTAGGGATCTGAGGTTTCACATTCAATTCAATTTGACAGACTTTTTTTTTAAAGCCAACATTTATATAGTATTTTCAGGTTTCCCAAGCATTGTACAAAGATGATCTCATCTGGTTCCCTTGATAATCCTGTGAGGGAGGTTGCTATTTTATTTCCAGTTTTACACAGGAGCAAACCTAGGCTGATAGATGCTAAATAACTAGCCCTGGATCACACAGCTAGTAAGTAAGTTGTTGAGGTAGAATTTGAACTAAGATCTTACTGACTCCCAAGTCCATCAGTCTTTCCCACTGTACCACCTAATGGCCTAGAAAAGCCATGAGGAGAAAAATAAAAAGATCTCTGCCCACAAGGAACATACATTATATGTGGAGGAATGACATGTATATTTCAAATTAAAAACAAAATATGTACAAAGTAATTTATGAAGGGTAAGGGGAAAGAGAGGGACAGATAGATAGCACAGTGGATAGAGAACACTCCTTGGAATCAAGAAGACTCATCCTCATGAGTTCAAATCCAGCTTCAGACATTAGCTATGTGACCCTGGGTAAGTAAGTCACTTAACCCTGTTTGCCTCAGTTTCCTCATCTGTAAAAATGATCTGGAGAAGGAAATGTATCAGGGTCATGAAGAGTTGGAAATGACTGAAAGACTGAACAAGAAAAGGGGAAGAGAAGGCACCTGTCCAATTTAAAAGTCAATTTCTTAACATAAAATAAGCTTTTTTTTTTCCCATTGGCCTAACAGTGTAAGTTAATGTTCTTGTATCTACGTACCATTATCTAGAAGTGCCTAAGCAACAGGCAGCTTTTGAGAAGGCTATAATTTCATTCCGGCCTCCATTTTGAATGAATTTAGTAATAAATAAAAACAGTAGGACATCCCAAACCACCTCTACCTAGTTTATTTATGACTTTTTTTGGGCTATTTTATTGATATTTTTCTGTTCTTTGCTACTCCTCTGCTTTCCCATTTCCTGAACGTGACTTGTAGGGTTATGGTAACAGCTTTCAAATGGGCACACACCAGTGTGGTGTTCTTCAAACAGCATCACTTTATACTTTAGGAGGCATGCTGTCTATGGTTGTAGTGAGATGAGATGGAGTGGAAATGAATGAATTTTAAAAATACATTTCTATATGAAACCAGCAAACCATTTTCGATAAACAGGATTTCTGATGGGCCATTAAGATTGATGCTAGAGAAGGGACACTTGTAAACCCAGTCTCACAGATTTTCTGTTTCTGCAGTATCATTTTGTTCATTTAGTCCTAATCTCATGCTGTGAATTTTCTCTTTCATGTAGATTTTGCACATTTTATGCATTTCACAAGTAATGATGATGCAAATTTTTGTTGTATCATTATTTTATTGAATGGCTGCAGGCTTCTAGGTAGGCACAACACTGGGCATATATTAGCTGTAGCTGCTATGAACTTGCATTATGCCCTTATAATATTCACATACAGAGCACACATCAATCACCTTTTACAATGAATTTTAATTGTTATTAGGATTTATTTTTATCTTTGCATTCTGCATTTACTTTCTAGTTTGTCCCTCTCATTGCTGGCTTTAGTTGAGACTGATAGCTTAAGCCAGATATACCCGAAGTATTTGCTGACAGCATCCACATGCTTACAGGATCTCTCAGTGAGATTGCTATCGATTGCTTATTTTTTCAAATAGGTAAACTGAGTTGCTAAGATGTTGAATCATTTATTCAAGGTCACACAGAGAAAGTTCTAGAACCACTGCCAAAGCAGAGGGGAGACTGTTCCCCTCGTCACCTTCATTGCTTGGGTGCCTCTTTGGACACAAAAAAGTGAGTTGGAAGAGTTGATAGATAGGCAGGCTTCTTGTGTACCACATTAAAGTGTTTTGTCCATCCCTGACATTTTGTAGATGAGTAAAGTAGGTCCAGAGGGGTTTTAGGACTTGCTCCAGGACATCCTGATAAACTATAGCATTATAGGAATTGAAACACAGGTCTTCAGTTTTCAAATCCAATGTTCTTTCTTTTATACCATGCTGCTTCCAAGTATTATTTATTCTGGTCTCAATTTTTAGTGTTGGCAAAACTTATCCATAAATTCTTACTATTCCTTGTAGGATAGGAGTGGTGGCAAAGTGGTGTTCTTTCTACTTAGCAAGTAGATTAATGTATTCTTTTTTCCCCTTCCTTTAAAAAAAAAAAAGCCAGGTGGTACAATAGAGTGGGGGGCCTGACTCAAGAAGACTCATCTTCCTCAGTTCAAATCTGGCCTCAGGCACTTACTAACTGTGTGACTTTGGGCAAGTTAATTAACCTCTGTTTGCCTATGTTCAGTGGAGAAAGGACTGGGCCTGGAGTCAGGAAGACCTGAGTTCAAATCCAGCCTCAAATACTTATGAGCTGTGTGACCTTGGATAAGTCATTTAACCTCTGTTTGCCTTAATCCACTGGAGAAAAAAAATGGCAAACCACTCCAGTATCTTTACCAATAAAACCTTATGGATGGTATGGCCCATGGGATCATGAAGAGTTAGACACAACTGAACAACAAAACAGTCACATTCATAGAATGCAATTTATTTTTCTTTCAACAAATATTGATTAAATAATTACTATGTCCAATCTAGGCAATAAAAAGTCATGTAATTTCTTAAGGAGTTTATGATCTAACAAGTTTCATGGGATTTATGCTAGTTATTTGCAGGGCTGTTTACTTAGATCAGACTTCAAGTAAGGGTCAGGTGGGTCAATTACTCCAACCTCCAGAATCTAATAATATTTCCACTAACTATGACTAGAAGGAAATTGGAAGTGAATAAAAAATACTGGTTTATTGAACTGAATTGGTTTCCAAGAGTACCCAGTAAGGGTTGATTGGGACCTGTATATACTGGGATGGCTCACAAAATTGAATAAGAACTTCGAAGTCTGATTCCATAGACAAGAAATTTCAACCTCGAATGTCTTTTAGAAAGTAGGTTTCAAAACAATTTGCCTTTTTCATCCATGCACATGATCTGAAATGCATGCCAATCCAAGAAGCTCCTATGTAATAACTGTGTAGACTTCTGCTAATTTTTTTGGGGGGGTGTAAATGAGCCAGAGCTGGTTCGATATGGTATCGCTGATGCTTTGTTCTTCCTCTTGGCACACTTTCCTATTTTGTGCTATTTGAAAAAATGCCTTGCAATGGAGGGGACAGATATGCCCTTGATCTGGACTCTTATCAGGAAGGTAACTTGTCTCTGTCTTCCTATCCAACTGGTAAAGAATCGCTGCAAGAAAAAGATTCCAGTTTTCCTGGGTGCAGGAGGTAGGGAGGCTAACAAGGAAGCCAAAAGTTTAAGGGCACTTTCATTACTATATAGAAATGATATAAATAAGTGAAAAAGTGAATATTTGGCCCAAGAGTAGGACTTCTTGTTATGTCCACAGGCACTTTAAAAGAAGGGCAGGGAAGAGAACTTGTAATGTGAAGCTCAGTGGTGCTGGTTCATTGGAAAAGTATTTTCAAACAATGAGATTATACTTCCTGTTATTTGGATAATGACAGTACTGACGGTACTCATTCAGTGCTTGAATGGAATATGGAATGACTTAGAGACTACTCAGTTACAAAATGTTTTTGGAGCAAAGGTTTAGTGTAATTTTAAAAAACTTCTGTATACTAGTGTCTAGGTTATCCAGGTGGATCCAGTGGACTAGTGTCCAGGTTATCCAGTGGATGGAGTGCTCAGTCTGGAATCAGGCAGATTCAACTTCCTGAGTTCCATTGAGGTATCAGACACTACTAGTGTACTAGTGAGCAAGTCACTTAATTGTGTTTGCCTTAGTTTCCTCATCTGTAAAATGAGCCAGAAAAGGAAATGGCAAACCACTCCCTTATCTTTGCCAAGAAAAACTCAAATGCGTTCACGAAAAGTTGGATAAGACTGAAAAACAACTGAACAGCAACAAAATCCCATTCTCTGCCCTTTATCCCCATTCTGCCTATCCCAACTCCCAAACATTTGTACAATTGCAGTTGATTCATTCCATTAACATCTTAATATTCACATTGTACTTGGTGCTTCAACGACATTGGGCACAACAATAGGCCAAAAAATTAAATATATATATCAGATAAGGTACTTCACCAAGTTTCCTAATCTGTTTTGCCTAGTTCAAGAAGAAAAAGGGTTTTTTGAGGGATTTAACCAAGCTATTAGATAGTACTTTGCTAGATTTGAAATAAGAGGACCCGGGTTCTAATCCTGGCTTTAATTAGCTAGGTGATTTCAGACAAGTCACTTAAATTGAGCTTTAGTTTCCTTAATTATAAGTGAAGAGTGGACTAGGTGATCTCTAAGTTCTTTTTTTAGCTCTGAAATATAAAATAGTATTTATAATGTGCTCAGTATAGTTACTGGTATATATATATGACTACAGTTAAGTCATGTGTGACTCTTTGTGACCCCATTTGGGGTTTTCTTGGCAAAGATACTGGAGTAGTTTGCTATTTCCTTCTACAGTGGATTAAAGCAAACAAAGGTTAAGTGATGTGCTTGGGGTAACACAGGTAGTAAATGTCTGAGGCAGGATTTAAAGTCAGGCCTTCCTGACTCCAGGCCTGGCTCTCTATTCACTGAGCCACTTAGCTACCTCTTGACATATAGTAGATGCCAATAAAAAGCTTATTCCCTTCCCCCTTAAATCTATGAGTCTTTGAGGCTTGATGAAATGTTTTGTAGAATTGTGTAGGAAATCCCTGAAAGAGTACATGTGAGCATATCAAAAAACATGCCATGCTACTGATGGTCATCTGGCTACCCAGAGGTGAATAAGGAAGTCCATAGAAGGTTTGAAAATAATCCCCTTAGAATTCAGAAACAGTGATGGAATTCTAGAACATCAGTGCAGGAATGTCTTCTAAATAGGTGTAATTAGTCATGTCTTGGGCATTTCACCTATAGCAGTATTTGTGCATGACTCTCATTACAGTGTGTGCTATGAGCGGGCTCCCTGGTACCCTACGGCATTAACATTTATCCTGTCTGCATTGTGGCATGGTATCTATCCTGGATATTATTTTACATTCATAACTGGAATCCTGGTTACAATAGCGGCCAGAGCAGTAAGTGTCCTTTGGAGATTTTGTGTGTGTGTGTGTGTGTGTGTGTGTGTATGTGTGTGTTGAAGGGGGTCATTTTTTTATTAACTTACTTGGACTGGTTTACTTTTTGGTTTTTGTGATACCTTTAAAAATAATTCTTCATTGTCCATTAAAATGCTATTAAGTTGGGGGCAGCTAGATGGCGCAGTGGATAGAGCACCGGATAGTGCTCTCTATGCAGTATCTCATTTGAGTTTCACAAAAAGTCTGTGACATAAATGTTATAATCAGGGCAGCTAGGTGGCGCAGTGGATAGAGCACCGGCCCTGGAGTCAGGAGTACCTGAGTTCAAATCCGGCCTCAGACACTTAACACTTACTAGATGTGTGACCCTGGGCAAGTCACTTAACCCCAATTGCCTCACTAAAAAAAAAAAAAATGCTATTAAGTAGGAATCGGATGGGCAGCTAGGTGGCACAGTGAATAGAGTACCAGGCCTGGAGTCAGGAAGACTTATCTTCCTGAGTTAAAATCTGGCTTCAGGCACTTTCTAGCTGTGGGACCCTGGGCAAGTCACCTAACCCTATTTGTCTCAGTTTCTTCATCTGTAAAAAATAAACCGCAGAAGGAAATGGTAAACCACTCCCGTAATCTTTGCCAAGAAAACCCCAAATGGGGTCATGAAGAGTTGGACACAACTGAACAACAACAAAGTTGGAGTTTGTGGTAATCTTACAAAGGACTGGGTTTGTTTTCCTTCATACTATTAATAAAGTTTCCTAAGTAAACAAAGTCAAGGACTTTATAAGAGGAATGCTTGACTCAATTGAGAGAACAGACTATTTTCAAGTAGTTAGTAGCATCCAAGAGCATACTAACAACCTGCTAATACAGATGATTACAATCTATTAATTAAAGTAGGTGTGGCAGAACAGTAACTCTCCATTTATCTGGGGATCAAACTAACATAGAAGAACAGGCTGAATTTTCTGGAACACAACCTTGAACCCATAAATTATCAGAAATTCCTTTGAGCCCTTTTGTAGGAAAAGAGTACAGCCATGCTTAGGCCATGGCCTATTGATTTAGGATAATGGGTAAAATGAAGTTTGCTGATTTGATAAGTGTAGCTTTCTTGTTTTTCCTGGTAACATCCAGTTCTTTGTAGATTACAGCATTCATTCATTCTTCAAACAATTGTTTCCCAAGGGCCTACTGGGAACTAGGTGGGAGACAAAGCTGAATTAGACACAGTTTCTGCCCTCGAGAAACTTACAAGTTAGAAGGAGAGATAAGACTTGGAAAGTGACCCTAATATGAATCAGTAAGAGATAAGTGCCCATTAGAGAGATTCAGATATGAAGTCCTATATCTTCAGAAGAGGGAGATTTTCCAGTTGTGGTGATTAGAGAAAGCTTCAGGAAGGAAGAACATTTGAGCTAAAGTGTGTTTCATTCCATTTGGAACAAGTGGGCTAGGAGCTTCAGTTGAACTGAACTACTACTTTGGGAGGGGGCAGCTAGTTGGTACAGAACATAGAGTGCCAGGCCTGGAGTCAGGAAGACCTGAGTTCAAACCCAGTCTCAGGCACTTACTAGCTGTGTGACCCTGGGCAAGTTGCTTAGCCCCATTTGCCTCAGTTTCCTCATATGTAAAATGAGCTGGATGGAGCACCGTAATAGTATCTTTGCCAAGAAAATCCCAAATGGGGTCATGAAGAGTCAGACACGACTGAACAACAACAAGAACTACTTTTGGAAGATAACAGTGGGTAAAATTGACAGCATAGGCCAGGGCTGGATTTTATGCTAAGGTGTCTGGACAGTTGTCATTGAAAGTATTTGAGCAAGAGAAGCGACAAGATTAGAGTCATGCTAGAGGAAGATTATGTCATTGCTGCATGTAGAATAGACTGGAATTGGGAAAGCCTGGAGTCAGCAGATAGTAGATTAGAAATGGAAACTAGGGGAATAGGCTGCTAAAAGCATCCCCTAAAGTATGACAACTGGGAGACAGCTAAATGGAAAAGCATGACTGATTAGAGCCAAATAGTGCCGCTCATCTTGGTAACCCCCATGCCCATAATTACCACTCAGTTCATAATTACCACAATAAGAGGTTAAAGGATGTTAAGTATACTGCTTAAAAATGCAGGGAGGAATGTAATAATTTTAATCATGTTAACAAGGTTCTTGATTAATATATTTTTAAAAGATTTTCATTGAAAATGATATTAAAGGTACAGAAGAGTTCCAGGGAACTCATGATAGAAGAGGATCTCCAAATCCAGGGGGAAAAAAAGAACTGTGGAGTATAGATGCTTAATGAACCATACTATTTCTTTTGTTTTTGGTGCTGTTGTTTTTCTATTTTGAGGTTTTTTGTTATTGCTCTGATTTTTCTCTTATAACATGACTAATGCAGAAATATGTTTAATGTTATTATGTGTGTGTGTATATGTGTGTGTGTGTGTGTGTGTGTGTGTGTGTGTGTGTGTGTGTATATATATATATATAACACTTATAGCAGATTGCCTGCTGTTGAGAGGAGGGAGGGAGAAAAATCTGAAACTGGTAAGTTTGTATAAACAAAAGTTGAGAACTATCTTGTAACGGGAAAAACATACTATATTCAAAAAAAGAAAATTATATTAAAAAAAAGTGTTTAAACCTTAAGAGATTAACCTCATTTATTTGGAAAGTTTACTTGTCTAAAACTCATTCTCCAATTAAATAAGGTATTGCAGGCATACCTTGCTCAATAATATTTAATTCATTCTGGGAAAACATGATGTTAGGGGAAATCACCATTATGGGGTGGGGGATTGGATGAAAAAGAACAGTTACTTTCATAAAAACATCCTAAATGAGTGAGTTGCTGAATGATGTCAAGGGACAATTTTTCATCTTGGAGTGATAGGACATATTAGGGATGACATTAATGTAGCAAGATTCTAGATATGCTCTCTAACCCACACATTGTCAGGTCAGATCCTCGTGGTCCTGCTGGCTAGATTTCCCTCTGAGGGTTTTAGGTATGATCAGTATACTTTTAAGGGTGTTTTCACTAATGCTAGGGAGCGCATGAATCCCCTCTGGTGTGCTTCCATCCATGATTATTAGGTGCTATAAATTTGTCAGGCTGAATTAATTAGCTTTTAGAATTTAGTTGTCAGAGGCTCATGGTCAGAGAAAGCAAAGATCAGCAGTACAGTTTGAACTAGAGTTTCTCATGACAAATTCAGAATGCCATTCATAACATTACAGCATTATTATTATTAATATGAATAATAGCATTTAATGATTGTAAAGCTCTTTACAAATATGATCTCATTTGAACCTCACAATGATCTCAGGAGGGAGCTGCGGTGAATATTCCCATTTTACAGAAGAGGAAACTAAGGTGGATGGAGTTCTTCACTGTTCTACCTAGCTGCCTCTCTCATATTAACAGTGACCTTAAGCTAAAAGATCATCCAGCTTCACCTTTGAATAATTCCTAGGCTCAAAGTTTGGCTCTGCCTCTCACTGTGTGACCTTCAACAAGTCATGTAACCCCTTTGAACCTAGATTTACCGTATCCACTAAAATCCTATACTGACACCTCACTGTGGCATGGAGATAACCTCCTGGTTCTTTAAGGCATTGCCAACAAAATTTGAGCTCTAGAATGTTCTACCAAGTTGGAAAGACAGGCAATTAAGTAGATTGTGGTTCACTGGCCAACCTAAGTTCAATGACGCTCCAGAAGGCTGGCCATGGCTAAGTTGTAGGGGAATTGTGATTTGTGTTGTTAGAGGGAGGAGAAATCATAGATCTTCCTAAGTATTGAAATTCTATTTCCTCCACTGATCTCAAAAGCTTGAGGATGAATGGATGAGTGAATGGATGAAGAAGCATTTATTAAGCATTTACTATGTATGCTAAGTGTTTGGATACAAATAGAAAAAGGGGATAGTCCTTAATAAGTCATACTCAAATGGAGGAAACCAACACCCATAAGAGTATTCAGTGGCAGGGCCAATGCTATGACAAAGTGGAAGACAAAGATCAGGGTCCTTAGAGTGCAGCAGCAGGCCCTGTGACAGTGCCTGAGGCTCTGGAGGACCTGTGGTAGGGCAGATGGTCAGATCTGAAGGTCTTCCATCTCATTGGAAGGGTTGTAATTGCTAAGTCCCATCTTAGTCCTGCTCATGTCCAGTCACTCTTCCCCCTGAACCCCATTGGGGTCTGGGAAGGCCCAGGGTGAAGGAGAGGCAAAGTGTAGCAGTGGGGGAAAAGGTACCCCTGCTTGATAAAGTGAGATGAGTGAAGAAGAATCTTGTCACTACAAAGGACCACATACATTCATTATTACTTCCCGAAGCAGCCTTGTTGAACAGCTCTGATTGTTAGAATTGCTTTCCTTTATATTGAATGGGAACCTGCTTCCTGGTTATTTTCCTCTATTCATTTTAGTTCTACTCTTTCCTAATGTCTCACAATGAATTAGTTGGTGGATTGGAACTAGAGATATCTTGACTGATTCCACTGTTATTTATGTTAGCCTTCATAATATTGCTCTAAAATATTTAAAGAATAAGTGTGTGTTTGCTTTCTTTTCTCTTCCCCGTATACAGATGAGGACCACCTGTCGATATCACTTCCTTTCTTCAGAAGCTCTCAAAGCAGCCTATGATGTGGTCACGTGGGCTTTCACTCAGCTGGCTGTCTCTTACACAGTGGCACCTTTTGTGATGCTGGCAGTGGAACCAGCCATCACTTTGTACAAGTAAGTTTCTGTCCCTCCCAGATTTCCTATTCTAAACAACGGTTGTGTCCAGCATTTGGTTCGAGAGCCAAGTAGTGGAATCCATCAGTAATGTAAGATCCAGACTTTCTGAGATTGTGAAGAATTCTGTGGAGGATATTTCACAAGCAACATTAGCCGGAGCAGTCCTCTGAACACCTATGAAAACAAATAAAAATGCAGAAGATATTAAGCCTTTTATAGTACATTTCAATTAATCTTAGTTCATTGTAATACAATTTATGGGAAGGGAAGTATATATTCCTTTGGAATCTAAAACACAGTCCTCCCAATGCTAGGATATTCATAGAGCTTCCACCCCTGGGAGAAAGTGCCCCAAGCTACTATATTCTTTCCTCCTTGGCCAAATTAGCTTTTTATCTCTCTCTTTCCCTGCCCATTCTTTGTGAATATTCTCCTTCTGCATGCTCCTTCCTTGCTACTCCTTATAAGCTTAAGGAAGACAATGTTTAGATTTTGCTTTCTTACCCTTTTTTTTTGTTGTTTAGTCACTTCCAACTCTTCATGACTGGATGTGGGGTTTTCTTGACCAAGACACTAGAAGGGTTTGCCATTCCCTCCTCTAGCTCATTTTACAGATGAGGAAACTGAGGCCAACAGGGTTAAGTGACTTACCCAGGGTCATACAGCTAGTAAGTGTCTGAGGCCAGATTTGACTCTAGGCCCTAAGTCCTAGCCATTGTACCAACTAGCTGCCCTTACCTTTGTTTAGCTCTTGCCTAATACCTCTTCTCACTTCTCTGCCTCATTTTGGACTTGGGATGTACTTTTCTCCGAGGTTCCTTGTAGTCAAAGGAGCATCATGCACAATTGAACTCCAGACAGAGCACTCTTGAGGTTTTGGTTTTGTTTCCTACCCTACCCCTCCCCAGCCTGACATGTGGACAGGTACTCCCCATTTATATACCAAGGAAAAGAAAATAAAATACATGGATAAGCCTGAACTCTGAATATGCTAGGGCAATTGATTTGAGAACTAGAAGGGACCTTAGTCATCCTCTGGTTGGAAGGTACTACTGAACAAGACTAGGTCTTGAACTGAGGTAGTCTGATTCCAAGTCTGTTGCTCTTCTATGCTTACCCGGGTCTTACTTCTAGTTCTCTTGGACTTCTATGGGGCCAAAAATCAATTCTTCCCATAAGCATTCAGACAAAGTAGGGTTCACATATCATTTTACAAGAATTCAAAGAAAAAAAAAAGCTTTATTATTATTATTATTATTATTATTATTATTATTATTTGCAAGGCAATGGGGGTTAAGTGACTTGCCCAGGGTCACACAGCTAGTAAGTGTCAAGTGTCTGAGGCTGGATTTGAACCCAGGTCCTTCTTGACTCCAGGGCCAGTGCTTTATCCCCTGTGCCACCTAGCCGCCCCCCCCCCCCCGAAAAGCTTTTAAAAAGCTTAAAATGGTCTATCTCCCACCTTTAGCCTCTTTCAATTCTCTCCCCCCTTGCAGTCTAGAGAAAATTTTCATTGGCAGGTGGAGAAGATGTGTTGGTGGTCATGGTGACAAGAGAATAAGTAATTCAAGATGCTGCTTGGTCGGGATTATTCACGGGTATAAAATTAGGCGGTCATACAGTTGCTTCCTTCTCTCCCTGCTCCCTTCTCCATGACTTTGAGCTTAGGGGCAGAATCCAAAAGCCAAAACTCTCAATGGGAAATTTTGTAATATAAAATATAAGAAAAATAATTTCTCTATAGTCTTTTGACCACTGAAGACAAGTGTTAAGATTTAACTGGAGGAATATAGAAATGGGAAGAGGCAAGCTATGAGCACCAGGAATCCCTTAATATTTAATTATGGGATAGGTCTAGTTATTGGACTTATGATTTCACTAATATAAGGAATTCTCAGATGAGGAAAATCATCTATTAATGCAGGTCACCACTTCTTCCCAATTTATATAGTCTTAGAGAATTGCCTAGGGCACTGAGAAGTTGTGACTTGCAGAGGGTCACATACCTATTCTTTGTCAAATGCAGGACTTGAATCCAGATCAGCTCTCTATTAATGCCATGCTGCCTCTTTTTAATCTCTATGGAAATGGCCATAATGGGGTATAGGATGTGAGGTGACTGGAGTAGAACACAGTGGAAAGTGAAAATTGGCAAGTCATCATGGTCTGGAAGGCTGGTTTGGTTATTTGAAACAGAAGTCCTTGGTAGAAGTTAGCTACTAGGGCCTAGAAGATGGGGAAATGGACAAATGTGTATTCTTGTTACCTTGAGCTAGAAATAGTTCTTGGTATAGAAGATTCTCATGTAGCATCAAGTGCAGCATTAAAGTATAAGAAAGATGGGGTGGGGCCCCTTCAGAGGTCGTTAGCTTTCTTCTCCATTACCTACCTTCACTCGTTATTGCTAAGTGCTGCATTGACGTTTTATACTTCCTTCAAGAGAATTGATCTGGCCTTGTGCCCAGGGCATGAAAGGAGTTGAAATTCACTACCTATATAGACTGGCTAGGAGTGCGGGCCAGGGGACCTCCCTCTGAGGGTCCCTCAGTCCCCTTCCCTTGCCTTAGCCTTTGGATTACATTTTTTACTGCCACTGCAAATAATAAAAACTATTTCTTAGTCTAATTGTTTTTCTATTGAATTATTGATGTTGCAGCAGTATTATAGATGGGTTAAATAAGGTTTTGTGGGCTGGCTTAGGAACCTGACCACCATTTACAAACATTGTATTTGCGGGGAAAATAAATTCTCAGTGCCAAGCTGTTGATTTACATATGCCCTTTTAGAATCCAAAACCCTTTGTAAACTAGGGATTACCATACTTACATTTCTGTATTTTTATAATGGAAAAGAAAGAACTCGACTCGAAATAAGATTATTATGCAGAGCAATATGGTTTATGTATGCCCATATATATGTGCATATATTCTGATTTCATTAGAACAGGATATTAGAAGGTAAGCTGCTTGAGAGTAGATATTGTTTCATTCTTTGTTTCCATCTTTGACACCTAGCATACTTCCTGAGGATGTAATAGGTGCTTAATAAATTAATAAAGTATAACATAACTACTCGAGGGGGTGTTTTTGCTTCTAAAAAAATGAGGATAATTTTAGGAGAAAAATATAAGGTTCCTATAAGTACCCCTACCAGAGAGATTGCCTCTGCTACGTAATCAGTAAAATTTATGGAGGCTTTAAGGTTGGCAAAGCACTCTCTACACATATTATCTCGTTTGTCACAACAATCCTTGAAGGCAGATGATAGAAAGGGGCAAAACACAGATAAATATAAATGTGGGGAAACTCTTCCATTTGGAGCTATTTAAGAATTAAAGAAGTAATTTTTGCGTGATCTTTTTTTCTCTGTCACAGATTGCCTACTCTCAGGACTTGGGGTATATTTGGCTACTGCCTTCCGTAACTCCATACTTCCCATCAACAGTGCTGTACCCTTGGCTTGCTTTCACTCCTTTATGGAACCTTAAAGTTACTACCTCTCCCCACTGGAGTGGGTTCTTGCCATCCAGCCTGGACAGAGGAAAAAGACACCAGACCTCTTCCTTCCTTTGTAGTTCTGTTTCCTGAAAAAGGCACAAAACTCTTCTATAACTTTCAAAGGATTTGCTACTAGGAACTACGTGGAAAAATATTTTTGTTGTTTCAGTCATGTCCGACTTTTTATGATCCCATGTGGAGTTTTCTTGGCAAAAATACTGTAGTGGTTTGCCAATTTCCTTCTTTAGCTAATTTTACAGAGGAAGAAACTGAGGCAAACAGGGTTAAGTGACTTTCCCAGGGTCACAGAGCTAGTAAGTTTCAGAGGTCAGATTTGAATTCAGGTCCTCCTGACCAGATATGAATTCAGGTCTGACTCCAGGCCAGCTCTCTATCCACTGTGCCACCTAGCTGAAAGAAAATAAAAAATAGCATGCTTTGATCTGTGTTCAATCAATATCAGTTCTTTCTTTGGAGGTAGATAGTATGCTTCATCATTAGTTCTTTGGGGTTTTCTTGGGTCATTGTGTTTCTGAGAATAGTTGTCATTCATAGTTCACTTCACTATATATCAGGTCTTTCCAGGCCTTTCTGAAATCATCTTGCTTGTCATTTCTTATAGCACAATAATATTCCATTACCATCATACCATAGCTTGTTTAGCCATTCCCCAATGGATGAACATTCCCTTGATTTCCAATTCTTAACCACCACAAAAAGAGCTGCTATAAATAATTATTTTTGTACAAATAAGTCTTTTTCACTTTTTGGGGACGTCTTTGGGATATAAACCTAACAGTTTGCACAGTTTTATAGTCCTTTGGACATAGTTCCAAATTGATCTCCAAAATGATTGAATCAGTTTACAACTCCACCAGCAATGAATTAGAGTCCCAGTTTTCCCACATTACCTCCAACATCTAATATTTTCCTTTTGTAAATTTTACTTGATGGACTATGTGGGCATTGCATTTGGCTATATAGACAGCATACCCAAATTGGGAATTTTAGGGGATAATGTATTTTATTTGCTTAACATTGTTATATCTTAAGAATCATAGAAGCTGGCTGATTGAGGAGACACAGATTATTTCCTATGGATGGATGTGGGAATGTGTCACTTTTTTTTGGATGACTTTGTCTCAATATTCATTTCATTTCCAATCCCCCAAAAGAATAGGAAAATTAAAAATTCTGCCTATTCAAATAGGCATAGGCTTACCAGAATACTTGTACAAAGTACTATTTTTGCAGAAACTAAGTACAAAGAAGGAATTTTGGCATTTTTTACTAAGGATAAACATATCTTTGTGGACAAGGCACAAATATTTCCAATTAACATATTAGCCATGGAATACCTGAGTTGAACAATGATAGATCATAAAATTCAAGAGAGAAACTCAATAAGTATTTTTGTTGTAGTGGTAAAAATCTTTTTCAAACAAATAGAACCAGATTTTTAAAACTTGGTTCTTACTGGCTTTCTTTCACCAACTTGAACCCTTCACACTAATGCAAGGTATATGAAGATGCATTCATGTTTGGGGAGTGCAATTCAGAATCTGGGTTCAATAACCCTGGACTTCATACTTAGAACTTTAAACTAGTTTGTTCATTCATTCTTTCATTCATTTGACAAACATTTGAATAATTAATTCACTTGATCTGAATATGAAAGTAATAAGTGAAGGCAGTGAAGTCAATATCTTTACTAGTCTGATAGACTTATTCCCTTTAATGTTCTCAGTCTGTTGCCTTAGCCAAGGCCAGTTGTCTCATAACCATGCTCCATTAATCTCAGTGGGTCTTTTGATGGATAAGGGCAACACCCATACAAAAAAAAAAATCAATATGTCCTCTATTAAATCATGAGCCAATAGTGTGTTAAGATTATATAGCCATTTGCATTTATACCATAACGAATAATATATTTTTGTGTGTTTTTATTCCTAGATCTTTGTATTTTCACTTACACATCATATGCCTCCTGATAATTCTAATTCTGCCCGTCAAACCACAAGCCAAAAAGCAGTCTCAGATGCTGAACTCTTTTCATAACAAGAAAAAAACCTGATACAAGAAAACTGGGGCAAGCAAAATGCCTGTGCCAGAAAGAAAACAGGGGTGTGTATTTTATAATGTTAAAACATTCATTAAGGCCTTGGGATTAAGTGATCTTTAATGACCCAATCAGAAGGCCTAAAGGCAAAGTTTACAGGCTTCTGACTTTAAAGGCAGGGAATATTTTTTATAGTCTTTTTTCATGTATTTAAATCTGTCATATGTATAGTTTGTTTTAATATTTTATAGGATATTTGGTGTGAGGGGTGTTTGTGTGTGCGTGCGTGTGCGTGTGTGTGTGTGCGTGTGCGCGCGCGTGTATGTGTGTGTGTGTGTGTGTGTGTGCGCGTCTGTGTCTGTGTCTGTGTCTGTGTTAGAGGAAGTGCAAGAGCTGGAGAGGCAGCCCATTTGGGGTTGTTTATTCTTTGGCTGTTTGGGGCATTGCTTCATATCCTGGCTCAGCCATGGTGTTCGACCACAAGAATCTGGATGTTGAGAACACTGGTGTGGACTCCAGCAGGAAGAGGGAGATTGTAGAGAAGACTATCCCAGCTTGTCATGGCTTTCTCATGCCAGAAAACACTCAGGACTGGGATATTCCTTTGGAGACTCTGACTCTCTTGCAGTGACACCTGCTGGTTTTGGGGTACATTTTTGTTATTTCACTGAAGATGGAGCCAGAGGACCTGGCGGCAGACTGAGATGTGCAGGATGTGGACAGGATCCTTTGTCCTGCAGAGAGTTACCACAGAAAATAATTATGGATTGGAGATTCAGAACTGCCCTTTGACTAGGCTGCATTTTTTCCAGGGGTGTAATGATTTCCTATTATGAACTGAACCTACATGTGAATTGAGGATGCCTCACAGTGCTAACATTGGTCATTTAAATTGAGAGGACTGTTTACTGAGGGACAGTCCAGTGAAGGCCAAATGTTCACTCTACCAAATGTAGCCTGTGTCCTTTTGAAGGAAAATACCAAAAATAACTCATGTAATCCGAAGTTTTTCTTAACTTGTTCATTTTTTCTCCCAATGGGTTGGTAAGAACACCCAGTTGCTATAGATTTAATTTGTTACCCTTAATTTGTCTGAGTTGCAAGTGAACAAGGGTGTATTCTGTACTGATCTTCAATTTCCAAAGTGTCAGAGCTGAATAAATTCAACTTTATTTTTTAGCTGAATCATCAGATTGGAAAGCAAAGGTTGAACAAACAATTTTCTTTTCATCTTCTTGATAGAAAGCTTTCAGAGAATGTGTTGTATTTAACTTTGGAAGTTTCTATTGAGTAATATTGTTTTGGGGAGAAGAAAATGGACTATTAAGGTTTATTGAGAATAATAATAACAATAATAAAAACTACATTGCAACAACAGTGTATGACCCTGATTGAATGATTTGAAAGGGGAAAAATGGTTGTAAATTGAGAAGTGGAAATGGAGTTTTTCACTGAATATTGTAGGGTAGCTTTACATATATGTATGTATATGTGTATATATATAAAGGAAGCATTTGTGGAAGAATTTATTTTTGTTTATGTCAGTGGGCTCAATTTACTATAACAATTTTTTTTTAACAAGAAAAACATGAGATTTTACTTGTGCCTTTACATTAAATATTACCATTTCCTGACACAAGTTCCCTGACCATGATATTAACCCTCACCATGGTATTGGCTCCTCTTGGGGCTATTATCATCTGGGGCATGGAAATTGCTTTAAAAATGTAATTTTGTTCCTCAAATGATGATTGATTCTGCATGTAGTGCCTTTCTTCCAGGGAGGTCAGAGTTCTTTTACTAATGTTGTCATTCATTTTTACCATTTTGTTAGGTTGATAGTGAGCCTAATATAAAGGTCTGTTAAAAAAATGTGAGAAAAATGAGAAAAGTAGAATTTACATTACAGTGTCCCATGGGGCTCTGTCCTGGTCCCTCATCAGTTCCTATGGATTCAATTATCATCTTTAATCAGATGAATCTCAGATCTATTATCCATCCCTAACCTCTCTCCTGACCTCCTGTCTCACATCTCCAACTGCCTTTTAGCTATCTCAACCTGGATGTCACAGAGACATCTTAATCTCAACATAACTAAAACAAAACTGAACTCATTAATCTCCCCCTAAACCCTCCTTTCTTCCTAATTTCCCTATTACTGTTGACTATGTCACTATCTTCCTAGTCCCCAGGTTTATAACCTAAATATTACCCCCAACTTCTTACTCTCTTTCACCCCCCATATCCAATCTGTTGCCAAGGTCTGTTGAGTTAACATTCTTAAAACATCTCTCTCATATGCCCCCTTCTGTTCACTGGCACCATCACCCTGGTGCTGGCCCTCATGATTTCATGCCTGGACTATTAAAATAACTTGTTGGTTGGTCTCCATGCCCCGAGTCTCCTCCAAATCCAGTGTATTTTCCACTCAGCAGTAAAGATGATCTTCCTAAAGAACAGGTCTGACCATGTCACCCCCTTCCCCCCTTTTAAATAAATTCCAATAGTTCTCTATTATCTTCAGGACCAAATATAAACTCTTCTGTTTGATGTTCAAAGCCCTTCATAACTTGTCTTCCCCCTCCCTTGTAGCTTTCTTACCCCTCACACTCTCTCATATATTCTTCATTCTGTTGACACTGGTTTCCTTGTTCCTCAAATAAGATAATCTATCTCCTGACTCACAGCATTTTCAGTGGCTTTCCTTTTTGCCTGGAATATTCTCCTTCCTCATCTCTATATCCTGGTTTCCTTCCAGTCCAAGACAAAACCTATATGAAGCCTTGCTCAATACCCCTTAATTCCAGTGCCTTCTCTCTCTTGCTTATTTCTAATTTATTCCCTATGCATCTTGTTTGTACAAAATTGTCTGCATGTGGTCTCTTCCATTAGACTTCAAGCTCCTTGAGAACAGATTGTCTTTGTCTTTCTTTGTATCCACAACAATTAGCTCTGTGCCTTGTACTTGGTAGGTACTTAAGGAATGTTGATTGATTCAAATTCTAGAGGAAGAAATGATACAAGTTACAATTTGATCTTGTAGCATAACCAAATCCACAGGCAAATGAGGAATATTATAATAAGGTTTCAATATATTAAGATGGCTCATTTCCAAGAGAGAAAATGGGTTACCAGAATGAAAGATGATATCTAGAGACAAATCAATGAGTCATTTCTGAAATGGGGGCTGGAATTTATATCTCGCAAAATCTAATTCTATGCTCTCAACTGCTTGTTTCTCTTGCTTCTGGATGGAGAAGTACAATAGAATAGGGAAACTTTTTAATCCAGCAGAGGCTACTGACCCACTACAACAACTGAGTACAATACAGATAGATTATAATCTCTTAGAGGGCAAGGACATTGGTCTTAAACATCTTTATATCCTTCAGAACACCTGGAACCACATAGGTTGTTGTTGTTGTTTGTCCTTTGTTCTCGAAGAGGACCATGACATCTCAATAATGTCATGACTTGCAGTGAATTGGATTTAAGTGACGGAGGGGTGTGCAAGGTCACCGATCTCATTCTCTCCTCCAGAGCCATCTGGGTCCAGATTGGGGTGGGGGATTGAGAGAGAGAGAGAGAGAGAGAGAGAGAGAGAGAGAGAGAGAGAGAGAGAGAGAGAGAGAGAGAGAAAGAGAGAAAGGGAGGGGGGGGGAGTCAGGGAGGGAGGGAGGGAGAGAGAGAGACAGAGAGATCAAGATGACTGGAGATGACCCCAGATGTTTAAGGCAATTGGGGTTAAGTGACTTGACAAAATCACACAGCTAGTAAGTGTCTGAGGTGAAATTTAAACTCAGGTGCTCCCAACTTCAGGACCAGTATTCTATCCACTGTGCTACCCAGCTACCTCAGCTGCATAGGTACACAGCCATTAATTGTTTTTCTTTTTTATGATAAACTTACTATCATCGATAAACATGAACATTTCTCTTCACAATGAAAAACAGAAGATTGTGTCTGAAATGACAAATTTCTTTTGCATGCAATTTTAAAGGCATATATTAAATTTGATGGAGTCATAATAAAATCACACTATTTGATTTCTCATGGACTTTTTTCTCCTGCTTATTTAAAACATGTTTTATTGATGCTCTTTTCTCCTTTTTTCACATCCCTCTTTTCAAAAGAGAATGTTTTATTTTTCTTTTTTTCTAAATTACATGAAAAATAATTTTAACATTTAAAATTAACTTTTAAAAATAGTTTTTAAGTTTCAAAGTCCCTCGCTTCCTCTTTCTCCTCCCTACTGCTTGAAAAGGCAAGCACTTTGATATAGATTATATACGTGCAATCATTGCATGTCTCTAACTGCTTGTATTTCTCCAAAAAAAGTGAAGCCCTCTCTCATAACAATAAAATGTAGTCAAACCATTCCCCCCAAAGAGAAAAAGACCTATTTGGACAAAAAATATTTATAGTAACCCTTTTTGTCATGGCTAAGAATTGGAAATCAAAGGAGAGAACTTTATGCACAGTGACAGCAATATTGTTTGAAGAACTGTGAATGTCCAAACTATTCTTAGCAATACAATGATCCAAGACAATCCCAAAGGACTAATGATGAAGCATACTATCCACCTCCAAAGAAAGAACTGATATTTATTGAACACAGACTGCAGCATGCTATTTTTCACTTCCTTATATATTTTCTTTTTTCAAGTTTTCTTATACTAAATGACTAATAAGGTAATGTTTTATATAATTGCACATGTATAATCTATATATCATTGCTTACCACCTGAGGGGGGGAGTGAGGGGAGGGAGAGAAGAAGAGATAGAATTTGGAACTCAAAACTTTAAATAAAAATGTTTATTATTAAACAAAATAACACAAATAAAAATACATGAATGGGAAAAATATAGTCAAACAAACCATATTAACACATTGTCCATGACTGAATATACTTGCTGTATTCTGTACCTTCCAGTTCATTATCTCTTTGGCAAGATGTGGGAGTCACTGCTATACCATTACTCTTCTGAAGTTATTTTTGGGCACTCAGTTGATCAGAATTCAAAAGTCTTTAAACATTGTCTTCCTTTACACCGTTGTGATCATCATGTAAATTTTGCTCCTGGTTCTGTTCATTTTATTCTATTTCAACTAATACAAGTCTTCCCAGGTTTCTCAGATTCTATCATATTTAATTTTCACAGTGGCAGAATTGGCTCAGCCATTTATCAGCTGATAGGTAACCCCTTTGTTTTCCAGTCCTTTGCAACTACAACAACAAATAATGCTGTTTTAAATGTTTTTACATATAAGTCCTTTTATTCTTAATCTCTTTGGGTAATGTGCCTAGTTTCAGTATTGCTGGGTTAAAAGCTACATGAAGATTAGCTGTGTGACCCTGGGCAAGTCACTTAACCCCAATTGCCTCACTTAAAAAAAAAAAGCTACATGAAGTTTAGTTGCTTTGGGGATACAGTTCAACATTGCTTCCAGCACTTAGCATGGTGGCTAACAGTAATGTTGCTTGTTGACTTAACTTTATTTCTAAAATAGAGTACTTCCTTGTTCCAACAACAATATATTAGTGTGCCTGTCTTCCTCCAACTCTTCCAATAAATTGCCAATTTAATCTCTTGACAACTTTGTCAATCTAAAAGGCATGAAATGCAATGTCAGAATTACTTTAATTTACGTTTTTGTTATTTTCTTATTATTTCCTTAAAGTCACTACTTGTTGAATGAATGAATCCATGACTAAGAAACTAAGTAATGCATTTTATTTTTTTATATAATTTGGTTAAATTGCTTACTAAGAACTATCCTGGCATGGAGGCATTTGACTAAGAACTCTAAGGAGGAAAAGGAAGTGGCTAGGTAGGGGCGGGGGTGGGGGGGAGTGTCAAGCTGAAAGATATTAGTGAGCACACAGCCCTTGACTGACATCTTTACCTAGTATATAGTCTCTTATGAATCAGTGAGTGAGTGATGGAAAACAGCTTGACTGAAAGCCCTGGTGCCTCCTGGTGATTCTACCAGCTTGCATCTTTCTTCAGCTCAAGTCTTCCCTGAGTCCTCTTCCTCATTCTCTTCAAATCCTTCCTAATTTTCCTGCTCCAAGTCTCAATCTCTTTCCTTCACAATTCCAAAACTCAACAAATGTCTTTTTCTGGCTTATTTTTATTCCCTACTTTTCACCCCACCTGGAAGTGAATTAAAGTTTTATCATCATGCTTTGAAATTCTGTGGTTGGTCCATCCTTTTAAAACAATATTCTTTGCCAAATTTTGTTATTTTAAAAATAAAGATGCTTTCCAATTAAATTCTAAAAATTTTGTGTAGTATTTTAAAGAATGACTTGGGTTTTAGCAGTTTACTTTGAAAGCTGAGCAGCCTATTCCATAGCCTAAAAGTTCCTTCCAACTCTAGACAACTATGTGATTCCCATATCATTGGGGTTTTGTTTTATTTTTTTTTTTTTGGTGGTGGGGGGGGAGAGTAAGATTAGAGTGGTATTTTTCAAGAGGGCCTGAAGATTATACTACAGAGTAATATCGCTTTTACTCATCTCTTGACTGGATGAAGTTAATCCTGTGGGACTGGATTCCCCATCCTGGAATAAAAAATTATGACGTTATTGTAAGATGACCTTTTGAAATAGTGTTTGGCCAAAAGTTTCATTGCTGTCCTCCAACTCCATGGAAAATGCCACTCCCTGTCCATTCTCTAATTAAAAAAAAAATGTTCAATGCCTTTAATATACCTACTGTGTGCAGAGTGCTGTCCTTGCCTCGAGAAGAGTTAAAAAGTTTAGATAAGATGCAACCCACTATCTTCATATAGTAGTCTGACTTAGAGAGGAAAATGGCCTATATACAGATAACTATAGCACAGAATAATTCAGTATAAATGCAAAGAAGTACAAAGTTTTTTATGAGCCCTGAGGGGAACAAAGGCCATTATTAGAGCATCAGACAATGCTTTCTAGGGCAGGTGGCATTTGAATTAGATTTAAAAGATAAAAGAGAACAAAGTATCCCAAATATAAAGAAAAGTAAGGACAACAGTTTGGGAAAGTGTGGGATGTGTATAGGAAAATGAATTGTCCTATTTAGTTAGAGTGTAGAATGTCAGTAGTATGAGACAAGGCATTGGATTTGGTGATTAGGAAGTTTTTGGTTACCTATGAGAGCCATTTTAGTAATGTGATGGTAATGTTGGAAGGGTATATGATGGATGGCATCTGATTATAGAGGGGCTGATTGCCTGGATAAAAGGTTTAAATTTCAGCAGCAATCTTTGAAGAATTTTTAAGAGGGCAGTGAATGTGACTAGATGTATACCTAAAAAAAAAATAGTCTGGCATTGGTATGAAAGATGATTGAGAATGCAAAGATAATAGAAGTGGGCAATATAATAAGCTCAGTTTTTCATATTTTGAGATGTTGGTGGGATGTCCAGTTGGAACATATAGTAGTAAGTTGGAGATGTACATAGGACATTAGTTAACTGTTTCCTATATGTTGGACAACTATGCTAAGCATTAGGGATACAAAAATAAGAAAATAAAATGATTCTTACACTCAAGGAGCTTATTTTCTTTTTTAAAAAATTTATTCTTTTTAAAAAATTTATTTTTTTAAAGTAATAAACATTTTTTATTTATAGTTTTGGGTTGCAATTTTTATCCCTCCTTCCCTCCTTCCCTCCCCTCTATATAAAACATTACCTGATTCATTTTGTATTAGAAAACTTGAATAAAAGAAAAAAACGAAAGAAAGTGAAAAATAGCATGCTTCAGTCTATGTTCCATCAATATTAGTTCTTTCTTTGGAGGTGGATAGTGTGCTTCATCAATAGTCCTTTGATTATCTTGGATCATTGTATTGCTGAGAATACTTAAGTCATTCACAGTTCTTCATCAAACAGTATTGCTGTCACTGTGCATAAGGTTCTCTTGGTTCTGCCCTCTTCACTATACATCGGTTCATACAAGTCCTTCCAGGCCTTTCTGAAATCAAGGAGCTTATTTTCTAATGGGAGAAGACAACACATAAAAGGAAGCTAGAAATCAGGAGTGGGGGCAGCTAGGTGGCGCAGTGGATAGAGCACAGGCCCTGGAGTCAGGAGTACCTGAGTTCAAATCCGGCCTCAGACACTGAACACTTACTACCTGTGTGACCCTGGGCAAGTCACTTAACCCCAACTGCCTCACAAAAAAAAAAAAAAAAGTAGAAAGCAGGAGTGGAAAAGGATAATCATGTCGGGGCAAGTCAGCTAGTGTGGAGGTAGGGCAGTCTGGAGAGTGAGTTGGAAGGGAAGTGAGCTGCGTGACTTGGGCTTCTAATGATATGGCAGTTACAGGCAAGGGTGCAGCAATCATTGAGTCACCCTCAGGGTAGAGGCATTGCTAGGCAGCTGGTGTGGAGGTGGAGCAGACATCTGAAACTTTGGAGGGTAATTGTAGCTAGTGATATAAATTTAGGAATTATCTGCTTAGAGGTAATAGTTGAACTAGTGGGAATTAAGTTTTCAGGGAGAAGGCTGTGGTGGGAATCTTGGGAAACTGTTCTTGAGAGGTCATGAAAATAGGGCAGCTAGGTGGTGCAGTGGATAAAGCACTGGCCCTGGATTCAGGGGGATCTGAGTTAAAATCCGACCTCAGACAGTTGACACTAGCTGTGTGACCCCTGGGCAAGTCACTTAATCCTCATTGCCCCACCAAAAAAAAAAAAAAAGAGGTCATGAAGATAATTTTTTTTAATTTAAAAAAAATTTTAAAAGAGGTCATGAAGAGCATGAACAACTAGCAAAGGAAATGGAAAAGAAAAAGCTTAAGAAGGGAAAAGAATGGGGAGAGTATAATATATGAGAAGTCAAGGAAGGAGAAAGTATCCAGAGAGATCAGCAATCTCCAATCCTGTAGACAGTGCAGGGAAGGTAGGGAAGATTAAAAAAAAAAAGTTGTGGATTTGGTAACCAGGGTATCATTGATGACTTGAGAGAGCATTTATTTATATAGCAGATTGCTATATGTTCTCACTTTATTGTGAGAACAGAATAAATGAATTAATTAAGCACTTGCTATGAGCCAAACATAGTACTAAACACTAGAGATACAAATACAGAAGATGGTCCCTGCAATCAGGGAGCATGCATTCTAACACTGAGAGACACCACATGTAGAGCAGATTACATATGAGGAGTGGGGAGAGAATGCACGATGTGGACATGAAAATATTTGGTATGCTGTAGAAAACTTTTAAGAACTTTCACTGTAAAAGGAAGGAAATATAGTAGTTAGCTGGAGCAGAAGGATTAAAGGAAGACTTTTTTTTTTAAGTTTTGGGGAGATTTGAACATGTTTGTAGGTAGATGGGAAGAAGCCACTGGAGAGGAAGAGTTTGAAGAAGAATAATGGATTGTATTTAGTGGAGCAAGGTCCTAGAAGAAGACAAGAATGGGGTGCAATGAAGGGATTTGAACCTAAATCCAGAGCTAGTACTTTTTCCACTTACTGCATAATATCATGTGCAATTAGACCAGCAGTTCTTAATATTTTGTGTGTGAATGTGTTATGGACTCTTGGCCCTCTCGCGAAGCCTTTGGAACCCTGTTCTTGGAATAATGTTTATAAATGCGCAAAATGAAAAACATAGGATTCAAAAAGAAAATAATTATTGTTGAAAAAGCTATCAAAATATTTGCGAAATCAAGTTTACAGACCTTAGGTAACCTCTGAATTAGAAACGTAGAAAATGGGGATTGAATACCACTTTGATAGTCAAGTAATATCAGATTATGAAAAGGAAAAAAATCGCTTTTAATTGATCTGTGCTAACATTTGTTGATAAACAAATGGATCAAAGGATCAGAAAAAGTTCTGGACCATTTAACCCTGTGTTGGTTAAGGTGATTTCTTCAATACAAGAAACCTTTACCACTTACCAACTATATGACAGTCACTCAACATTTTTGTCAGGGCAGGTTTTCTTTATGCCTTTTTATCCTAAGTGCCCAGCACAGAATCTGACATGTTTGTTCAGTTGTTTTTCAGCCTTCGTGACTTCATCTGGGATTTTCTTGACAAAGATACAGGAGTGGTTTACCATTTCCTTCTCCAGCTCATTTTACAGATGAGGAAACTGAGACAAACAGGGTTAAGCGATTTTCCCAAGAGTCACATAACTAGTGTCTGAGGTTGAATTTGAACTCAAGAAGAGAAATTTTCCTGACTCCAGGCCTGGCATTCCATCCATTGCACCACCTAGCTGCCCATTTGACATATAGTAGCTGCTTAATAAATGCTTATTAGTTGATTAAATATTGTGGATCAATACTTTCATTCAGGAAAAGCAAAGCTATTAGGTCCTTTGCAAATATTTGTCCACTTGAGATGAAGCTGAAATAGATGGTTTGGACAAAATAAAATGCGTTTGAAAATCCTTAAAACCCTAGCAAAGGGAATCATCATCTTAGAGCCAGCATTACCTAAGGGTCTTTATTTTTAAATGCAGCAAGGCTTGGGGCCTCCCTGAGCTATTATTACTAAGCAAGTAACACTTCCCCAGAACAATACACTGCTGGTGTGCAGTAGAGGAAAGACAGTCTAAAACCACAGCATGCTCTTTTCTAAGAGTTATCATCTTGTTTCCTGTGACTCTCAGACAATAAGAGGCCTTATGAACAACCCTGCTGGCGGGAAAAGGTCTCTCAGAGTAGCCTCTGTTTTTCTCAGCTTCCTTGGGCAACACGAAAACTCTTGGCTTTTCAGCTTAATTTGTGAGTGTGTGTGTGTGTGTGTGTGTGTGTTTTCGTTTGGTTTGTTTTTTTCTAAACTCTAAGAAAGTCTAGCAATTCTGCTTCAGCAACTGGAGAGTTCCAGAGACAAGTCAAAGGTGGAAAAGTTATTATAGTTAGGGAAACAAATGCACCTTTTCCTGATTTGAGTGAGAAATTGGATTTTCTATGCAGAACGCACCAAATGATTTAAGAATGATAGCTGAACTTCTGTTCTTTAGTTTTTAAGGGGTTTTAAATGAAAGCTCTAAAAAACATGTGAAGTGGTACCATCTAGTGGCCACATAGAGTAACCACAAATGACAATTTATTCCAAGTGGGATTGTATGACTAACTCCATCTAGGTCTTTGGTTCAATCCCAACAAGCATTTATCAAGCACCACTGTGGTAGGCACTGGGGATGCAAAGGTAACTATGACACAGACACTTCCCTCAAGAAGCTTACTATTTAATAGAGGAGAAAGATTTAATTTCTCCAAGACTCTTTGACCACCCAAAGATGGTCAGTGGGAGAGAACTATGGAGAACCTGACTGGATTTGCTTCTAGAGAGCTAAATGTAAATTCAAAAGAAGATGAACTTCTCAGATGTCTGATTTCACTTTCCCAAATAGAGACCAAAGCCTTCTTCTCCAGGACTCAGTGAAGTACTCCTTGCCTTACCAAGTTAGTTGGTGTGTGTGTGATGGATTATCAAATGACTGCCATGTGAGGACAAGACACTAAATTAATTTTAGGGAGTATAATTTCTTGTCCTCATTAAGATCTGATTCACTCATGAGTTTGTGATTTTTTACAGTAATTATTATCCTTGACAAATTTAAATTTGCTTAATGCAACATCAGATAGAAATTTTAAACTTTCTGCTCACTTGTAGAATATTTACCAACTTTTTCTGCTTACAAGCCATGAATCTATGATCTACTGAATTGGCAGTAAACCTTAGTGGACATCACTGCAGGTTGTTCGATTTTTATTATATTTTTTACTTATGTTCTGCTTGTTTTTTTCTAAAAATTGTCAATTTTCTCAGAGTCTTGGAATTATGGATCACTGCTTAATTGCTTGACCAAAAGAAGATTGAATAGGTGAGATCTTATGTAGTACCTCCTAGAGTTTAAAATTAATTAGAATCACATGCTGACAAAGATGGAGGGGGCCCTTAGAAACCACCACTCAATTCCCTTGCTTTGTAGATGTTACTTTTGTTCCAAAGCTTATTGGTATGTTGTTGTTCAGTCATGTCTGACTCTTCATGATCCTATTTGGGGTTTTCTTGGCAAAGATACTGGAATGGTTTGCCATTGCCTTCTTCAGCTTATTTTACAGATGAAGAACTGAGACAAACAGGTTTAAGTGATTTGCCCAGGATTACACATCTAATAAGTGTCTGAGGACAGATTTGAACTCAAGAAGATGAATTCTTCTGCCTCCAGGTCTTGCACTCTATCCTCTGTACCACCTGGCTGCTCTCATTGGTATGGGACTCTAAGGCCTTGACCCTACATGAGGGGCATGGTAGAGTTGACAGGACACAGAGAGCTTTTAGTTTTTAGCAGCCTCCCCAAAGGACTCATCAGGGCTAGATCCTTTGGAGATTCTTCAAGTAGGATTCCCCCTTCAGCACTCTTCAGAGCCAATCTCCTTTGGTACTGGTCAAGCTTCAAATCTTCTTTGAGCATTGAGTAGCTTTGGGTGCTCCTGGTTTGCATCTTTGAGAGAGAAGATGGAAGAGGCCAACTCCCAGGTTCCTGAAGTAAAAGACTCTAGGAAGACATGAGTAGAACTGTCAGTCTCCATCATGTCCCTATACCCAGCTTGCTACTGTAGAGACTTCAGGGAGTTTCCTCTTGGTTGAGATGAAGTATTCTCTCTCTCTCTCTCTCTCTCTCTCTCTCTCTCTCTCTCTCTCTCTCTCTCTCTCTCTCTCTCATTTGAAATGGATCAAGCATTGGTTATAGGGCTTGGGTTCCCTCTTACCCCCAAAATAACAAAATGATCAGAAGTTAGACAGAAGCTTATCATATCACCATTTCCACAATATTTAAAGGAACGGATAGATATAATTCTAACCTAGTAGCCCTTCTCTCTGAGGAGAGCAGAGTGACCTTGACTCCAACTTCTTACTTTGCCTCCTGGAAGGGATGGAAGCTTTCCTTGGATAAGGGTTGGGAGAGAAGAGGCTACAGATGTCTATTGCACCTCCCTTTGAGTCACACAAGGATAGTGTCCTTGCCACATTTTCCCATAAGCTTTCTCCTCTATTAAATGCCACTCCTCTCTATCCTTAATAGACAAGGAAACCTGCTATTGGGTTCATCACACATATTATATTAGAAAATCTTCTTTTGAATCATCTGCAAATACTGATAATTCTCTCCTCATTAACACAAAGCAGATCTTAGTCAAAGTAAAATAAAGAGCAGCATTAGTTTTCCCACCAACTGAAGCATGAGGACATGGCTTCTCTAGCTTGATGGCCTCAGATTCTGGGGTCAGATGAACTGCCCATTAGTAATAGAAGTCCTGAAGTCCAAGAAAATAGGGCTTTTCTGTGGGAGGCAGGAATATAGACAAAAGAAATGTTAGTACCTGATAGAAGCACTCTCTCTAAGCTTTGATTTGATCATCTGGTTAGTTGATCTCCAAGTTACTTTTCAGTTCTAAATCTTAGAGCTATAAGTAACAGGATAAGAGTATATATTTTAAGAGACACTGCAAATTGAAAAATCTGAGACTTCTAGATAAATTACATATTTTGCCTAACTCTGATGCTTGCCAGTCTTCTAAAACAATTTTTTAAACATGCTCAGTTCAAACCTTTAGTGATTATTTTCTAAATGGACATGGATCCTGTCCTGAGATGATTTCTAATATAGACCTACTAAGGGAAATCCCTACTTAGCACTACCTCTGTGCTAAGAATCTCCAATTTCAGCAAGTCTCTCAGTTTTTCCATTGATAAGCCGTCTCTGTACATAAAATCTTTTGATTCTAAAACTAACTTTTCCTCTTGAAGGGGGTGGTTTAGGGATAATTTTTTTGATACCATCCCATACTATCATTATAAGAGGAATTTTTGAATGATCAATTGGGCCTGGCAATTCACAAAATACTAATTATATAGTTTTTCCTGTTATTTTTCTAATGATCACTTTATGTCTATCCAACTAATTTTCATCTCTATTAAACAATCATGTAATATCCTTGTCGTAACACTATGGATATGCACAATGTCAAGAGACTGTTGTCATTGTCTCACAATAAAATACTTAATAGACAAGTCAACCTCTTCTTTTAAGTAGCTGTAATATAAAAATGATATTTATCTAACCCAAACTGCTAAACTAAGCATTCAATGTGCAGCTTACACAGTAATAAACAATGAACTAATAATTATATGAAATCAAGATGTAGCAAATAAAATAGTAAGATATGCAAATTACTATAATTACTCATCAGCAGCACTGTTACACTTTTTATATCTATGATTCTATGAATTACAGTGGGTTGACAATGAAAGAAAATGCCACTGGGAAAGAAGAAATATTTAAAGTTTCCAAACATAAGCTCCCATATGTAGCAAGTTTAGGGATAAGAACCCAGATGTAGCCTAGTATGAGGGGCCCAAATAGACTATACTGTGTACTGGTTGACAAAAATACCAAGCCTCATTGCTCTCTAAGGTAATCAAAGGATATAGTCTGATATTTCTTTATAAATTAATATAAATGCACAATCTCTCTCATTACTCAATTAGCTCTGATCCCCCACTGCAGTTTGTAAAGAATCCAGAAACCATTTTCCCATAAGCTTTCTCCTTTCCCCTTTCCTTCCCTCTCCTACATTCCCTGTCTTCTGTCTTCCTCTTTCCTTTCTGCTCTAAACTTCTAGTATCATAGACTTAAGTAACATAAATTCTATTGGCTATACAGCTTATTAACAATGTAACAGATAACATAAAAATATATTTAAATATTCAACAATGAATCATCCATGAGAAACATTACAGCAAGTCACCTCTATCCATCAAGTACAATGGCATTCCCTGTATTAACACTGTGGTGAACCAATTCAACTCTGTATGATCTTCTCTAGAGTGCCTGGCCCTTTTTTAATGTTGTTGATTGTGCCCTGCCGAACCCTAGCCTTAGATAACTCCCTCATCTGCTGCACTCAGTCTTACACACTTAGTGCTGAATGAAGGTAGGGAAAATCATGCAATCACTCTGACTGAATACACTTCAAATTTATATTATATAACCACAACTGGGTCCTGACTGATGCTTTGAAATACTTCTATACTACTCTTATTAACTCACTATATACTACTCTCCAAGCAATTTTTCCAAACTTTTGCATTTCCTCTCAAACTTCCCATGGATCTCTCTCCCCCCTCTCAACTAAGAACCTTACCTCATTTTTTAAAAAATTAAGGCCATTCACTGAGGGTATCCTCTTTTTCCCTACTCCTCATTTCATATCATTTATATACCTTCTGTCACTATCTCCTTCATTCTTTTCTCACATGAAGAGATTTTCCTACCTCTTGCCAAAGTAAACTTTTCTACCTGCACAAGCACTCCCATTCTGTCTTGTCTCTTCTAGCAGATTGTTCCATCATTTCTACTCTCTCACTTATCTTCAGTCTCTGTCTAGTGACTACAAACATGTTCAAGTTTCCCCCAATCCTCAAAAAACTCTCACCAGATCCTGCTATTCTTGCCGTTGTCCTATATTTCTTCTGTTCTTTGTGGTTAAACTCCTTGAGAAGACTGTTTATAATGGGTGTCTCTACTTCCTTTTCTCTCATTCTCTTTTAATCTCTCTACAATCTGGCTTTGGATCTCATAATTCAACCAAAACTGCTCTCTCCAACCTTACCAATGGCATCTTAATTGCCAAATACAATGGTCTTTTCTCAATCCAATGGTCTTTTCTTCCTTTCTGTAGTCTTTGACAATGTAGATCCCCATCTTCTTGATATTCTTTTCTCCTTAGGTTTTGGGGCACCTTTATCTCCTGGTTGTTCTACCTATCTGGCTGCTTTTTCTCAGTTCCTTTCTCTGAATCATCATCCAAGTCACACCTACTAACCATGAGTATCCCATAGGGCTCTGGCTTGGCTTCTCCTCTCTTCTCCCTTTATAATACTTTACTTTGTGATCTTGCCAGCTCCCATGGATTTAGTGATCCTTTCTGTGTTGATGAATTTTCACTTCTACTCACCCAGTCTTAACCTCTCTTCTGGCCTCCAGTCTCAAATTTTCAACTATCTTTCAGATATGTTGAACTGAATGTCCAGTTAGATATCTCAGATTCAACATGTCAAAAACTGAACTTATTACTTTTTACCCAAATCTTTCCCCCTTTCAAACTTTCCCATTACTGCCAGTCTCCACCAATATCCTAGTCCTCCAGTTTCACAACCCAAGTGTCATATTTGACTTCTCAATATATCCCCCCTGGTCCATCTAATCTATCATCAAGGCTTGTTGATTGCATCTTTGCAACACCTCTCCCATACATTCTTTTCTCTTTTCTGATACTGCTACCACACTGGTGCATACCTTCATCTCATGCCTTGATTATTATTTTTTTTCATGGGACAATTAGGGTTAAATTACTTGCCCAGGGTCACAGCTAGTAAGTGTCAAGTGTCTGAGGCTGGATTTGAACTCAGGACCTTCTGAATCCAGGGCTAGTGCTCTATCCACTGCACCACCTAGCTTTCCCCCTTTTTGGGCAGGGCAATGGGGGTTAAGTGACTTGCCCAGGGTCACACAGCTAGGAAGTGTCAAGTGTCTGAGGCCAGATTTGAACTCAGGTCCTCCTGAATCCAGGGCCAGTGCTTTATCCACTGCACCACCTTGCTACCCCCTCATGCCTTGATTATTGCAATAGCCTGTTTGCCCGTCTGCCTGCCACACATGTCTTCTTACTCCAATCTATCCTCTATTCAGCCACTGAAGACCACTGGTCCAACCATGTCACCCCTTTCCTCAGTGAATTCCTGTGGCTCCCTATTGCTTCTAAGATCAAACACAAAGTCCACTGTTTGATGTTCAAAGCCTTCATAGCTTAGCTCTTCACCCACATTCCTAGTTTCCTTACACTGTACTCCTCTGCATGTACTATTTGAACCAGTAACATTGACCTTGGAGTTCTCCAGATAAGACACCTCATCTGTCTGTCCTGGGCATTTTCTTTTAAAAATTTTTTAAAATTTAATTTAATTATTTTTTCTGGGTCTATGACTGTCCCCCCATGCCTGGAATGTTCTCCCTCCTCATTTCTACCTCTTGGCTTCCTTGAATTCCTTCAAGTCCCAGCTAAAATCCCACCTTTTACAGTAAGCCTTGCCTAGTTCCTCTCAATTAGAATGCTGTCCCCCTGTTCATTATTTCCTTTTGTACACAGTTGTCTTCCTGACTCCAGGTTGCTCCCTCTATCCACTGTACCACCTAGCTTCCCATGCTAGTATATAGTTGGCATTTAATAAATGTTTACTGACAGACTGTCTCTTCCACAGACACTGGAATTCTATTTCCATCATTCACCTCTTTCAGGATGACACCCGAAATATCTCAAAAATTTGCTTCAAAATACATTTTCATAACATATTCTTCATAGCATGAATTAAATTCACTTCTCTCAATATATCCATTCAGCCTTTTTCATAAGTGACAGTTAAGTCCCCCAGTATCTTAAGAAAGTTCTCTTATTTCTCTCTGTGCCTCATAGAGAAATGTGAATTGATTGCTATGAAAAGGGCATGCTAAACAGACCTTTGGTATACAAAGACCAGTCTTAGTGGTACTCTTTTGCTTATAGGTGGGCATATTGGGGGTGGGACCTGGTAGGATCCAGCTTCAAGCTTCTTCTTTACACAGGAATCTGGGTGCCCTTCCTGCCTCACAGTGGTTCAGCAGATCACCCACTGCAACTACCTTGTCCTCAGACTGCACTGAAAGAGGTTCTACATAGAATATATTTCTACAAATCTGATAAAGATGCCACCTATGCATTTATCAAAAACTGTAAAACAGTTCAGATCTTTAGGGTATTGCACTGAAGACTTCTCTTTATGTTGACATTAAACCATAAATAACTACCACTAGGGTCCATTCAATCAAGTCCAAATTAATTTAATTATGCTATTGTCTGGTCCACAGTTCTACATTATTTCCACAAGAATAGCATGAACAACTTTATAAAATACCTTACTAATCTAGGTACACTATTACAAACATTTATTAAATATTCTCTAGGTGGAAAGCACTATTACATACTGGGGGATTATAGAGATAAAAATTACATAGCTCCTTGTTTCAAGAAACTTGTTCTCTACTGGGAAGAATATGTACTTAGATAAATAACTACACTCTCTCTGTATATATACATATATATATATATACATATATACATATATATATGCACAAACATATATGCACACACATATACATACATACATACACACCCCTTCAAAATATTCTATATTTGTGTCCTCCAATTCCACCAGCTTAGTTGATGTAGTCACAAATTATAATCACTGATGATGAAACCTTTACAAGCCTTACACTTCTTTCAGAAGACTTTTAAATCTTTAAATAGCTAATTCCTGGAGACAACTGGAAGTTTGGCTAGAGCTAAGCTTCTCACCCTAAAGGAGATACCTTACAAGCCCCTGAGCTAGCTTAAGGGTTTGAATGAATGTAGTCAAACAGGAACAGCTATGGAGGACATTCAAGGAGAGATGGGAGAGGAAGTAAATTCTTTCTGCTTCCTGTTATCAGTCATAGCATCTAGTAGCAGAGCTACTCACCCAGAATGAGATGCCCATTCAGCAGTTGGATAGTCAATTGCAGAGCGTTCAAGAAATAGTTGAGTGAGTAAAGGCATGCTCAAATTATATATGAATACAGAGAGCCAGTCACTCAAGGTCTAAAGTGATTTCAATGGACAGGACCTAAGGAAGAAAAAAAAGAGAGGTGGCTATGGAGTCCTGATAGTAATATCTTTGGCAATTTAAAGTTGAAGCATGGAGAAGAGGCAACCCTGGGAGCCCAGCTGAGTAACTTGCATAGAAAGTAGCTTTTCACCTGGGGAGCTTGGTGAAGATTCCATTTGGAATGAAAGGACATTGCTCGCCTACAATTTTAGAGTTGTAAGTAGCCTTGTTCACTTGCTTCCCATAAATGTGTACCTCAATATCATTGTACTCCGTCATCACTTTTCCCATGGATGCTGTGTGCATTTTTGTGAGAAAATTCTCTCCAGCTTTATGGAAACATGTTTTGTAGCTACTGTTCTTATGATGCCATCTTAGTAAATTCATTTGTGAAGAGCTAAATGTGTATACTGACTGTGTTATGGAAGAACACTGGTGGTTGCTTATCAGATGTTATAGTGGTTATGATAATGGTGGTAGAGTTCATGGTGAAAAAAACGGTGGTGGTGGTGGTAGTGTGCCCCTTGAAACTATAGGAATAGTCACACACACAGCAGTGGGACCCAATCTGAGTATGAATGTTTAAGTTGGGGAAAATATCACAGAGTAGGTATTACCTACAAAAAGAATATTAAGTTCAAGAGGCAGAGAACACTAACTATGTGTATGTGACTGGGGGAAGGGATGGGAGAAGGGAACCAGATGGGAAGGGGGGATAAGAATCAGGAAAGGTCTTGCACAGGAGGTAGAACCTGAATCATGCTTTGAAACAAGCTAAAGATTTTGTGAGGCAAAGAGAAGCATTCTAGACATGGGATACCACTAGTACAAAGCAGAGAACAACCAATAAGTCAGTTTGATAGCATTTTCCTGGTAGCCATATCAAAAAAGGAAACAAAGTTCATCTGCTGATAAAGCCATTTGGAAGATCACAGCTTCCTTTTTCTAACTATTCACAGAAACTTTTTTTATAAAAATGTTTTAAATTTTCCGCAGGAAACAAAGTTAATCTCATTGACTTATTACCCAATTGATAAATGGTCAAGGGATATGAACAATTTTTTTAAAAAGTGAGGCAATTGGGGTTAAGTGACTTGCCCAGGGTCACACAGCTAGTAAATGTCAAGTGTCTGAGGATGGATTTGAACTCAGGTCCTCCTGAATCCAGGGCTGGTGCTCTATCCACTGTACCACCTAACTGTCCTGGATATGAACAATTTTCAGAAGAATAAATCAAAAGCTATCAATAGTTATATGAAAAAATACTCTAAATCACTAATAATTAGAGAAATGAAAATTAAAACAACTCTGAAGTACCACCTCATACCTGTAATGATTGGAATGATGCCACCTGCTAGAGACTTACTGTAGGAAAGCTCTACCATGAGGAGAAGGCCTCTGAGGGCAAGGCCATGTGGCTTTTCTTTGGTGTCAGGAAGTGACATTTGCTCGTGGGTACTGTCTATTGTTAAGGGCTAAAATTCTAGCTAAACTGTCTAAAATATCTAATGAGTGGTCGCCAATCAATTACAAGCTTTAGCAAGAGTTAGACTTTTAAGCATTTATTAAGGAGAATAAGAATTTGGTAAAGAGAGAGAGAAAGGCCTAGATTCCTATCTATTAAAGGGAGAGCACATTTCTAGCTCCCTTCTCCGCCAGCGTCCTCAGGAAAAAAAAAACCGAGACTGAGCGCCAGTCTCTTCCTTCCTCCTCCCACTAGTCTGCGTCACTTCCTGACTCCTGGTCTTGCCCTCAAAGACCTTCCCTTCATGGGCAGAACTCTTCTACAGTAAGTATCCAGCAGGTGGCGTCATTCCAATCGTTACAGTCCCCCCTGTTGTTCCTCAAGAAACAAAATGTTTCCTTGACGGAACAGTAAAAACAATATAATAACTATTGCTAACTAATAATATGTGAACAACAATATAGAAAAGGAAGAGAGGAAAGTTTTGTCCAGAGGGGCGATTTTTTGTCCTCATGAACTGACGCTTTGACATTAGTCTTGCAAAGGGAGGGCCTCTGCAGAGAATACATGTTACAGATGGTGTATATTATAACAGAAAGAGAAAAAAACAACAAATCAAAACTGTTCATTTAAAGTCTCTGAAAGTCTTTTCTCAGATGTCCTCTAGGTGTAGTCGTAGAATGGAAGTCTTTTCAGGGGTTGATGTGTGGATGCTGGTAATCAGCCAGGAAATTTCCTACAAAATTGAGCTTAACACAACTTTAAAATAGCTTTATCAATAATCAAATCAAACAATGAAAGTTCTCAAAAACATGTCTAAGGGAATTCAGAATCTTAGTTGTTACACATGAAACATATAATAAAACAAAAATTGAACCATTCTTTAAAATTATAATATTACTATAGTCCCCCCCTTATGGAGGGTAATTGAGAAGACAATTGCTGCGATATTAATTATTAAAAATAATTTTTTATCTTTGTTTCATCACTTTTTGCATCATCTGCCTAATTATCCTCATGCCATTATGAGAAATTAAAAAATCTAATATAATTGGTAACAGGTGTCAAGGCCAAATTCAACACTGTATTTATCATGACACCTGAGATAATTATGGGGGTTACCATAAAAGAACAGAGAAATGATGGGATATGAGCATTCCCACACTTGAGCAATATGTACTGCCCATACAGTATGCCAGGCTTAAAATAGGTGGATGGAATATATGTCCATGCCACCGAACATATTGGAAGAAACTGAGTCAGACTTAATCAGATGCATGGGATTGAGATGTCCATGGCATCAGGCATATAGGAGGGAGCATAGAAGCCAGGTGTAGAAGTGAGATGGGTGGGATGAATACTTCCAGCCATCTGTACAATATTGTGGGGAAAAAGAGAATAAAATATTAAACCAAGAGAATCCAACCTCAACATTAGTCAAAAGCCGTTCCCTCGGCCATACCTTGACTTCATGCATGTCTCCCCTCATGTGACAGTTCAGTGTCTGCTCTTGCATGTATTCCTCTTGTGATTGGATGGCATCTTGGCCAACTGGCATCTGATAACTCAGAATAAAGGCAATTAGTGTCTTAAATGATAAGTTCCCATAATCCAAGTCTCATATGGATTTAAAAATTGAGGATAATAAATGATTGCAAAAAATGTGAATACATCTTGACTCAGAATATAATATATAATTATGCAACAATTTCAAATAATACCTTTTTTTTACTTAGTATACAATTACTTTTGTGAAAAATCTGAACATATTTAAATATAAGTTAAAGCACAACAGAATCTCAAAGAAAACTTTTTTTTTTGAAAAAAAAGAAAACTTTTACAAATGTTCCCCTCTTTTTTTTTTTTTTGGAATATGCTTATCAAAAATAATACTTCTAGAATCAATTTATACTTGCCATGGCAACCAATTTGCCAGGGAAATGCTTTAAAGAGTTTGATCAAATAATCAGTTGAGAAAAAATAACAAAAACAAACAACTCAGAATATGGGAGCACAATACTCCTAGAATTAACAATGTATTATGAAATCAAAACCATGTTTCAAAATTAGATAGATGAATGAATAGAAGAAGATACACGTGGAACAATAAAAGACAATGAAATTCAAACTAGGGAAATCTAAATGAATATGAACTTAATATCAATAAGAGTATTATAAAATATAAACTGGACCACATGACTATAAAAAGCTTTTACAAATATTCTCCTTGTTTTAGAAACTAAGTATAAAACACAATCTCAAATGCATGAAAATCTCTATGAAAATAAACCCATACCATTAATTTCAAAATGTATATATAATAGCATAGAAGTCCTATGTAACCTCTGAACTGATACTATTACTCTGAGTGAATTCAGAACACTTTTGATTCCGATATCTAAAATCCCCAATACTCATATCAATACCTTGCTGCTTACTTCTACATTTCTGTAAAATATATATCCTTCCATGGCAAAAGAAGCAGAGTCTTGAACTATGTTGATGATTGTCATTCTTATTCAGCTTAAGTTTTTCTTCTTTAACCCCTCTATATTGTCTGTCAGTCTTTTCACCATACAAATGCTTTATAAGATTACTAATTAAAGACAAAAGCAGGTTAGCAAAATTATGAACAAAACGAGCATATCTGGAATTTAAAGGGTTTTCTAAGATTGTCTCAAAAGCACAGCCAGGCCGGGGAAGGGCTGAGCCTGAAGCTGCAAATGCAGGTAGAAAAAGTTGAGCATGCGCATCAGATCTCTGGACTTCCCAGGCAGGGGAAGCTATGGGCTTGGCCATGGGAGGAGTAGAGGGTGGGGTCTGGAGAGGAGGGGAAGGACCAGCGCAATTTGAATCAGACTTGATTTTGAACTCAGGCCTGGATTCCTCTTCCCCCACTTGGCCTCCAGGCACTAGGGAATTAAAAGCTTCTAGAGGGTGGGTCATTGCCTCCAGGCATGCAAAATTAAAGCAACAATTAGTGTTAGAACTGGGAAAAGCTGCAGGAATCTCTTCAGGTTTCTCTGAAAAAGCATGGTTGGGAGAGGGGGAGATATTTCCTGGTGTGAGTAAGTTGCTGGCTCTTCTAACAAAAATAAAAAGAAAAATAGAAAATCCACAAAAACAAAGCATTAACATGATCTTATCTCCCACTTGTCTAGTTAAACAGACTAAAATCAAAAATAGGGTAATTAGGGAGTTTAAAAGGTCCAATCGAAAAAATTTAAAGGGAAAACACAGCCAGTACGCCAGTACGCCAGTACTTAGCAGTTTAAAGGGTAGGGGAAATTTCTTACCCAACCAGAAGATCAGAAGTGGGGTTCAGCTTTCCTCTTCGTGGTCAGCCATCTGTTAAGGGCTAAAATTCTAGCTAAACTGTCTAAAATATCTAATGAGTGGTCGCCAATCAATTACAAGCTTTAGCAAGAGTTAGACTTTTAAGCATTTATTAAGGAGAATAAGAATTTGGTAAAGAGAGAGAGAAAGGCCTAGATTCCTATCTATTAAAGGGAGAGCACATTTCTAGCTCCCTTCTCCGCCAGCGTCCTCAGGAAAAAAAAAACCGAGACTGAGCGCCAGTCTCTTCCTTCCTCCTCCCACTAGTCTGCGTCACTTCCTGACTCCTGGTCTTGCCCTCAAAGACCTTCCCTTCATGGGCAGAACTCTTCTACAGTAAGTATCCAGCAGGTGGCGTCATTCCAATCGTTACACTATCAAGGCTACCAACCAATCAACTTGAGGAGCCTCCCATTTCTGGGAGGAGTACATGAAGTAGGAAGCAGATGCTTGGCAGAGGGGTTTGGTCTCTTTTTGGTTCCTGACCTCACCATGGTGGGTTGGATGATAGGGTCTCTTAGAAATAGTTAGATTTTTACCTTTCTCTCTGATACTAATGCTCTTTAATAAATACTTAAACATTTAAATATGCTTGTTAAAGCTTATAATTTATTGGTGAACGCTCATTAGATTTTAGATAGTATAGCTAGAATTTTAGCCCCTTACATACCTATCAGATTGGATAACATGACAGAAAAGGAAAATGACAAATGTTGGAGACCATATGGAAAAATAGGTATACTAATTTACTCTTGGTGGAATTGTGAACTGATTTAACCATTCTGGAGAATGATTTGGAACTATGCCCAAAGGGTTTATAAAACTGTCCTTACCCTTTAACCCAGTACCTTTTCCATTACTAGGTCTGCATCCCAGAAAGACCAAAGAAAAAGAGAAAGGACCTAGATGAACAAAATTATTTATAGCAGCTATTTTTATTGGTGGCAATGAATTGGAAATTGAGGGGATGCCCATTAATTGTGGAATGGCTGAACAAGTTGTGGTGTATTATTATGAAGTAATACTATTGTGCTATAAGAAATGATGAAGGGGATGATTTCAGAAAAATCTGGGAAGACATATGAGCTGATGCAAAATGAAGTGAACATAACTAAGAGAACATTGTACACAGCAATAGCAATGTTGCAATAATAATCAACTGTGAAAGACTTAGCTGCTCTGATCAATATCATGATCTGTGACAATTCTAAAGGACTCATTATGAAAAATGTATACACCTCCAGAGAGAGAACTGATGAACTATGAGTGATGATTGAAGCATATTTTTTACCACTTTATTTTTTTCTTGCTTTTTCCTTTTTTTGGTCACGTAACTCATATGGACATATGTTTTGCATGACTTCACATGTATAGTGGGTATCATATTGTTTGTCGTCTCAATTGGTGAGAAAAGAGCTGGAGGGAGGGAGAGAACTTGGAACTGAAAATTTTAAAAAAATGAATGAAAGAAAATTCTAGTCTGGACCCAGCATTTTAGTCTGTGAACTCTATTTACTTCCCTTTCTCGAAAATCCTGACAAGGTTTTCTCATCTCCAGTTTGGTAGTACCTCTCTTATAATCACTAACAGTGGTTCAGCAATAGCATCTGCCAATTCTTTCACTACCCAAAGATATAAATCCTCTGGGCTGGATATCTTGAATTCATCAAAGTTAGCTATATGCTCTCATTATCTTTAGAGTAAAAGTCTTATTAGGCATAAATAAGAATTTATTTTCCAAGGTAAAAATTGAGCATCTCTACCTTCAGTCATTAGTTGCCATTTTCCCATTTACCATAAGTAACAGTCATCTTATTTCTTTTACTCTTCTCATTTTTATATAGCTGCCCCACACCGTCACTTTTTCATCTTTAGCTTTCATTGAAAATTTAGCTCATTCTGAGCTTTGGAATGTGAAAATGTACCCACTAGACTGCCCCATGCTCCTATATCCCTCCTTTGTTAACTCTTTTTGTATGTTGTTGTTCATTCATTTTTCAGTCATATTCAACTTTTCTTGGCAAAGATACTATGATGGTTTGCTATTTCCTTCTCCAGCTCATTTTACAAATAAGGAAAGTGAGGTGAACAGGGTTAAGTGATTTGCCTAGGGTCACACAGCTTGTAAGTGTTTGAGGTCAGATTTGAATTCAAGTCTTCCTGACTCCAGGCTTGGTGCTATGCTACCCAGATGGTTGGTAGGACTTGTCCAGTGCTGTAATTACCTGTTTGCCTTTGAGAACCTAGGGTCACCTCCACCACACACATGTACTAGAGTACATGTATTGTACTCTAGTGGTGATTAGAACTATTGTATTCTATCCTTAACTGTCATTAAAATTTATAAAAAGGAAAAAAAAATTGCTTTAGTAATTTCCCTTTGCCTTGATACATTGTATATACTCTATAATCAATCAATCAAGAATAAATTAAGAATTTACAATATGCCAGCAAGTATTATAGTCATTGGTGTTACAATGACTAAAGTGAAAATAGCCTCTACCCTCCAGTCTCTTCATGACCCCATTTGGGGTTTTCTTGACAAAGATCCTGGAGCGGTTTTCCATTTCCTTCTCCAGCTCATTTTACAGAGGAGAAAAGTGGGACAAACAAGGTTAAGTGACTTGTCCAGGGTCACACAACTATTAAGTGTCTGACACCAGATTGGAACTCACAAAGTAAGTTTTCCTGACTCTAGGCCTGGCTCTCTATCCCCTTGTACCACCTAGCTGCCTACACCCTTGTATAGATTTTTTTAAAAAATCCAAGTTAGTTGATTAATTTTGTGTATAAACATCAACTTCCACTTTCCTTCCTCATAGGAAATTTTCTCTTTGTGTTTTCATAATCAGAATAGGAAGAGAGTTGCAGAGAACTAATCTATGTTTTTGCCCATTTTATAGTTTTCCACAGCCAAAAAAAGGAGAAAATCCATCTGCCCACGGACAACCTTTGGATATTAGTGTGCTGATAGTTTGCTATTAATAATCGATGTGGGCATTATGGGATAAAATTGTTTTGAGCAAAATAACCCTTAGTAGTTAAGGCCTACCCCTGGAGGCTATTATGGCAATCACCAATACCAACAGCTCCCTTTAGAGAGACTTTGTAGGAACACTGAAAATGGGCATGGTGGATAAATCTTCCACTTATTTTAGCAAGCAGAGTATAATTAAACAGTTGACATCTCTCTCTCTCTCTTTTTTGAGGGGTGGGGTGGGGCAATGAGCATTAAGTGACTTGCCCAGGGTCACACAGTTAGTAAGTGTCAAGTGTCTGAGGCTAGATTTGAACTCAGGTCCTTCCAGGGCCATTTCTTTATCCACTGTGCCACCTAGCTTCTTCCCCCCCCCCCAGTTCATATCTCTTTAGTTCCTCTTCCCAAGACTTGAGAAATTCAACATTGTTACTGTCAACAATTACACTTAGCTGGGAGGAAAGATGCAATATCATTGGGATAAGATAATATTTACTTTATCCTCTAAGTTAAGAGTATGTCAGAGAAAAATATGGGAATTGTCTGTGTATGTAGGATTTTTTTAAGTGGCCATGCAACTATCTTCCCTATGAAAGTCTGATCAGTTGTTCCTGCCCAGTCAGGTCTATGTTGGCCATAAAATGTGGTACCATATCATGGTGATTCATACTTCTCTACAAATCCTCTTTACCTGCTAGCCATGGTGTTTCAGTGTAGTTCTTGTTGCCATAGCCTCCCATGTCGTCTCATGGAATTGGCAGAGAGGAAGGGAGGAATGGGGCATATAGATGGGTAGACAGCTTTCTTCTTCTTTCCTGCAGAGATAATGAACTGGAGAAGCCAGGAGAAGCTGGGTCCACCTGAAGGATGGCCAACAGCCCTATCTAAGCCTTCCAGAGAGCATGCTGCTGTGGGCTAGCTTTGTTTATCAAAAGCCACATGTTCCCGATGGCAGGCTACTGCAGGGCTTCAATTAGACTTTTTGACTGATGGCCAGTTTAATGAGCCTATTTACAGAGGGTCATTCAACATGGCAATTACACCTATAAATCTATTTGCAGCAGAACTCGAATAACCTTCTGCACACAGCCTTGTATAAAACTGCTTTCTGATTAATTAACATTAATTTCCCCACCGTATGGAACCAGCTGCAGTTGGTTTAAAAGCTTCCAACTCCTATCGGCAGGCCCCATGTGGACTGGCAGGGGGTCTGCTTGGATGGGGACTAGAGGTTTTGGTGACTGAAAGGGAGGGAGGAGAAAATGGAGTGGCAATGTCATTGTTATTCCGAAGAAGCTATGGATTTCTCTCTGTCTCTTCTTCCATCCCCTTGTGCTTCCTCTGGTCTTGTTTGACTGACGTTTCAGGGCAGTGTCATATATAGGGGGCAAAATTCAATTAATTGGATATGAAATATTTATAACCCTTCTGTATGTGTCTATCAGAGAAGGATCCTTAATAGATCTTCTCATTAGTATGGGCTGGTGACTCATTTCTCTGCTTTCACAGTCATTTGGAATTAAAATCCAATTAATCTAATATCCTTGTGAATGTTATTAAATTATTGGGGAAAAAACTGCATTCAGGAGATAGGATGAAAGGAACAAGCCAGGCTTGTGGCCGTTCATTTCCTTTCTGCAAAGCATAAAATACCAAAGGGATCTAAGCCTTTTCCTTTGGGTTTTCAGCTTGCCAACTCTCTGGTTGTTTCTATACTTGCCAAATAAAGAATAATATTTGTGAATCATGGACTGGAGTTTGCCAAGTGTTTATACCTCTGAAGTAAAAACAACAACTACAAGGAAACCCAATGTGAATCTATTAAATCATTTGTAATACGTAAGATGGTAATCCAGTCTGAAAGTTAGTAAGATTCAAGTGCATTCATGCAACTCTTAAATAGAGTTAAAAGGAGGCAGAAAATGGGAAGTATAAAGAGGGTGAGAGAGGAATACTTGTGATGCTATTTACTCTGGAAGGTCTTTCCTGAGCTCCCCATCTGCTGGTATCTTCCCTGATCAGCTTCCCTTGTATGTGATTTTTCTGCATCTTGTGTATACCTGAACTTGTTTGCATACTGTCAGTTCACGAGGGCAGGGACTTGTTTTGGTTTTGTCTTTGTAGGCAGTGATTAGTTCAGTGCAAGGCACTAATACTAAATGCTTGATACAGGGTTGTTGATTGATTAATTGGGAGGCAATGGAAACCGACTTTAAATTTGACCTTGCCATTAACTGGCTATATGACCAGAAGGGATTTGTTTAACTTCTCTCTGCCTCCATCCTTTCATCTGTAAAAATAGTCATTAATTAATGTCCATCCATGATTTAAATTATGAGTGATGTGAAGCAGATAACTTATGGATTAACCTGTGAATTTCTGGGGAGGAAAAGGATTATATTGTTGTCATCATTGGCTGAGTTGGTCTAGAGAAAAGTGCAGTTGTCCCATGATTTAAGGATTAACTGCACACTTTGCACAGCTATTTTGAGGTGGGTACAAGGAAAAGGGAGATAGCAGTAGTGAATTGTCATCCCCTTTGCTTATTAGCTGAACATTGTGGGATTTTCCCTGGCTTTGTATGTGTAGGTCATATGACTCTATTTCTTGACTCTGGTTGATGACTATGTGCTGTGCTGATCATGGAGTCCATGGGTGGGTGGGTGGGGGTGTCTTACCTTACTCCTGAGTGTCTAAGATGACTACCCTTCAATATATGTGTTTAGCAGGAAGCTGGAGTGATATAGTTATAACATTGCTAGCCTTTCCCTTCCTCATGCTGTTTTTTCCTGCCTGGAAGTCCTTTTCCCCACCACTTTAAATCCTCCCCATTACTTAGAGTCTAGTTCAGCTCCTATTCTCTCCATGAGACCTTGCTTCCCAACAAACCTATTTTGTTCTCCCCTTTTTTCCAGAGCTTCTACAGAATATCATCATCACTCGTTTCGACAATTAATCATATACTGCTTTGTTGTTACTCCACTAGCTCACAGAGTTGAAAAGGTACCTCAGCAGTCATTTAGTACAACCCAGAACTAAAAAGATTCCCACTCTGACAAATGAGACAGGTTGTCATTCAGCCTCTGATAACCTCCAAGAAGGAGAATCCATAACCTATTGAAGCAGCACATTCCACCTTTGGGTAGTTCTGATTTTTAGGAAAATTTTTTCTTATATCAAGATTAAATGGGCATTTTTATAACTTTCACTCATTTTTCTTGGCTCTGCCCTCTGGGGACAAACAGAACAAATCTAATCCTCCCTTTATATGACAGCTCTTCCTATAATTGAAGTAAGTTGTCTTCAGTTAATGTGTGTGACTTATTGCCCCATCTAGGTTATTAAATCTTGTAAGGCAATGGTCATATAATCATAAAATCTTATGAGTAGAAAGAATCTTGGGAGGTCATCTAGTCCATTTTACTCATTCAAAAAACGAGGAAATGGAAGCCCAAGAGAATTGAAGTGATTTGCACCAAATGTACACATGTTGTTAGTGGAAGAGCCAAGGTCAGAATCCATCTCTCTAGTCTTGAAACTTTGGGGACAAAAGACCCCATGAACCACCCCTTCTATTTCTACTTGCTTTATGGAAAAGAAACTATCTCTTCTCCCCTCATCCCAGTTCTCAGTGATGGAAATTTTGTGTGGATAAATATAACTATAAATATAACTATGCTCAGACCCCAAAGTAACCTGTTTGCTCATGGCTTCTGTTTTGGGTGAGCCTGGTGGCCACCTTTGTGAGAATTGCTGAAGGAGCCTTTGGTCCTATTGGGATTCCATTTTGCATAAATATCTGAGGCAATCACTTGAAAGGAGTTTGTTTCATGATAAATTCTATGTGACTTGATGAACACTGGAGATACATGTGTGTGATGGGGGTGCATCTTGAAGAACAATGACAATATTGCTTGCGTCTAGTGAGGAAGAGGAAATTATTTTGTTTATTTAAAATAGTTATTAAATCTAATATGGGTTATCTCTCCTAAATGTTTGTTTTTCTTTCTTGCTGGTTCATGTTTTGCATGGTTACTTTGGCAGATTTTTTTTTTTGGCCTCAATGCAGTTGTAGTTTATGTAGTGTTATATGGTTGAGAAATATGTCTGTGATATTTTATTTATTTTATTTTATTTAGCTTATGATTCCAGTGTGAAAACTGGTTATTTATTCCTCCTCTCCATTTTAAAGACCAAACTCTTAAAGGACCTTATAGTAGTCATTAACTCATTACAAGTAGTAGTCTATAATGGGCAAGAGGTAAGGAATAAATATTTTGTTTCTTTTGCTAATCCAACAAATTTGAATTTTAAAAACTCAAAGAAAATGAATGACAAAGTCCCTGCTCTCAAGGAGCTTACAGTCTAATAGGGAGAATAGGAATGTGATATGAATTCAAATTAATAGAGTACAAACTTCTTGAGTGAAGGGACTATATCATTTTAATTTTCATATGCTTAGCACCTAGAACAATGGCCTGTATATGATAGGGACTTAATAATTCAATATTTACTGGATGGAAAGAAGAAAATGATAGTGACAAAGGAGAGTCAAAAAAAGAGGTATAAGAAATCCAAGGTCCCTGCATACTTTCTACCAACAACCAGTTCTTTTCTCCAGTTAAACTGAATGAAAGAAGATTGAACAATAGTTCAATGCAAAGACCCATGCTAGCCACTGGGGATACGAAGACAAAAATGAGACGGTCCCTACCCTAAAGGATCTTACATTTTTATGAAGGGATATTGTATCATATTATGACGCATATATGGAGAAGTGGCAGGGAAAGGAGTTTTATTCTAGTGAGTGGATAGTGGGGATCACAAAAAGTTATAGATCAATCAGCATTCCTTTTCCATCATGAATAGTCAGAATTTTTATCTGATGATTGTTTCTAGGGCAAGAGCAAGACACTGATGGGGTATAGTTGGTGTGGTAAAAAAATATGAAAGTTTTTTAACAGTCGGTTAGGATAACTGAAAGACGCCAGGTTTTTTTAAGGACTACCCTTTCGGGGAGGAGACCAACGGCATGAGCTATGCATGCCAGTCCGCCTGCTGCACACGTCAGACTGCTTGCTATGCACTCGACTTCTGGGGTGCGAGCTTAAAAGGCAAGGAGAGAACGGAAGTGGGGAGTTTTTTCCTGCTCTGCTGGTCTCCTGACTGCACTGCACAGGCTGACGCTGACGAGAGTTCGACTGGGCCCGGCTCGCGGTTAGCAGCGGCATGCGCTTGACACGGTCTCTCTCTCTCTCTCCCCAAAGGTGGCCTTTGACTTTTGGTGAGTTTTATATGGAATATAGACTAAGCTTAGACTTAAGATGATTTGTATTGTATTTCTACTTTCCTATCCTTCTAATCAACATCACCTTGTGACTACCATACAATAAAAGTTCTAACTAGAAAACCAGAAGCTTCTTCTATTTACTAGTCTGGGAGATAAATTAAGGGAAAGGTTAAAGAGGGGGAGATTTATGATCTAATATCCAATTTTAAATCTCACATTGGAGAAGAGAAAGTGACAAGATAGAGCTTGTCAGCACATACACGCACATGCATGCACGTGCACATGAACAGCATACAAATATATTCAAACTTAAATACAAATCAACACCATGTTCAAAGCTTTTATTTTTATATATTTACCTATGACGATGAATAAAACACTATAAGTTGTCATAGAATCAGATTTAGAGTCACAATGTACCCTAATCCAATCCCCTCATTTTACAGATGATAAAGCTGATCTGTATAGAGACTTCCAATGATTTGCCCAAAGTCACACAGACATTGAGTTGTCAGCGTTGGGATTCAAACTAGATCTGGATCCGAATCAAATCCCATTGCTTCCAAGTCTAGTATCCACTGTACCATTGTATTGCAAATCAATTTGATAAACATTTTTAAGTACATACTTTGTACCAGGTACTATGCTAAGTGTTGGGGATACAATAAGAGGTGAAATATAGTTCTTGCCATCAATGAGCTTACAGTCTAATAGAGGAGACAACATGCAAAGAAATATATACAAATGAAGTTTTATATATATATATATATATATATATATATATATATATACACACATATATACGTATATATGTATGCATATACACACGGTGTTATTCTCTATATATGTATACAAATATGTACGTATATATGTATGTCTGTGTATATGTATGGGTGTATGTGTATATGTATGTCTATGAATGAAATAACATAGGGAAGGGACTGACAATAAGAGGGGTTGGGGAAGGCTCCTTGTAGGAGGTTGGATTTTAGCCAGGACTTGAAGGAGGTCAGTAGCTGGAGTATAGTAGCGACAGCATTCCAGGCATGGGGGACAGCCTGACTTCCATTCAATTTAGTTTGTGGCACAGTGTATAACTGGCATTTTCCAACTGCTTGTTTTTCCTGTGTGGATAGTTAGACCAAACTCTAAGAGTGATTATTGATTTCATTTAGAAGGATCTTCAGCATTCTGGGATTTTATGTAATTAACGTAATGACATCTCAAAACAAGAGTATCTAGAGGACTTCACCTTCGGCAAGGACTCCCCCCTTCCTCAACTTTGACTCTGCACAGAACCTTCCTGATGACAGTGGTCAACAACTTTTAGTAAGCGTGTGTCTCTGAAAATTCATACCTCAAATGAATCAGAGGGTTTTCAGACATGGTTATCTCTGTTGTTATATTTTTGCAGAAATGTTGATTTTGAAATGTATGGAAGGTACCTAGTTAGAGGAGAGTCTTTAGGGCTACTGAATCAAATGTTTTTTTATAGTCAATGAAGAATAAACAAAGTGGACGTCTTGTGTTTGCTGTATGCCAGTCAGCTGTATGATGGTACAGATATGGTCTGCTATGAAATATCACTTAGAAAAGCTTGGCTATATCCTTCTGATGCCTAATTAAGATTACTCTTGTCAGGCATAGATTATTTTTATGAAAATGTTATATTGACGATGTAGTAGCCACAAACATTAATAATTTTCAATATTTTTCTCCTTGTCTTCTTCATCATCATCATTTTGGTAATAACGTCTCATTTTTTTCAATGTCTTTGTATCTTCTATTCCTTCAGATATCAATCAATCAACAGGCATTTATTCAATTCCTACTATGTACCAGTCCCTGTTCCAGGCACTAGAACTACAAATACAATGAATTAAACAGCCTTTCATCTCAAGGAACTTACATTATAATGAGGGAGACAACCTGTGTGTATATGAGTAGCATGCTAGGCTCTGGGCTTAATGTGCCAAACCACACTCCAGCTAGCAGCTCAGGTCCTTAGGAAATTACTGCTTCTCCCCTAAGTGATCTGTGAGACTAAATCTGAGAAGCTTGAGATGGTTTAGCACTGTGGTTTATGAGCCCTCATCCAGTATGCTTCTCCAGTATCATATGATCAGCTATTTCCTTTTTAAAGTTTTATTGATGTGTTTTGTTTTCACGTTACAAATATTTACAGATCACTTAACTCCCTACCACCCCATTCTCTTGTAACAAAGTGAAACAATTAATTAAATCTAACAATATACTGACCTCATCTGAAAGTGCATATAACATTCCAAATCTATAGCACCCACCAACTTTCTTTTTTTAAGATCATTTTTTAATGAATAGAAATCTATTTTCTCTCCCTCCTACCACCCTTACCATTGAAGAAAGAGAAAAGAAAAACAAAATCCTTGCCCAGAAATACATAGTCAAGCAAAATAACTTCCCTCATTGACTGTATGTGGAAAATATATATTTTTCATTTTTCAAATTTATCATCTGTCTGTCAGGAGTTTTCATCATCAATTGAAATCATGAAAGGTAACTGTATCGATCACAGTCCAAAGGGACATGGAAAGACATATGAACTGAAAAAGAGTGATGTAAGAATCAGAAAAACAATTTATGCGACAAATTATTATTTTTGAAAGGAATAATTTTGAAGACTTATAAATGGATGAAAAAATGAAATGAGCAGAGCTATAAGAATAATTTATATGAAGACAACAAAACTATAAAGACAAACAACTCTGAAAGCTAAAAGAACTATGATTAATAAATACAATAACCATCTCAATATGAACAAGCTAATCTCTCCCCAATATCAATTAATATTAATTATCTTTTTAAAAATAGGGGAAACTGGGTGGCACAGTGGATAAAGAAATGGCTCTGGATTCAGGAGGACCTGAGTTCAAATCCAGCCTCAGACACTTGACACTTACTAGCTGTGTGACCCTGGGCAAGTCATTTAACCTTCATTGCCCTGCAAAAACAAAAAACAAATAAACTAACAAATTCAACTTCATTTTATGTTCAGCTCTGAATTCTCTCCCTCCCAGCTCTCCTTTCACCCATTGAGAAAATAAGAAAAACAACCCCCTTTACAAACTGTAAGGTCAATCATTACAAATTTCTTCATTAGCCATGTCCAAAAAAAGTAAAGCCTCAATTTGTACTCTGAGTCCATCAATTCTCTCTAGAGGTGAATAGCATGTTCCATAATTTATACTTTAAAATTGTGGCTGGTTATTGTGTTGATCAGAGTTCTTGAGCCTTTTACAATTCTTTCTCTTTACAACATTGCTTTTATAGTATAAATTATTCTTTTGTTTCTGCTCACTTCACTTTTTATTAGTTCATTTGAGTCTTCTCATGTTTCTCTAAAATCATACCTTTCATCATTTCTTATAGCACAATGATATTCCAGCATATGCACATGCCACAACTTGTCCAGCCATTCCCTAACTGATAAGTATTTCTAGGTTTGCAATTTTTTAAAACCACAAAAATGTTGCTATAATTATTTTTGTATGTATAGATACTTTTGCCTTTTTTTCTGATCCCTTTGGGGGTATTACTGCATTAGGTACTAGACATACTTTAGTGGCTTTTTTAGTATAGTTCCAATTTGCTTTCTAGAATGGTTAGACCAGTTCGCAGCTCTACCAATTGTGCATTAATACACTAATTCCCACCCCCCCCATAACCCCTCCAACATTTGTCAGTTGGGATTTTTGTCAACTTTGCAAATTTGATGGTTGTGAGGCTTGATTTGCATTTCTCTAATAATTAGTAATTTAGAGCAATGATGTCAAACTCAAATAGAAATGAGGGCCATTAACTTCTTTTTAAAAAATTTCTTTTTTTCCATTAATTTCTATATAAGGATTCCTGTAGGGAACATATTAACTTAGTTTTAAACTGTGATGTTACCTATGTTTTATTGCATTTATTTATTTTGTTAAATATTTCACAATTAAATTCTAATCTGTTTCCAGCCTCTCTCAAGAGTGTTTCATATTTGGCATCTATGATTTAGATTTTTTTTTTTGCGGGGCAATGGGGGTTAAGTGACTTGCCCAGGGTCACACAGCTAGTAAGTGTCAAGTGTCTGAGGCAGGATTTGAACTCAGGTACTCCTGAATCCAGGGCTGGTGCTTTATCCACTGTGCCACCTAGCTGCCCCTAGATAATTTTTTCACATTATTATTTGTAACTTGCATTTCTTCTTTTTTTTATGTATAAGGTATTTTATTTTTTCCATTACATGTAAAGATAGTTCTCAACTTTTGTTTATACAAGCTTTACAATTTCAGATTTTTCTCCCTCCCTCCCCTCCCTCCCCCCTCCCCTAGACAGCAGGTAATCTGATATAGGTTATATCTATATATCTATATACATATACATATAGATATATATATATACACACACACACATATATATATACACATAATAACATTAATCCTATTTCTGCATTAATCCTGTTACAAGAGAAAAAATCAGAGCAGTGATGCAAAACCTCAAAATAGAAAAAAAAAAAACCAACAGCACCCAAAACAAAAGAAATAGTATGGTTCAATCAACATCTATACTCCATAGTTCTTTTTTTTTTTCTTGGATTTGGAGATCCTCTTCTATCATGAGTTCCCTGAAACTCTTCTGTACCATTGCATTGGTGAGAAGAATATAGTCCATCACAGTAGGTCAACACTCAATGTTGATGATACCGTGTACAATGTTCTGGTTCTGCTCATCTCACTCATCATCAGCTCATGTAAGACCCTCCAGGTTTCTCTGAACTCCTCCTGCTCATCATTTCTTGCAGCACAATAGTATTCCATTGTATTCATATACCACAACTTGTCCAGCCATTCCCCAATTGATGGGCACCCCCTCAACTTCCAATTCCTTGCTACCACGTAAAGAGCAGCTATAAATATTTTTGTACATGTGGGTCCCTTTCCCCCTTCCATGATTTCTTTGGGAAAAAGACCTAAAAGTGGAATTGCTGGGTCAAAGGGTATGCACAGCTTTATCGCCCTTTGGGCATAATTCCAAATTGCTCTCCAGAATGGTTGGATCAGTTCACAGCTCCACCAACAAACTTGCATTTCTTCTTAAAACTTTTACCTCTGAGTATTTATAAATTGAAGAATTGGCTCTTATTCTTATAAATTTGAATCAGTTCCCTACAGATCTTAGATAGAAAATCTTTATTAGAGGAACTTGCTGCAAAGACTTCCCTTTTCCTCAATATCCTGCTACTCTTCTAATTTTAGCTGTATTGATTTTGTTTGGGCAATATAAGTAATCAAAATTGTTCATTTTATATCCCATGAACTTTTATCCACTGAAAGGGAATTTCTTCTGTGCTCCTCTAATTCATTTATGATGTTATCTTTTATATGTAAATCATATACTAATCTGGAATTAACCTTGGTATATGGTATGAGATGTTGATTTATGCCTAGTGTCTGTCTGACTGCTTGCCAGTTTTCTGGCAGTTTTTGTCTAATGGTTCTAGCTCCAATATCTGAGATATTTCATTTATCAAATACTAGGTTACTGTGTTTATTTTCTTGTGTATATTACATACCTGATCTGTTCCACTGATGAATCTCTCTAGTTCTTAACTAGTACTAGATTGTTTGGATGATTATGGCATTGTAGCATAGTTTGTCATATGGTACTGTGAGGCCCCCTTTCTTCCCCCCTTTTCCCCATTAATTCCCTTGACATTCTTGACCTTTTTCCTCCTTTATTTTGATTTTTTCCCTTGCTTTAAATAGTAATATTTTGGTAGTTTGATTTGTGTGAAACTGAAAAAATAAATAAATTAACTACCATTGTCATTTTGACTTTCAGTTTACCCATGAAGCAATGAACATTTCTCCAATTATTTAAATATATCTTTATTTGTGCAAGTAGTCTTTTGTAATTGTGTTCCTAGGACTCCTGGACATGTCTTGGTGGATAGAATCCCAAGTATTTTATACTACCAGTACTTATTTTAAATAGAATTTCCCAGTGGTACACAATATAAAATACTTGGGAGTCAACTTGCCAAGACAAACACAGGAACTCTATGAACACAATTACAAAACAGTTTTCACACAAATCAAATCAGATCTAAATAATTGGAAAAATATCAATTGCTCATGGATAGGCTGAGCTAATATAACTGTAACGATTGGAATGATGCCACTTGCTGGAGACTTACTGTGGAAAAGTTCCGCCATGAAAGGAAGGTCTTTGAGGGCAAGAACATGCATCTTTTCTTTGGTGTCAGGAAGTGATGTTTGCTAGTGGGAGGAAGAAGGAAGAGCTGGGTGCTCTGCCTCACGTTCTCTTCCTTTTGGACTCTGGTGGAGAGGGAGTGAGAAATGTGCTCTCCCTTTAATAGATAGATAATGTAGACCTTTCTCTCTCTTTACCAAATTCATATTCTCCTTAATAAATGCTTAAAAGTCTAACTCTTGCTAAAGCTTATAATTTATTGGCGACCACTCATTAGATATTTTAGACAGACTAGCTAGAATTTTAGCCCTTAACATAACAAAAATGACAATTCTACCTAAATTAATTTACTTATTCAGTGACATACCAATCATACTACCTAAAAATATTTTATAGAGGTAGAAAAAATAAAAATAAAATTCATCTGGAAAAACAAAAGGTCAAGAATATCAAGGGAAATAATGAAAAAAAATGCACAGGAAAGTGGGCTAGCTGTACCAAATCTGAAACTTTACTATAAAGCAGCAGTCATCAAAACTATTTGGTACTGGCTAAGAAATAGAGTGGTTGATCAATGGAATAGGTTTAGGCACAGGAGACATAGAAGTAAATGCCTTTAGTAATGTACTGTTTGATAAACCCAAAGACTCCAGCTTCTGGGATAGGAACTCAGTATTTGACAAAAACTGATGGGAAAATGGGAAGATAGTATGGCAGAAACTAGGCATAGACCAACATCTTACACTTTATACTAAAATAAGGTCAAAATAGGTACATGATTTAGACATAAAAGGTGATACCATAGGTAAATTAGGAGAGGAAGGAATAGTTTACCTCTCAGATTTATGGAATGGAGAACAGTTTATGACCAGACAAGAGACAGAGAATATTATGAAATGCAAATGGATGATTTTGATTACATTAAATTAAGAAGTTTTTGTACAAACAGAAGCAATGCATCCAAAATTAGAAGGGAGGAAGAAAGCTGGGAAACAATTTTTATAGCCAGTATTTCTGATAAAGGCCTCATTTCTAAAATATATAGGGAAGTAGATCAAATTTATAAGAATTCAAGTCATTCCCCAATTGAGAAATGGTCAAAGGATATGAACAGGCAGTTTTCTGATGAAGAAATCAAAGTTATCTATTGCCATATGAAAAAGTGCTCTAAATCACTATTGATTAGAGAAATACAAATTAAAACAACTCTGAGGTACCACTTGGCACCTATCAGATTGGCTAATATGACAAAAAAGGAAAATAATAAATGTTGGTGAAGCTGTGGAAAAATTGGAACACTAATGTATTGTTGGTGGAGTTGTAAACTGATCCAACTATTCTGGAGAGCAGTTTGGAACTATGCCCAAAGGGCTATAAAGCTGTGCATACCCTTTGACCCAGAAATACTACTATTGGGTCTTTTTCCCAAAGAGATCATAAAAAAGGGAAAAAAGACCCACGTGTACAAAAATATTAATAGCTGCTCTTTTTGTGGTGGCAAGGAATTGGAAATTGATAGGATGCCCATCAATTGGGGAATGGCTAAGCAAGTTGTAGTATATGAATGTAATGGAATACTATTGTGCTATAAGAAATGATGAGCAGGTGGATTTCAGAGAAACCTGGAAGGACTTACATGAACTGATGCTGAGTGAGATGAGCAGAACCAGGAGAACATTGTACACAGTATCAACAACATTGTGTCATGATCAACTATGATAGACTTGACTCTTAGCAATACAATGGTCCAAGATAGTTCCAAAGGACTCATGATGGAAAATGCTCTCCAAATCCAGAGAAAAAGAACTATGGAATCTAGATGCAGATTGAACCATATTCTTTCTATTGTTTTTGTTTTTTGAGGTTTTTCCTTTTTGCTCTGATTCTTCTTTCACAGCATGACCAATGCAGAAATATGTTTAATGTGATTGTATATATGTAACTGTGAGATTTAAAATTGGATATTAGATCATAAATCTCCCCTCTTTAACCTTTCCCTTAATTTATCTCCCAGACTAGTAAATGGAAGAAGCTTCTTGTTTTCTAGTTAGAGCTTTTATTGTATGGTAGTTACCAGGTGATGTTGATTCAAGGGATTGGAAAGTAGAAATACAAAACAAATAGTCTTAAGTCTAAGCTTAGTCTATGTTCCGTACAAAACCCAAGGCCACCTTTGGGGAGAGAGAGAGACCGTGTCAAGCGCATGCTGCTGCTAACCACGAGCCAGGCCGAGTCGAACTCCAGTCAGCGTCTGTCTGTGCAGCGCAGTCAGGAGACCAGTAGAGCAGGATAAAAGAAAGATCCCACTTCCATTCTCTCCTTGCCTTTTAAGCTCGCACCCTGGAAATGGAGTGCTAGCAGGCCGACTGGCATGCATAGCTCATGCCATTGGTCTCCCCGAAAGGGTGGTCCTTAAAGAAACTGGCATCTCTCCATTATCACCAACTGACTGTTAAAACTTTTTACCACATTCCCCCATTTTGTTCCTCAAGATAACCTATATCAGATTACTTGGGGAGGGTGGAAGGAGGGGAGGGAGGGAGAAAAATTTGAAACTAGAAATCTTATAAAAACAAATGTTGAAAACAATCTCTACATGTAACTGGAAAAAAATAAAATACTTTTATGAAAAAAAAATAGAAGTTCCCTTTCTCTTCTTGCCAGATTTTGTTGATAATTACAAAAATATTAACGATTTTAATGGATTTATTTTATATCCTGCAACTTTGATGAAGTAGGCACTGTGCTAAGTGGGTTATTTTCTTTTTCCTTTCTTTTTAAAATTACAAATATCATCTTATTTAATCCTCATAACAACCCTGGGAGTTGGGTGTCATTACTGTCTTCATTTTGCAGATGAAGAAACTGAAGCAAACAAAGATTAATTGACTCTCCCAGGATCACACAGCTAGTAAGTGCTTGAGGCCAGATTCACATTCAATTCTTACTGACTCCAGTTCTAGTGCTCGATCTCTAGTTATTTCTTTAATGATATGAATACATGCAGAAAACAAACTTTGGAAAGCTATAATGCCCATTCCTCTTTTTGAAAACAACAATAGAAGGAATACAAAGTAGCAGAGCTTTCTCTAAAATGATGTATAGTATCTATCTAAAACAAAGAACTAGCTTTATCTGGGATAAGTGTAAACTAAAGTCTTTTCCAGTAAGATCAAGGGTAAAATAAGAATGTCCATTATTACCATTACAATTCAATATAGTGCTAAAATGCTAGCTATAGCAATAAGACAAGAAAAAGAAACTGAAAGAAAACATATAAAAAAAGAATAAGTATAGGCAAAGAAAAAACAAAATTAGCATTTTTTACAAAGAATACAGTACTTTACTTAGAGAATCTCAGTGAGTCAATAATCAGTATTTTAAATGAAATTATGAATTTTTATATGATTTGTTCCTTGAACCATACATTTTTAAGGTTAAATTATTTCTTTTCTATTTAATTTTTTAAATTTTTTGCTTCAAAGTCCCTTTATAGAATGTAATTTTTATTGCATTATAATCAGTAAAACATGCATTTATTATTTCTGATTTTCTGAATTCATGCACAGCTTTAGAAGTTTGTGAGTTTTTTTAGCTTTTATACATAGTCAATTTTTTTGAAGCCATGCAGAGCTGAAAACTGCTCCCTCCCCCAATGTGCTCTTTCTTCCCCACTTCTCTCCCCAGCCCCCCCCCCCAATCTCCTTCCTCTTCCACTTTCCTTCAGGGCAAAATATATTACTATACCCACTTAAGTATGTATGTTATTCCCTCTTTGAGCCAGTTCTGATGATAGTAAGGTTCACTCACTCCCCCACTCCTTACCCCTCTTCCTCTTCCCTCCATAAGCTTTTTCTTGTTTCCTTCATGTGAACTACCTCTCCCCAGTCCACCTCTCCCCTTCCTCCTCCTCCAGAGCATTCCTCCTACCCCTCAAACCCATTTTAAAGATGGCATCATGGGTTAGCTAGGTGGCACAGTGGACAAAGCACCAGGCCTGGACCCAAGAGGCCCCCAGTGCACATCCAGCCCCAGACATAAGCCACCCCACCCTGCCTGCCCCACAAAAAAAGGATTAACAAAAAATAAATGCTTTATAGATATCATCCCTTCATATTCAGTTCAGACCCGTGTCCTCTGTCTAAGTGTATTCCTTTCGGCTACCCTAATAAATACTGAGAAAGTTCTTATGAGTTTGAAGTATAATCTTCTAATGTAGGAATGTAAAGAGTTTAATCTTTTAACATTCTTCATGATTTCTTTTTCCTGTTTATCTTTTTATGCTTCTCTAGGGTCTAGTATTATAAAGTAAAATTTTCTATTCAGTTCAGTTCTTTTCATCACAAATGCCTTAAAGACCTCTTTTTCATTGAAGTACCATTTTTTTCCCTGTAAAAGCTTATACTCAGTTTTGTTGGGTAGGTGATTCTTGGCTGTAGTCCCACTTCCTTTGCCCTCTGGAATATCATATTCCATGCCCTCAGGTTCTTTAATGTAGATATTGGTAGATCTTGTTTTATCCTTATTGTAGCTCCACAGTATTTGAATTCCTTTTTTATAGCTGCTTGAAATATTTTCTCCTTGACCTGGGAGCTCTGGAATTTGGCTATAATATTCTTTGAGGTTTTCCTTTTGGGATCTCTTTCAGGATGTGATTGGTGGATTCTTTCAATTTCTATTTTACCTCCTGCTTCTAGAATATCAGGGCAATTTTCCCTGACAATTTCTTATAAGATGCTGTCTAACCTCTTAGTTTGGCCATGGTTTTCAGGTAGTCCAATGATTTTCAAATTATCTCTCCCAGAGATTAAAACACACAGTTTGCTTTATATCTTCCAGGAATTCTGATTAAATTTGTATCCAGGCTGCATTTTCCTTTGAGGCTTTGCTTATCAATGTTTTCAAGTAATTTTTTTCTTCTTCTGGGTTTATGTCTTGAACTCATAATAGCTCTGTAATGATTGGAATGACGCCACCTACTGGAGACTTGCTGTGGAGAGCTCCACCATGAGGAAAATGCCTCAGAGGCATTGTGGCTTTTCCTTGGCGTCAGGAAATGACGCTTGCTCATGGGTGCTGTCTATCAAGTCTACCAGCCAATCAACTGGAGGAGCCTCCTATGGTCTGGGAGGAGACAGGAAGGAGGAAAGGGAGCCTGCGCAGAGAGCGCGGGCCCTTTTTGGCTTCCGGACTTGATGGTGGTGGCGGCAGAGGACTTCACAGGAGATTTGAGGAAAGATAGGAATGCCAGACTGTTAGAATTCTGTTCTCAATCTTTTTCTTTCTATTTTCCAATAAACCCTTAAAAACCTAAACTCGTTTTATCAGTGATTTTTAGTCAGTTTCCCCCAAACTGGGGGAACACATTAGAATCCACATTTAGAATCTTAAATTACACAGCTCTTTATGGTGAGATTCCTTTTTAGTTTGCTTATTCTTCCTGCCTACTTTTGACTTTGGACTTTATGTCAGGGCTGAGGTTTATATACTCCTAGGTGAAAAGTTGAAATTCTGATTCTGTCCTCCAGCCTTCTTCTACTTTCACAATTCAAGATGGGAACCTTCTAGCAGGAAGTTTTGTCCAGAGGGGCAGTCCCTCATGGACCAGGGTTTTCCAAATTATCATTGAGTCTTCTAATGCTGTCATAATGTTCTTTATGGTAGAAAATATGGAGTTCTTTAGTGTTGGGTTTGTCTGTACCACAAATTTGCCATAGGGGTTTATTCAACCAATGAATGATTACATTCAGTTGCTTATACATGAATTCTCTATCTAGTATGACAATAACAGATACTTGAAGTGATAATCAATTTATCAAAAAGAAATAAAACCTCAGTCAGCAAGATGCAATATGTTCATTGATTGCCTTACAAACAAAGCAATAGGGTTCAATAATGCTTTGGTTTTTTGTTTGTTTGTTTGTTTTTAACATAATCCCATAAACAGACTCAAACCCATGGTCCTTTAAAAAAAATTGTGGTAGCTTCAGTTTCTGAGGCCCAGTGGCTCTACCTATAGCCTTAGTTGTAATGATTGCATTATTCTTAGTCCAGTCAAGGTAATAGATTCTTAAAGTCATCAGAGTTGAATGGTAGGTATATACTTAAAATGTCTTTGAAATTCATTCAGTTTACAAAATTGAGTTAAAAAGAAAACAAAAGAAACAAAAGTAAAAAACAAAACCAAAAACAAAAAATCAAAAGGTTTGCTAAGTACTTTTTTGTCTTCATGAGGAAACTTAAGTATGTGGTGAATTCCAGGCCTTTTCAATGCCTTTCAAAAAACAAACAAAAAAATGGCTTTAAGGAACAAGGGTTAAATAGGGAGAAGGGAAAGGGTGGGAGAGGTTGAGGTAGGTCAGAAGGCTGAGCCATGTGCTCTTAGTGGAGAAGTTCTTTACCTGTAGAAGGAAAATCTTGTTAAAGGTAAGAGTTTATATTGCTAGAGTTTGGGGTATATCACATTTTTTTAACTGGTTCCTCAATTCTCTGCATGCCAAAGTGGCAGGGGTTTCCTTCCACTTTGGCTTGCTCGGAAACCACATTTTGTGGGAGCACTGAAATTGCTGGTAAAAACAAAGAGGTAGAGCATCCATGGCTCTTTTAGAAGTAGTTAAATATTTATTGAGCTAATATTTAGCTTTTCCTATGACCATTACTTCTGTGGTAAGTCCAGAGTAGTTTACAAAAATAGCTCAACATTTTTATTCATCTTTCTCCTGATCTATTATATTACCTGCTATGTAGAAGACTGTGAAGATATGACTGTGATTGAAAGCATACCCAGTATTTTGAATGTCCAAAGTAGAAAAATACTATATAAAAACATTCCTGAGTATTGCATTGATGCTCATGACTGAAGGTTCCCACATTACAATGATATTCAGCAACAGAATTTTCCAAGTTTCAAAGTCAAGTACAGAAAAGGCTCAATGGGAACCTCTTAATCATACCATTAGAATTGTAGAATATGGGGGGCAGCTAGGTGGCACAGTGGATAAAGCACCAGCCCTGGATTCAGGAGGACGTGCATTCAAATCCAGCCTTGGACACTTGACACTTACTAGGTGTGTGACCCTGAGCAAATCACTTAACCCTCATTGCTCCACAAAAAAAAAAAAAAAATTGTAGAATATGATGGGGTGAGTTTGTGATAGTGTGAATACCATTTCTTAGGTGAACCCTGAACACCAACTAGTCTCTTAACTCAGTTGCCATTAAGGCCTATTTATTTGTGTGCATTTTTAAACACCATCTTCATGAACATGTCATTAGCTGCTGGAGCCAAAATAGTCAATCAACAATCATTTATTGAGCACTTACTGTATTGCAGACATTGTGCTACATGCTGGAGAGGCATAAAAGGGCAAAATCACTTTCTGTTTTCAAGGAACTCACATTTGAAAGGGAGGAGATTATGCAAATAACTGTACATACAAGCTAAATTGTTGTTGCTGTTGGTTCTTTGTTCTTCAAGAGGACCAAGGGCATCATGAGGGTGATGTCTTCACTTGTGAGTGAACTGGAAGTGAGGCAGAACTGCACAGTCATCAGCCTCACCATCTCCTCCAGAGTCATTGGAGTCCAATGGCAAGAAAAAGGTCAAAATGACTGGTGATGGCCTAGGATGCAGTAGGAAACCTTGGCCTTTTTTTGCTGAAGTCTTTCAAAGGTCTCAGTTTGTCTCAGGCAATCTAAATATGGTGTAAATTGAGGGTAGTCTTGAAGGCAAAGCACTAGCAATGGGGATTGAAAAGCAGCAGTGGGGAACTTGCAAAGGTTGTCAGAAGTGGATTTGAATTGAGACTTGAAGGAAGCCAGGGAAATTAAAAGGCAGGATTGAGAAGAGAGAACATTCCATGCATAGAGGACAGCCAGTGAAAGGCAGAAAGTCAGGAGATGGTGTGTTTTGTGAGGAACAGCATGTAAGTCAGTGTGTCTATATTGTCAAGAAAGTGGAGGGGGGCAGCTAGGTGGCACAGTGGATAGAGCACCTGCCCTGGAGTCAGGAGTACCTGAGTTCAAATCCAGCCTCAGACACTTAACACTTACTAGCTGTGTGACCCTGGGCAAGTCACTTAACCCCAATTGCCTCACTAAAAAAAAAATTAAAAAAAAAAAAGAAAGTGGAGGGGACTAAGTATAAGAGGGTTGGAAAGATAGAAAGTGGCCAGGTTGTGAAGGACTATAAATGCCATATACACTTTGTATTTGATCTTGGTGGTAATAGGGAGCCACTAGACTTTATTGAATAGGGCCATGGAATGGTTAAATTTGTGCTATAGGGAAATCACTTTGGCAGTTGAGCTGAGAATAGATTGAGTGTGGTGAGACTTGATACAGGGAGAATAACTAGAAGACTCTAGTAATAGTCCTAATCAAGTCAAAAAGTATTTAAGTGCCTAAGTGCTAGGCACTGTGCTAAGCATTAGAGTGAGGTCATAAGTGTCTGCACCATAATGATGATTCTGACTGAAGAAAAGGGGAAGAATAAAAATATAAGACTTGACAGCAGGTTGGATATGTAGAGCGAATGCCAATACTTAGAACATATTATGTTGGAACAATTCTTTTCATAGTAGCAAAACCCCTAAAAATCAAGGAGGTATTCACCTATTGGGAATGGCTAAATAAGTTATGGTATATACACATAATGGAATATACTATTATGTCATTAGAAATTTCAGGTCCATTCCTACTAAAAACTCCAGAAAATATAGGAATCAATGGAACATTTCCTGATGATTTAACATTTTATTTGCCTTCAATTACACGTAAAAACAAATTTTAACATTCTTTAAAAAAATTTTTTTTTGAGTTCCAAATTTTCTCCCTTTCCTCTTCCCCTCATTGAGAAGATTATTTGAGAAGTAATTTGATATAGGTTATACATTGTAACAATTGCAATGATGCCACCTGCTGGAAACTTACTATAGAAAAGCTCCGCCATGAGGTGAAGGTCTCTGAGGGCAAGATCATGCGTCTTTTCTTTGGCATCAGGAAGTGACGTTTGCTTGTGGGAGGAAGAAGGGGGAGCCTGGCGCTCTGACTCTGGCTCTTTTCCTGAGGACTCTGGTGGAGAAGGGGGATAGGGGTGCTCTCTCCTTTTAATAGATAGATGAATCTAGGCCATTTCTCTCTCTCTCTCTTTACCAAATTCTTATTCTCCTTAATAAATGCTTAAAAGCCTAACTCTTGCTAAAGCTTATAATTTATTGGCGACCACTCATTAGATTTTAGACAGACTAGCTAGAATTTTACCCCACACAACATGTGAAGTCATGCAAAACATTTCCACATTAGTCATTCTATGAAAGAAAACACAGCCCCCCCCCAAAAAAAAACACACCAAGAAAAGTGCAGAGAAAAGGTATGATTTGATCTGCATTCAGACTCCATCAGTTCTTTATCTAGATATGGATAACATTTTTCATCATAAGTCCTTCAGAATTGTTTTAGATCATTGTATCACTGAGAATAGCTAAGTCGTTCACAGCTGATCATAGTAAAATATTGCTGTTACTGTGTACTATGTTCTCTTGTTTCTGCTCATTTCACTTTGTACCAGTTCATGTAAATCTTTCCAGGTTTTTCTGAGAGCATCCTATTCATCATTATTCTTATAGCACAATGCTATTCTACCATAGTCATATGTAATAACTTGTTCAGTCATTCCTCAATTGATGAACATTCCCTCAATGTTCAATTCTTTGCTACAATAGAATCTATTTGCTCAATCCTATTTTTTTTTTTTTAGTGAGGCAATTGGGGTTAAGTGACTTGCCTATGGTCACGCAGCTAGTAAGTGTTAAGTGTCTGAGGTTGGATTTGAACTCAGGTCCTCCTGACTCCAGGGCCGGTGCTCTATCCACTGTGCCACCTAGCTGCCCCTTCAATCCTAATTTTTAAGCAATGGTTTTCTTTAGAGAGCTTTTGTACCTCTTTTTCCATTTGGCCAATTTGGCTTTTCAAGTTGTTGACTTTTTTTTCATAACCCTCCTGCATCACTCTCATTTCTCTTTCCATTTTTTCTTCTACCTCTCTTACTTTATCTTCAAACTCCTTTTTGAGTGCCTTTATGGCTTGAGACCAATTCATATTTTTCTTGGAAGCTTTGGATGTAGGAGTCCTAACGTTACTTTCCTCTTTTGAGGGTGTACCTTGATCTTCCTTGTCACTAAAGAAACTTTCTACGGTCCTCACCTTTCTCTGCCTGCTCATCTTGTCTATCTTTTAATTTGACTTTTAACTCCTTAAAGTAGGGCACCATTTCCAGTCTGTGCTGTTCCAAGTTTCAGGGGGTCCCAAGTGGTATGATTTAAGGAGGGGCAGGTTCTTCACTCACCTGGCCTGTTCCCTGTTCTGAAGATAACTCCAGGCCAACTTGCTAATTAACCAGATAGAAAAACTTTGTGTGCTGTGGTTGTTACCTCTGACAAGCCTGCACCCCTCCTGCACCTGGGCCACTACCACTCAAGCCTACTTCTTTGTTCCCAGCAGGGGTAAAAAATCCAAGTTCTGCCTCAATGCCAGCAGAGACCCTTGTAATCTCCCCTCTGCCAAGGGTTCAGCCCTCTCACCAGACTGTGAGCTTAGTTCCAGATGACACTGGTGCTGCAGCTGATTCAGAGGCTCTGGGGGTCTCTTTCTCTGGTGAGGCCTTCCGGGGACTGGATCTGTGTCAGGGTAACTGTGGGGTTGGGCTCCACTTCTGTCTCAGCACCACAATCCCCTCCTATTGACCTTCTAAACTATCTTTGGGTGGAAAATTATCTCAGCCCATTCTTTTGTGGGTTTTGCTGCTCCAGGAATTGTCCTATGGCATTATTTGGAGGTTTTTTTTTTGGAGTGATCATGTTGTGAATTCTTAGAGCTTACTTGAATCTTTCTTAAAATGATAGGTACTATCTATCTAAAACCAAGAGCAAGCATTATCTGTAACAGGGATAAACTTGAAACCTTCCCAATAAGATAAAAAACAAGGATGCCACCACCATTATTCAATATTATACTAGAAATGCTAGCTATAGCAATGAGATGAGAAAAAGAAATTGAAGGAATAAGAACAGGCAATGAGAAAACAAAATTATCACTTTTTGAAGATGATGATGGTATACTTAGAGAACCCTAGAGAATCAACTAAAAACTAATTGAAACAATGGACAACTTCAGCAAAGTTGCAAGATATAAAATAAACCCACATACATCATTAACATTTCTATATATTACCAACAAAATCCAGAATAGAGAGATAGAAAGAGAAATTGCACTTAAAATAACTGCAGACAATATAAAATACTTTGGAGTCCATTTGCCAAGACATACTCAGGGATTATAGGAACACAATTAAAAACAACTTTTCACACAAATAAAGACATCTAAATAAATGGAGAAATATTAATTAATCATGAGTAGGCTGAGCCAATTTTTAACAAATTGCAATCCTACGTAAGTTAATTTACTTATTCAATGCCATACCAAATAAAACTATCAAAGAATTATTTTATAGAGCTAGAAAAAATAATAACAAAATTCATCTGGAAGAACAAAAGGTCAAGAATATCAAGAGAATCAATGAAAAAAATGTTAAGGAAGGTGGCCTAGCAGTACTAGATTTCAAATTATATTACAAAGTGGTGATGATCAAAACAATATGATACTGGCTAAGAAATAGAATGGTTGATTAGTGGGATAGATTAGGTTCACTATACACAGTAGTAAATGACCATAGTAATCTATAGTTTGATAAACTCAAAGATCCAAGCTTTTGAGACAAGAACTTTACATTTGACAAAAATTTCTGGGAAAACTAGAAAGCAGTTTGACAGAAACTGGGTGTAGACCAACATCTCACACTGAATACCAAAATAAGGTCAAAATGTATAAATGGTTTAGACATAAAGGGTGTTGTCATAAGTAAATTAGGGGAGCATAGAAAAAATATACCTGTCAGATCTATGGACAAGGGAAGAATTTATGAAGAAACTAGAGTTGGAGGAGATTACAGAAAGTAAAACAGATAATGTTGGTTACATGAACTTAAAAGAAAACTATTTTGCACAAACAAAACTAGTGCAGCCAAAATTAAAAGTAAAATAAGAAATTAGGATTTGTAACAAGTTTTTTCTAATAAAAGGCCTAATTTTTCATATATACAGGGAACTGAGTGAAAGTTTATAAAAATTAGATCCAAGAAAATTCCAAAGGACCCATGATGAAAAATGTGACTTACATCTGGAGAGAGAACTGATGAACTCTGACTTCAAATTGAAGTATACTTTTTTAAAGAAAAAACTTAACTATTATTATATTATTTTGTTTGTGTTTTCTTTTGCAACATGGCTAACATCAAAATGTTTTGCATGGCCTCATATGTATAATTGAAATCAAATTGCTTACCTCCTCAAGGAAGTGGGAGGATTGGGAGAGAGAGAGAGAATTTGAAATTCAATTAAAAAAAATGACTGTTAAAATATATAATTGGGAAAAATTTAATGAAATAAAAATAATTTAACAAAATAAATGATAAGTTTCAAAGGAAGCTTAGAAGATCCCTCTGAACAGATGCAGAATGAAATCAGTAGAGCTAGAACAATTTCTATAATGACAACATTATACAGTAAAAGACTTTAGAAATATGATTAATGCAGTAACAAACTCATTCTAGAGAAGCAACAAGCCACTCTGCCTACTTCCTGCCAAAATGATTGTTCTTGTTGTTATTTTTCAGTTGTGTCCAACTTTTGACCCCTTTTGGAGTTTTCTAGGCAGAGATACTCAAGTGGTTTGCCATTTTCTTTTTCAGCTCATTTTTTTTTAACAGATGAGGAAACTGAGACAAACAGGATTAAGTGACTTACCCAGGATCACAACTAGTAAGTGTACCAGGCTGGATTTGAACTCAAGTCATCCTGATTCCAGGCTTGGCACTCTATCCATTGTACTGCCTAGCTGACAAAATGGTGCTATAGTTAAAATGTAGAATGAGACCTACCTTATTTGAAATGATCAATATGGAAATTTGTAGGGTTTTTTACTTACATATATTTTTATGAGGGTTTTTTATTGTTCAGTGGGGGAGGAGTGAAAGCCAGAGAAAAATGTTAGTTAATTCTAAAAAAAATATTTTGGAGAGAAAAGAACATATGGTAGCACTAAGAAATAGTTTGTCAAGTAACTTCTCAGCTATTAATAGACTGGGAACTCTTATTGTTATGCTGATGCCACAGGTAGTATCTAGAATATTAGGGTATTTGAGGAGTAAAATATGTGTATTAAGCATCAAGGACAGGGACAGCTAGGTGGCACAGTGGATAGAGCACTGGCCCTGGATTTAGGAGGACATGAGTTCAAATCCAGCCTCAGACACTTAACACTTACTAGCTGTGTGGCCCTGGGCAAGTCACTTAACCCCAATTGCCTCACCCCCCCCCCAAAAAAAAAAAGAAGAGAAAAGCATCAAGGACAAAAGTTGGATAACCAAGATATTTAGAGAACTGACACCAATATATAAAACCTATATCTGTGCCCCAAGATGTGTTGAAATGCATAGAAATGGTTTTCAGAAAAATGTCAATCTATAAATGACCACATGACCAATTCCAATACATTCCAAGTCACTAGTAGTAACAAAAATGCAAATTGAAACAATTTAGAGCTATCACCTCACACCTTGGCAATTGGCAAAGATGACAAAATGATGGGAATAGTCAGTGTCACAGTCAATGTTAGCTACAGCAATACCTTGGGTGGGTGAAGCTGTGAATTGCTCTGACAATTCCAGATAACAATTTGGAATTGTGAAAGCAAAATGACTAAATTGTTCATGTCCCTTGACAACCCCAGCAATCTCACTGCTGGGATTAAACTCCAAAGAGGTAAAAAATAAAAATAAATATTCCATTTATACCAAAATGTTCATCACAAGACTTTTTGTAATTGCAAAGAAAAGGTAACAAAGTTATTCCCATAAATTGGAGAATGACAGATTTAAAGAATTGAGGGAAATTTTGAAAATTGGTATGAACCGACACAGAGTAAAATAAATGGAAACAAACACTTTACATAATGGCTACAACAATGTAAATGAAAAGATTACTAACTTGAAGCTTCATTCTGAAATTGGAAAAAAAAAACCATAATAATTAATTAATTATTAATTAAATCTCCCTCCCTCCTCACAGAAGAAAGTTGGGGGATCACTAGGGCAGAAATGTTGTCCATGCTGTCAGATACAATCATGGAGTTGAATGTTTTTGCTTCATCGCTTTTGTCTGTCCCAAGATGGCAGAGGGGCTTCATGACGAAATTACTGTTATGTAAAGAAAATCATTTTTTGGGGTGGCTAGGTGGCGCAGTGGATAAAGCACCGGCCCTGGATTCAGGAGTTCCTGAGTTCAAGTCCGGCCTCAGACACTTGACACTTACTAGCTGTGTGACCTTGGGCAAGTCACTTAAGCCCCATCGCCCTGCCAAAAAACAAAAAACAAACAAAAAAAGCATTTTTTGAAAATTAAAATAAAATATTAGGGCAGAGGTCATATGACCCTTTCTCTATTGTTAAACCTCACTTTGTCCTACATTATATTTTGTCATATCCCATTATTTGCATCTCCTTGTGCTGATGGAATTCTGCCTTTCTTTAGAAGACTTGAACTCTGGCCACCTTTTCCAGTATTGGGTTCTTCTTTCTTTTTTGGTCCTCTGATTAAAGATGATGATAATGATGACGCTGATGCTGATGATAAACATTTATGCAGTGCTTTAAAGTATGCAAAGTGCTGTATAAAGATCTCATTTTATCCTTACAACAACCCTCACAGATGAAGAAACTGAGGAAGGCAGAGGTTAAGTGATTTGTCAAAAGTCACACAGTAAGTGACTGAGACAGGATTCAAACCCAGGGCTTTTTGACTGTACATTCAGAGCTTGATTCAACTATGCTGCCTAGTATCTTGTTATACTGAATATGATGCCTGAACTCTCGACCAATAGGAAGAATATGCTGCCTTCTTTTTCCTCACTAGCATTTTTTTTTTCTTTTTTGGTGAGGCAGTTGGGATTAAGTGATTTGCCCAGGGTCACACAGCTAGTAAGTGTCAAGTGTCTGAGGCCAGATTTGAACTCAGATCATCCTGAATCCAGGGCTGGTGCTTTATCCACTGTGCCACCTAGCTGCCTCTCTCACTTCCACTTTCACTCCCCTTGCCATCATTCCTCAGAAAGCTTTCTCCTTCAAGTAGAAAGCCGAGTCCAACTGCATTTCCTCCTTCCCAAAAGAGTTTAGCACTTGGGCTCAATTGGGGACTTTAATGATCACACAGCTATACCACTGAACACACTGGCTTCATAGTTCATAATCTCTTATCTTCCTTTCATCTTCATTCATCTCAGTCACTCCAAGGGATGGTTATACTCTTGACATGGTTGCTACCTATAAATATTCCATTTTCATGACCTAGAACCATGAAATTCCTCTTTCCACCCATAATCTCCTACCACTTATCCTTCTATCTGTCCCTCTATCTCACTCCTCATACACATTCTTTGTCCTCCATGTGAACTTTTCTCCCTCTGCCCCTGCCTCTTTTAGTCCATAGTCTCTGCTCTGGCTTCCCTTTCCTTCCTTCAAAGTCTTGACATTATGGTTGACCAGGTTAATGATACTCGACCAACTGCACTTGGAACCCATGTCCCTTTGTCATTTGCCAGTTATGTCCTGCCAAAAATCCAGTTCTTGTTTACTTCTAACTTATTACTCTATTCCTATTCATATGCTGTTGATCATTCTTGGACAGAGGCACATACCCATGCTAACTGGTCTCACTCAAATGTGTTCTATGTCATCTCAATTAGGCCCCTTTATGGAATGGCAATTATTTTATTCTTCTTTCTTGTCACATTAATGTTGTTATTTCATACCATTTCCTCCTTCTTCAAACAACTCTATTTTAATCCCCTTGGCACTGATATCTCTTCCAGCTATTATCTTATACATCCTCTATCTTTTCAAGTCTTTTGGAAAAGGTCACCTACACACCTTACTTTTCAGACTTTTATATTCTGATGTCTGACTCTACCTCTCAACTGAAACTGCTTTCTATGAAGTGACAATCTCCTAAATGGTAGTTCCAATGATCTTTCTTCATTCTCCTTCATTTCTTTGTAGTTTTTGACACTGTCACTCCCTCTTCTCTGAGCCTTATTTTTCCCATCTGTCAAATGGGAGCAATAGTCACGTGTAGTACTTATAGGGTTGTTGTAAGTCTCAAATGACATCATGATATAAAGCACTTTGCAAACTTAAAAGCACTAAATATATGCCAGTATTGTGGTTATGGTTATTTATACTTTGATGCTTTTTTCTGGGTAAGTAGATTTTTTTAAAAAAGAGTATTCTTCTTTGGCCTGGGAAACAGCCCAAATTACAGGAAAGTGATATGATACAGTGTAAATAGTTCTGAATTTAGATTTCTTTCTTTTTTTTGGCGGGGCAATGAGGGTTAAGTGATTTGCCCAGGGTCACACAGCTAGTAAGTGTCAAGTGTCTGAGGCCATATTTGAACTCAGGTCCTCCTGAATCCAGGCTGGTGCCTTATCCACTGCGCCATCTAGCTGCTCCCCTGAATTTAGATTTTAATGACAAAGCTTTGAGTCTGAAGTCTTCCTCTATGTGACCCATGGCAGGTCATTTAACCTTGTTGTGCCTCAGTTTCTTCATCTGTATAATAAGGGCTAGGACTGATGACCTCTATGTTCTTTCCAGTTCTAAATATCTATGGTCCTTGTCAGAGCATGATATTCAGTGGTAGTCATGCTTCAAGGCTTATTCCTTACAATCACCCCAGGAAAATGGCAGTCCAAGTATCATTATTCCCATTTGACACATGAGGAAGCCAAGGCTTGGCTAGGGCCATCTTTGTAGCTTTATCTTTATAACCCTTATCATTATTTTCTTATTTGTTTTGCTAGCAGACTTCAGCCTATCTGGAGCTCAGCTGCCTGAGATCTTTTCCAGAATCAGAGGGTGCCAGCCAACACATCAATCGAGTTTTGTTTTCATTATACAGGCTTCCTGTGAAGTTTCAAATTAATTTTAATGCTCTCCTCACTTTTAAGGCCTCTAAAAAGGGCCTTGTTTCTGCCTTTCTTGGTGAACTGGGAACTATCACATTTCCCAAGGACTGTTTTTCAGCCCGGCTGGTGCTGTGTACTTCCCTGTTCCCCCCAACAAGTCTCCCTGTGCCAGGGCAAAGGGCTCTCAGACTTTCAAGCTGTTGAGCTGATGTTCCACCTGTGTTCTGGGAAAGCCTGCCCAACTCAGCCTTACCTACTGGCTCTTGCCCTGCTCTAAACCTAGTGGGGGTCAAATGGAGCAGTTTTGTCAAATCTGCTCCATCTTCCTTGTGTTCTCTTTCCTTCCTTCCTTCCTTCCTTCCTTCCTTCCTTCCTTCCTTCCTTCCTTCCTTCCTTCCTTCCTTCCTTCCTTCCTTCCTTCCTTCCTTCCTTCCTTCCTTCCTCCCTCCCTTCCTTCCTCCCTTCCTTTCTTCCTTCCTCCCTCCCTCTGCTAAAAAGAAATAAAATTAAAAGAATTACTCTGATCTATTCTTTCTGCAACATACCTGGCATGTTTGACTTGGAGCTGATTGGAGTACTCAAGAGTGTCTATTGCTTTCAAAAATGCTAGAACCCTGGACTAGACAAGATCTTAGAGTCCTTTTAGGTGTTATGTGTAGGTATGGTATATGTAGAGAAAGGTATGTAGATAATGAAAGACCATTTCACTCATTTCCACCAGAGTGTAGGTTACTTAATGGTTAATTGTTATTCTAATGTATGGTTTGGGGGTCTGAGAAACATAGGCAAATGATTGCTATACAGCCCCTTCCTTTTATAGATAAGGAAACTACCTCCCAGAGAAATGAAAACAACTTGTTTAGGGTGACAAGGGTAGTAAGTGGCAAAACCAGGATGCAAACCTAGACCCTCTGTATCTAGCACTCCTTCCACTCTATCACAGTCTGGTGTTGGAGAAGAGTCATTGAAAGAATCACAAAATCTGGGTATTTGAATGTAAGCCCTTTGTAGGAAGGGGTGACTTCTCATTATGTTTCAGTACCTTACAAGTAGGAATTTGCTTTTGTGGGTGGGATTGGTTCATGTCCTGATCTGAGATTGTCTAGTTATGTGACAGATCACTCATTTTCTCCGACCTTTGGTTTTGCCAACTATCAAATGATAATACCAAGAGCACCTACTGACTGATTATGTTGTGAAGGGAGTGCTTTGTGAATCTCCAAATCTTTATGTTTACCATGGTCATTCTCACTATCATTCATCAAAATGCTTGATTTATTCTATTTTTTTTTAATGCTAGATTTCTTAAGGCAGAGGTGTCCTTTACTGAGTAGAACTGGTTCATACCTTTTCATTTTAGGTTCTGAGACAGCTCTCTCGGCCTTGGCCATATTCTTGGTAGAGGTGGCTATAAAGAGGCAGTGGTTTTGTTTAAGTGAAGTGACAAGGAAAGAATATTTCTATGGAAATATGCTTACATGTTTACACAGATATAACATATCAAATTACTTACCATCTTAAGAAGGGGGAGGGAGAAAACTTGGAACTCAACATTTTATATTAAAAATGTAAAGAAAAAGGATATTTCCATTTCCATTTTTAAAATTATATATTAATGACCTACTGTAAGCAGAGTCCATTGTAAATTCTGAGGGTAGGGATGGGGTGGAAAGGATACAAATGTTAAATAAAACATATCCTTATAGAGCTCACAATTTAGCAAAGGATATGTGACATACACACAGATTTCTACACAACAAAATTATATGTAGATTCATAGGAAAGGCACAAACCATGTGTAATGTGCAATTCAAAGGGGGAAGGGTCATGATTTACTGAATAAGAATATCATGGAAGGCTTTTTGAAGGAGGTGATATTTGTGCCCTAAAGGATATAAAGGGTTTCACCAAATAGAGGGGGAAAGGTAGGAGAACATTGGCAAGTATATGAGAAATGATGAATAGTCTATTGTGGTAAGATGGTACACAACACATATATACACATATACATTTATATACACACATATAGGTCATATATGCATGGAAGAGAGTAGTAGATTAGGTTAGAAAGGCAGGGTGGCATCAGGTATCAGAGGACCTGGAATGCTTGGCCAAGGCATTCATGGCTGTGAACTTTAGCATGGTGGCATGAAGCTACTCATCAGTTTTTGTTTCTCTCAAAGTGATTGGGTAGGATCAATGCCAGAACCAACCATAGGTGGCAATGAGTCTTTTCTTCCATCATCTTCCCCTGTTCAACTCAGCATTTTTCTTCTTGGATCCCTCACAAAGATATTTTATTGTGGATTTCCTCACCTTTTACAAATCATTTGTTTTTATTTTTACCACCAATTGGCAGATGCTGGGAAGAGGTTAAAGTTGATGCTTGATGCTTTAGCTAATAATATAAATAGTGTTGAGACTCAATTTCCCTGAATTGGTGACCAACAAGCTCCCCTGAGAACAGGAAGTGATTTTCTGGGCCACCTCCATAACCAACAGGCTTCACCTGTCAGCAGAGCCCATAAGGGTCCTAGATTAATCTTGAGCTTGAGTTTCCCATGTGGTAGCTCAGCCATCAGGCTGGCTGTGAAATGCCTTATTTTATTTTCTGCCTAACATCAGGCTGCAAATGAAAATACCTTTTCAACCCTAGTATTATTACCCCTATGGATGGCACCTTTAATGTGTGCTATTCATTGTTATAATGGCTGCACCTGTGTAGAGCACGCACATTGAAACTGCAGCAGCTGTGGACTGTAATTGCAAAACATTATTTTCTGTTTCTCTCTGAAAGCTTTTGTGAGTGTGTGCATATATGTATGTGTGTGTGTGTGTGCGTGTGTGTGTTGTTTAGTTCCATTTATAAAGACTATGGTCCAGAGATCTTTAAAAAATTCATAAAATACAAGGTGAGCTCTAAAAATATGTTTATATATGCATATGTGTATGTGTGTATGTACGTATACATATGTAGACATATATCTTTGTTAGATGCCTACTTTAACAAACACAGGAGAAATAAACATAAGTATATGCATTTATTTATTTAAAAAGTAGGCTTTGAAGAAAGACAGACATATACCACACACATGCAAACAGGTGTACCAAGGAATGAAGCTTGAGTAAAAAGCTTCTGTGTGTGGTCTGTGGAAAGGTTGGGGTTGTTCTTGTCGTGGTCTTGGTGCTGCTCTGAACAATGGTCTTTATGCTGGTTGGCACAGAGACTCAGCTGTGATTAATGCATTTGTTCTGTGGATGCTCCTTCCCTGGGTGTCTGCAGGACAGTGAATCAATTTATTGCTTCCAGGCCCACAGTAACACAAACATGGAAGACATATCTACACTGGGGAGCCCCAATTCAAAGCAAGGCACTCCAGAAGTAACACACTTCTTCTGCTTCTTGTCCCACCCTTTTTCCCCTTTGTGCTTTGTGGTTCAGTCAGTGTAGCTCCCTGGGTGCCACTGAATTTGCTGAGATGTCACTAGTTAGTCTTCCTTTCTGGCCATGCTTTTAAAGTCAGAAGGCATCTAGTAATCAGAATTACAGAAGGATGGACCAATCCTCTGCCACTGCCTTGTACTATGCCACTTGCTATCCTTAAGAGAGACCCGGCATTATCTCCATTCTGGTCATGGGCATTGTAGTCAGTGTTTGATATGCTTTTCTACACTGTTGTCTGGTGGACAACAAAAAGCTGCCAGGTGGTCAAAAATTTGGCATTTTTTCCACTTCGATCCCTCTTTCTTTCCCTTGGAGGTTCACAGATTGGCATACAAGTGGGGATGTCACGTGTCTGCCTTTGGCCACAGTTTGAATGGATTAACACTGTCTGGCACCTAGTAGGTGCTTCATAAATGTTTTGGAATTGGTGTACCTGAGTTTAAATCCCACCTCCAACACTGTTTGTATGTCCAAGGGCAAGTCCCTTAACCTCCAAGGGCCTCTGTTTTCTTATATGTAGAGTGAAGGGGTTGGACTGGATGGTTTTTGAGGCACCTTTCAGTGCTAGGTCTTCATCCTGTGATCCTATGGAACAGAAATGGCATGATAGGTCAGAACCAGGGGGTAGCATTTATAAAGGATGATGAAATATCTGGAAGTAGGAGAGAATTCCCCAGTCGGGGGTGGTAGCTGGTCAACTAGGTGCTCCCACAATTGTTGTTGAGTAGTTTTAGTCATGACTCTATTCAGGATTTTCTTGGTAAAGAAACTGCAGGGGGTTGCCATTTCCTTCTCTAGTTCATTTTACAGATCAGTAAACTAAGGCAAGCAGGGTGAAGTGACTTGCTCATGGTCACACAGCTAGTTGGTGTCTGAGGCCAGATTTGAACTTGGGCCTTCCTGACTACAGACTCAGTGCTCAGCTTCACACTGTACTACCTATCGTGCTCTTGTAGAGGGCAGGGCAGATGTGGACTTCACCACAGACTAAGAATGTGCGTCTGTGTTGAGGTTAGACACTAGTACATCAGAATGGTAGGTGGTGCTTTTGACGGGTTTCAGATCTCATGCATGATTTTAGTTCTCTTTCCTTTGAATCTCAGAATTAGCAGTGAGTGTCAAGATAAGATCAGAACTTCTGTAAGAGAATAACTTGACAAATGCAACTATTTAAAATCACGTGTTTTAAAATTTTTCTGATTTTAACTGTAATCCTTTGTTCAATTTCTAGTTTATAACAACCATTACTATTGGTTAGTATGAAATAATAAACTTTGAATTTACAACAACAAAGGCATGTGGATTGTATTTCGTAGCAAAGGTCCAACTTTAGTCAATATTTGTTGTTGTTCTTTTTTGTTGTTGTTGTTGTTTTTGTTTTGAGGGGCAATGGGGGTTAAGTGACTTGCCCAGGGTCACACAGCTAGTAAGTGTCAAGTGTCTGAGGCCGGATTTGAACTCAGGTACTCCTGAATCCAGGGCTGGTGCTTTATCCACTGTGCCACCTAGCCGCCCCCCAATATTTGTTGTTAATGCTAACTCTCATCAAGATACAAGGACTGAAGGTAAGAATGGACTTTCCACAATGGAGCTACAAATGGGACTCTAATGTTCATCAATGCCATCATCAACAAACATTCTTAAATACCTATTATGACCCAAGTTTATGTACTAGTAGATGGTTCCTGTTTATGTGTGGTGCTTTGAGGGGAGGTAGGGATGAATCGAAGGAAGAGAGGTTCAATGATATGTTCAGTTCTGTCATTTTTCAATTGAGTCAAATTTCAATTGAGATACAAGAGTCAGTCTGACTCTTTGTGATCCTATTTGGGCTTTTCTTGGCAAAGATACTAGTATGATTTACTATTTCCTTCTTCAGTTCATTTTACAGCTGAGGAAACTGAGGCAAACAAGGTTAAATGGCTTGCCCAAGGTCACACAGCTGGTAAGTGTCTGAGTCCAGATTTGAACTCGGGAAGATGAGTCTTCCTGACTCCAGGCCCAGAGCACTATCCGCTGTGCCACCTAGCTGCCCCAATAATATGTAGATGCCAACAATCATGGTCTGCTTTTCAAAAAGACAGTTTTATATTAGGAAAAACTAGGACTTAGAGATGGAAGAGCCCTTGGAGATCAGCTAGGGCAACTTTACAGTGAATTGGAGAAAGGAAGTGATTTGCTCAAACTCAGAGATAGTCAATCACAGAGCTGAGATTTGAACTCCAGACCTCTAATTCTTAAGCCAGTATTCTTTTCATCACTCTGTGGTGACTTGTGAACATAGTCAGTTATGTGATATGATTTGAAGGATAGTTAAAACCAGCTCTGGATCAAAGTATACCCTCCATCTTTCACCCAAGTGCTAAGGTCTGAAATTCTAACACTGGAGACATTCTTTTGTGTCCGGTCCCTTTGTCTTCTTTTAACAGGTGTTTAAACATTTCTGAGAAGGATACTCCTTTCAAGTATTTCACACTAAGGTGTTAGAACTTATAAGATATTTAAGTCAGAGAGGAAGTATCTGGGACAGGTAGAAAATACTGGGCAATTAAGTTTGGAGGAGAGGCAGCAGGGCAAGGGTGGAGGTAGGAACAGGTACAGAATGGGAGGACCAGAAATGGGTGATATATTACAAAGATAAACTTTCCTTATTTCGCAAAAAAGTGTATAGGTAATGTAGAATTTAAACAGCAGGAGCTGCAGTGTGCTTTGCACACAGCAGACACTTAATAAGTTCTTAATCAATTTCATTCTTCATTATAAATTCAATCCCTCGAATGGAGAAAAATTGGATTTATTCTGTGAGCATGAAAATTGTTCTTAAAAGAAAACTGGAGGGAGCTAGTACTTTAAATTTATATTTACTTAGTTGCAAAAGAAATATTGCAGTATCTGACCTATTTGCATTAGAATATAGGACCATCATTGATATCCAGGAAAAACTAAGTGAAATCTCAGCCAGTCCTTATTATACTTTTTAAAACTAAGTATTTTTTCCACAAGTAGACAAGTTCTAAGGCAAAAAGCCATTTATTTTGCTTGGAATGGAAGCACGTGCACTAAGAAACCTATGGATTTAATAATAACCCTAATAATACTGACAATAATAATAATTAAATAAAACATCTGGTCAACTTTGTCAGCATTGATTGACTATTTTGTCACCGGATAACTCAAGTAATTGGTTTCATGGGCTTCTTTTCTATGATTATTGAACATGATTAATATTTTATCCTGATTCAAAGAATATTTTTAGTATATTGATGTTGTGCAGGTATAATCATAGAAAATTTAAAGAACCAAATCAAAACTCTGTTGACTAATAAATAGAAACTGGTTAGTTCTTTGATAGCTTGTAGGCAGCCAGTTGCAATGACTGTGGTTGGGCTTATTGTCCAGAAGGTGGCAACATTTCCTAAAGAATTTGGGGAAACTTCCTGTTGGTGATGACTATTCATCTATGGATATCTTGTATTGTTTTTCAAAAGGTATAACACAACATGCCATTTCTTTCTTGTCTTATTTCACATTTTTTGACAGATAAAAAAGTAATACTGCTATTTTCCTTTTCTTTTCTTTTTAAATAGCAAAATAAAATGAATAGGACTTCTGGTCAGTAATGAGTTTACTTGGTAATGAGTTTGTGTAGGGAGAGAGTGCAGGTTGAAAGGTCTATAAGATAGTAGTCAGTCTTTCTTATTAGGGACCATGTGATCATGTTTATCTTTATAGCAGCTGAAGTTGAATGGCTACCAAGAGGTATAGTGGAATGTCAGTCAACACTCAGTCAATAAGCATTTAGTATGCATCTCCTATATGCTGGGTATTCTGCTTAGCCCTGGGGATACAAAGAAAGGAGGAAACAGGTTCTCCTCTCAAGGAACTCACAGTCGACTGCAGAGGCAATCTGCAAACAACTGTGTACAAATGACATACGAGGGATAGATGGAAGTTAATCCTGGAGGCAAGACAGTAGCATTAAGTAGGGCTTAGAAAGGTTCCATGAAGAAAGACAGATGTTAGCTAAGACTTGAGGGAGTCAAGGAAGCCAGGAAGTACAACTTAGGAGGGAGAGAGTTCCATGCATGGAGAACAGGCAGTGAAAATATGAGAAGTTGGGAAATGGAGTGTCTTGTGAGAGGAACAGCAATTGAGACCAATGTAAGAAGTATAAGAAAACTAGAAAGGCAAAGACGAGATTTTGAAGGGCTTTAAAAGCCAAATAGGATTTCATATTTGGTCCTGGAGACCTCTGGAGTTTATTGAATAATAGGATGATATGGTCAGACTTGGAGATCCTGCAAAAGAGACTGAGAATGAACAGACAGGTAGGAGGAGAGCCAAGAGAGAGTAATGTCATAAAAATCTAGAGAAAAGAGACTATCACGGACAAGAGGAGATCAACACTATGAAAGACTATAGAGAGGTTAAGAAGGAATGGGGACTGGGAAGAGGCCATAAAGCAGAGAACACACAAGAATCCAGACAAGATCAACAAGACAACTTAAATGTTCAGAGGAGATTTCTTTTGGGCATGGCATGGACTGCATGGCTGCTGAGGTCTCCCAATTCCTAAATCCTGAGTTAGCACAGTACTTTGCACATAGCAAGAGCTGAAAAAATAAAAATTTCATCCATGCATCCATCTATCCAACCATTTGTTCTGTAAAGATAACTTGGTGTAGGGCAACTTCTTACTCATTATCATTCTACCAGTGCTCTTACCTCTAAGAAGCAGGGCTTCTTTGTGTACTCTGATTCTATCCTTGTTAGAAAATAAAATTTGAACCAAACTAAATATAGCTATGGGGAATATTCCACATTTTAAAATAAGATGAATGTTATCATACTTTCATTTCTCTGATTTGGAGATTCCCTGATACAGATATTTACATATAAATAGGAAAATGTGAAAAATGTAAAAACACAGGAATTCAGTGTATAGCCAAATATTAGGATATGATGTTTAACCATTCTCTATATAACCATCCTATTAGTAAAAGGATTAAATCTTACCCTCAGAGAAGCCAATAATTCCACCTTCCTCCACAACTCTATACTTTAACTACACCAGAGGTTTTGTGTGTGTTTCTTAGTTTTTAAAAAATTTTGAACTATCATTTTGTTTTTAATTTTCTTTTCTTTTCAGATGTACATTCTCTCCTCTCTTCTCCCCCAAACTGAAAAAGCAAGAAAAACAAAACCTCTGTTACAAACGTATAATCAAGTAAAACAAATTCCCACATTGGCATTGGTCATGTTAAAAAAAATCTTTATCTGCAGGTAGTTTACCACCTCTCTATCAGGAGGTACCATGTTTCATATTGTATCCTCTGGAATTGTGTTTGGTCATTGTTGTGCTCAGAGTTCCTGAGTCTTTCAAAGTTGTTTCTCTTTACACTACTGATATCACTGTGTTTTTTCCCCTCCTACTTCTCCATTCACTCCATATTAGTTCATATGAGTCTTCCCAGGTTTCTTGGAAACTAACTCCTTCTTCATTTCTTTTTTGTTTGTTTGTTTGTTTTTTTTGGTGAGGCAATTGGGGTTAAGTGACTTGCCCAGGGTCACACAGCTAGTAAGTGTCAAGTGTCTGAGGCTGGATTTGAACTCAGGTCCTCCTGAATCCAGGGCCAGTGCTTTATCCACTGCGCCACCTAGCTGCCCCTCCATCATTTCTTACCACATAATAGTATTCCATCACATGAATATACCACAAATTGTTCAGCTACTCCCGAATTGAGGGGCACTGTCTTAGTTTCCAGTTCTTTGACACCACATAAAGAGTTCCTATAAATAATTTTGTACCTATGAGATCTTTCCTCTTTCTTTGATTTCTTTGTGGTATCTAGTAGTTGTATTGCTGGGTCAAAGTGTATGCAAAGTTTAATAGTTTGGGGGAATACTTCCAAGTTCAACATAATCTTTTAAAATGCATAAAATAAAATATATAGGATTGCAATGGAAACCAACTGTATTGAAATATAGTTATCAAGGGGTGGCTAGGTGGCACAGTGGATAGAGCACCGGCCCTGGAGTCGGGAGTACCTGAGTTCAAATCCGGCCTCAGACACTTAACACTTACTAGCTGTGTGACCCTGGGCAAGTCACTTAACCCCAATTGCCTCACTTAAAAAATATAGTTATCAAAACATCTTTTTCAAACACATAATTCATGTACTTCAGGTTAAAAACCTCTGACTTAGACACATAGCTGAGTAGCCAGTTGCTTAAAGTCTTTTTTCTGTCTAAGCTTCCTTGGACCAACAGAAGAGACTGATGCTCATCTAAACCTAAATTTCTGTACAGGAGGTCTCTTATGTCTAGCTGCTGATATGCCTGTAAAGACAAGTTTATTAGTTAATTCTAGCCATCAGGGTAGTGATCACTCAAGACCAATGGTAAGTTTGAATTAGAATGTTGTGATATTCATAATTGCTGCAAGAATTTGACATAAATCATAGCTTCTCAATGCCCATAACCTCTTACTCACTCATGAGCCCTGGATTATGACATAAGGGTGCTATGTTGGGACACCTAGGAGAAAATATTTGAATTCCTCTCTGAGAGGTCCTGTGAGACCATGTTTTATAGGATATCATAGGATCATAGATTTAGAACTGAAAGGGACTTAGAAGCCATTGAGTCAGTTGGAGGTTCTCATTTTACAGGTGAGGTAACTAAAAAACAGAGAAGTTAAGCAACTAGCCCAGAAGTCACACAACTAGTAAAAATATCTGAGGCATAATTTGATCCCATATCTTCCTTACTCCAAGGATTGCCCCCTCTCCATTATGCTGAAATGCCTCTATGCTCCAAATTGTCCAGACCTGGGATTTCATTCCCAGAAATAGTAAATTTCTGGTGAGGAAACTCCCCCCACTAATATAGATTAACTGTTTTTTTTTTCTGAAATTTATAGACTTAGTAGGAAGTGATGTGGATGTGTCTTACTAGAGAATTGAGCTCAGTCAAGTGCCTTAGTTCCCTCTGACCAGTAAAGGGTCATGGGAGTTATTTCAAAGAACTTTTGGTCATTTTCCTCTAGTACCTGGTAGGGACCAGGAAGACAGTTTGGGGATAAGATTCCCCATTTTACTACAGGGGACCCTCTTGGGTTGTCTCTAGAAGCTTGCTCTGGGATAAAACTTTTATACTCTTAGGTCCTTTTTAAGAGAAAGGGAGGAACTACCTCCTTTAGACACAGGCTTCTATACTTACCCTGCCTCTGCCCCTGCCCCACATGAAGCAAGACTTTTGAGGCCTCCCAAGACACAATAACACCATCTACCCCAAGATTAAACCTTAACAAGGTAGGCTATTGAACATTATAATCAAGTGCCTCCTTCAATTGATCTCTCTCACTACTGACACTCTAGCTGGACTAATTCCTCAATGGTTAGCATATTCTCGCTCCTTTATATTCTACTTATCCCCATGATTCTGAACCCCTTACTACTTCCATATAAACCCTGTCCCCTATCCCCAGTTGCCCACTTTCTTACTCAGCATCTCAACTGTACTCACTAATATCCCATTCTGGATCTGTCTGCCTTTCCACCATGCCCTCTGAAATGTTTCTCTATAATTAACAAACTTCATTTTATCTTAAACCTTTTCTTTCATTTTTCTTCTATTTTTTACAATTCATTGAGCACTGGGCCCATCCTGATCATATGGCTTCACTGGCCACCCTTTCTCCCATGCCTCCTGAGTAACTGGTTCTGGTAGGAAACTTGGAATACTCCTGGCTGCCCAACAATTGCCACTTCCAAACCTGTCTTCTACCATCATCTTGCAAAAACTCTTCCTGTTTGAGGTTATCACCATCTAAAGTTATCAACCAACCAAGATCCCAGTGACTATTATGTATTAATTCTCCCCTTCCCCCATGACTTTCTTCAGCCTTCCTCAATGAATTCAGTTCATGACTTGTCTTTCTCTCTGCTCCAACTTCTACTCTCATAATGGGGAACTGCAAAATACACATTGATGCTCCTTCAAATGCTCTAATTTCCTGGTTCTATAATCTATTTAATTCTCAGGATTTATTCCTTCACTCCATACTAGCTAAAACAGAGATGGTCATCCCCTTGATTTTACCATCAGTTATGTGTTTCTCTTTCAAGTTAATGAACTTCTTTATTGAATCATAAGATCTTATCATCCCATTCCATTGTTGCCTACCTATTACAGCCACTGACACTTCCTTAATCTCACCATCATCTCCAATTCTTCTACCTCTTAGTTATTCCCTAGAACATCAATCCTGAAATGGGTATACTCTTTTATTTTTTTGGTTTTGTTTTGTTTTTGTGAGGCAATTGGGGTTAAGTGACTTGCCCAGGGTCACACAGCTAGTAAGTGTTAAGTGTCTGAGGCCAGATTTGAACTCAGGTTCTCCTGACTCCAGGGCCGGTGCTCTATCCACTGTGCCACCTAGCTGCCCCTGAAATGGGTATACTCTTAAGGGATGTTCTCTACCCCTTGGTAAAGCAATTCAGTTCTACTTTATCCTCTATTCTTGAATCTGTTGTCCAATCACTAATCATGTGTTGCCAAACCACAATCCTGAATTAGTTCTACTGTTTGCTTCTACTTCCTCTATTTTCACTCTTTTCTTTGTAGTTGGGGTTCTGACTTCATCATTCAAATTAAATTTCTTTCTCTAAAGTTATCAGAGATTTCTTAATTGCCAAATCTATTTTTATTTAAGCAGCATAATTTTTAACTTCTCTGCAGCCTTTAACATAATTCTTCTCCAATTGTATCTTCTCTGTGATGCTTGTTTCCTCTAAGTTTTCATGACACTTCTCTCTCCTGCTTTTCCTCCTGTCTGTCTGCTCTTTTTCAGTCTTTCTTTTATTCATTTTTTGTCCACGTCATGTCCATTAATCCTGGATGCCTTTAAGATCTGTCCTGGGTCTTTTCTCTTTTTTACTCTATACTCTTACATTTGGGGATCTCATCAGCTCTCATAGGTTCAGTGATCATTGTCTCTATGCCAATGGTTCCCAGACTTATATATCTAGTCCTAGTCTCTCTCCTGAGGTTCAGCCTTACATTATCAACTGCCTTTTGCATGTCTTAAACTATAACTAGACTATTACAACTGTCATCTAATTGATTTCCTGCCTTAAGCCATTCTCTACACCAATTGGCCTTTTGCTCTGGAGGTGATTTTCCTAAAGAATAGGTCGGCTGGGGCAGCTAGGTGGCGCAGTGGATAGAGCACCGGCCCTGGAGTCAGGAGTACCTGAGTTCAAATCCAGCCTCAGACACTTAACACTTACGAGCTGTGTGACCCTGGGCAAGTCACTTAACCCCAATTGCCTCACCAAAAAAAAAAAAAAGAATAGGTCAGCCATGTCACTGCCTTCCTCTATACCCAACTCAATAAAATTCAGTGGCTCTCTGTTGCCTCCAGGATCAAAAGTAGAGTCTTTTATTAGACATTTAAAGCTCTTCATGACCTGAGCCTTCCTATCTTTCCAATTTTCTTATACTTTACTCTCTTTTATAAGTAGTGTGAGCCAACTACTCTGGCATTGCTTCTGTTATTCACACATTATAATAATTCACCTCCATCCTGTGCAATTTTGTGCTGGCTGTCCCCCCCCCCCCATCCCATGCCTGGAATGTTCTTCCTCCACACCTTTGCTTCTCCACTTCCTTGGCATTCTTCAGGAATCATCACACATCCAACCTGCTCCTGGAGACATTTCCCATTCTCCCTAACTGCTAGTGCCCTTCTCTTTGATATTTCCTTTTATATACATAGGATATTTCTTGTATATACTGTGAGAAAATAATTATTAATAATGGATTTCTTGGGAGGGACCCAGAGATTCCTTTCTCAGTCCTTTTTCCTTCCCTCCCCCTACTTCAGAAAGTCCAGTTCTCCTGGAGAAATTTTATCAAATCTCATCTGGGACAAACCCAAGGAAACAAAAGGAATGGAGATATATTCTTTTGTCTAGATCAGTGAAGTAAGGAATGATCAAACCACACCTAGATAATAGACTTTGTCTTAAGCAATTGGAATGAGGGTCTTTTTTATTCTTTTCCCTGATGCCACCTCTACATTTTAAGGTAGATTACCTTCAAGTCATGTCAACCAATGGAATTGAATGATGCTAACCAATTAATTTTGATCAATGTATAATGACTTGCCTCTTTCAAAAGAGGATTAAAACCCCTTGAAAGATTCCAGGAAAGGTCTTTTGGGTCTTCTAGGTCTTTTAGATCTTCTGGGTATTCTGGGGACATTTTCTGAACTTCTTTCTCTCTTGGTTGTCTACGACCACATAGTCTCTGTATCTCTCACTGTCTTTCTTGGGTCTCCCTGAGACCACATGCTTTCTCTTTGGGAAACAGCATGGTGAGTCTTTTTGGGATTTTTTCCTGCTTGAGCCAACTGGCATGCTGAATCTCTCTCATTGCTTTCTCTACTACATGGCCTGAGACTACGAGAAGTTAGGAAGATGCTTGGTCAATCATTTACTGGCATAATATTAATAAATTAATATATCTTTACCCCAAACTTGTGTATATAGCAATTAATTTTTAAAAACACATTACAGAGTTATTTGCAAGTTGTCTTCTCCATTAGGATGTAAATTCCTTATAAGGGCAGGAACAGTGTTTTTGCCTTTCTCTAGTAGCTTTAGAAAAGTTCTTTATGGGTTCTAGTTTCCTCAACTGTAAAATTAGTTGGACTAAATGGCATCTAAGTTTTCTTTTAACTCTAAGATCCTATGAATTCTGAAGTCATAGTCTGGGGAGTCTGTGAATTGCTAATATCACAGAGCTCTCCAGGACCTTAGATAGCAGCACCCTGGAGAGTTCCATATACAACAGAATCCTGGGACATTTTGCTCTCCTTTAAGCTGCCTAGCTCTTTTGGATTAGAAAGAGCCCATAGTAATTTATGAGAAGGCTTTGATGCTGGCATAGATGGGCTGGTAGAGATGGGCTTCAAACTCAGGTCTTCTGAACAATTTTAGTTCACTTTCCATTGAATCACAGATTTGTCAGTATATGTCAGGAAAAGGCCAGAAACTTAATAATAATGGGCAAATCCAATGATTTTAAAATCATGTTGTTTTTTTTTAAAAAAATCTGCTGCAACTGTAATTAGTTGTTAGGTTTCTTGTTAATTACAATAATTAGTATTAAATAATAAAATTTGAATTAACATCAAAGATATATAGGTTGTATTTCCAAGCAAATGTTTGACCTCAGTTAATAGTTGCTGCTAATGCCAATTCTAATCAAGATACAAGGACATGAGATAAGAATTGGCTCTCTCCTTCACAATGGAACTACAAACAGGACTCTGTTTACCAATACCATCATCAATAAACATTCTTGAACACCCATTATGATACAAGTTCATAAGCTATCCCTGTTTATGGCTATTTCCCAAAGTTAAAGTTCAGGTGATATAATAAATAAATGAATTAAAGTACTTTTTTCATGCTCAGTTTCTCTTTTGCCTGGTAGATGTAGGGCCTTTTTCCTTGTTGTGGGGAGAGTAATATGAAGATCTTTTCATTTGCATTAAATGATTACAATTATCTTAAATTCTATTAGGTATTTGATTGTCATCCTATCAGGAAGAAACATTTGAAGGTGCAAAAAGCTCTGGCTCTGGATTGAGAGGGTCAGTATTTAAATCTCCCTTCTGATGCTTTAGTAATTGTATGTCCTTGGGTAAATCACTCTACCTTTTGGGCCTTAGTTTCCTTATCTGTAAAATGAAGGGGTGAACCAAACAGACTCTGAGGTCTCTTTTAAGCTCTGAATTTATGATTTCATAGGAGAAAATATCCTTTTGCTTCAATGTGAGCCACTTTATCTCTCTCTACTCTCCTCTTTAAAATATTTTGGTGTAAAAGTTTGAAATAGAAAATGCTTCCTGATTGTAATGCTAATTCTAAGTTAGGATAAGACAGCAGGTGTGAGCTGGCTTCTGGCTATGTACATTAGGGTTCTGCACAGCAGTCATACCTCCTGTGAACAGTGATGTGGGAATTTTGCATAGCAGGCAATGGAGAAAGGTGAGCGTGTAGATAAACAATAGTTCAAATTGTTAAATCAAGCTAATTCTTTCAGTTGATAATATAGTTTGGAAGTAAGATCACATTTCCCATTAGTACTTACTGATTTTATGCTTCTTTACTAATGGAGACCAAGCTAACTCTGTCAGCTACTAGGCAGGACTGAACTAGGAGGAAGCTACTGACAACACATTCCAGCTATTTAGAATTATGGAATTTTAGATATCCTAGAGATCATTGTTTTCGTTCAATTATTTTTTTGAACTTAAACACCTCTGTGTGTATATTCGTCATTTTTTTTTTTTGTGGTGGTGGGGACTTGCCCAGGGTCACACAGCTAGTAAGTGTCAAGTGTCTGAGGCCAGATTTGAACTCAGGTCCTCCTGAATCCAGGTCTGGTGCTCTATCTACTGCACCACCTAGCTGCCCCCATGTATATCTATATATACATATATATGTATATGCACACATATAAATATGCAAACATATGTTTCTCTGTATAAATACACAATATAATATATACCCATATTTAATTCTCAATTTCCCATTAGATTATCCGTTTCTATTATATTTGGTACATGTCGACCAATTTAATTCAATTAAATTGAACATTTATCGAGTATCTCCTATGTGCAGAACATTATTCTAGCCATTGGGGTGAGGGAAGAATCTTAAGATTAATCTAAAGATAGTCCTGGTTCTCATGGAAATTACAATTGAATAGAGCATACTTTTGACGTGATAGTTGAGTTAGGGGTACACTTCTTAGATTTCAAATAAAATTATCCAAAGTTATGTCATTTTATTTTCACTGTACTATGATCAAATAAGATAAACAGATGCAGATTAGGAAATTGGGAGCAGAAAACAAATAGCTTGACCAGTGTTCATGTTTTGGGAGGAGAAACAATGCCTCAACCTTAAAAGTGTCAGGTCAGGTGGTTATAGTGAGTGGGAGAACAAAAGCCAATTGGGATTTTATAGATCTGGTCAAGAAATGGACTCTACCAATTAACTGGATAATTATTCTGAATATGGGAAGAAGCCCCTTGAGGCTAAGATTTGTTAGCTTATCACCCAGCACGGCCTAAAGTGTTGTGCTCAGTGTAAAGTGTTTAAGAAGTTCACAGGTGGGTTAAAACTATAATAATTGCTTTCATTAAGCAAAAGAGATTAGCAAACCCAAAGCTTAACTAAAATCACAGGGGCAAAGCTAAGAGGAACGCATCTGACCCTTGAATAGACCTGTATCTCCAGTTTACCCTTTCAAAGTTCTCTTATTCCTTTACTCTCTCCAGATGGATGCTATAATAAACTTGATATAATAAGAATAAATGATTGATTGATTAAACATTGATGGTGGTTCTCTGTTTCCATCTGTATATCGAAGTGGCTGGTTTAGAAATTAACCCCTTTATGGGCTTGACACATGCTATCAAGATGCCTCCTGAATTTTGGAAGCCAGAATGCCCACAGCTGTGCAATTATGCAAACTAGGCTAATTTCCAGAGATCGTTTGCATATGATGCTAAAAAGCTACTTTTTGCAGTTTAGTTTAGATACAATACACTTTGGAACATTATTGACTTTTTTTCCCCAGTACACATGATGCATGATAACAATTGGGACTTTCCTTGTGCTCCACAATAAACAGATTTTCCCTGAATAAAGTTCAGTGTAAGAGGATTTCCCCATGTACTTAAAAACAATGTATCTTCCCTCTAAATGTCTAATTTCCATACTGGGCTGAATTTTTGCCCCTCTAATCACTACAAGTATCCTTCATGCCATGGTAAGAGTGGATGTTGGGGGAGATATTTGTACCTCTTAGATTTTCTTTTTCTTGTTTCCAAGAGGATTTTTCTGTATTGCTTCTTTATGACATCTGACTCTTAATATAAGAATATAATTATTGTCATTCTGGGTCAGTCTATTATCTAAGTAGCCCAGTGTTCTATCTTTGAAAGTAGTACTAAGTGATGATTTCTGGGAGAACGTGGATTTTAAAAAATAACTATTTTATCGATTCTTTCCTCCCATCACTTCCACTTCCTAATCAATCCTGATTCCCTTCCCTTATGATAAAATACTCCCTGAAACAAAGAAGTATGATTAAGCATAACAACTGTACACATTGGCCATATTTGACAACAAACATATGCCCTGTTCTTTAACTATAGCTCACCATCTTTCTATAGACATATAGTCTTCTGAAATCAAGACTGGTCACTGGTTGATCAAAATTCTGTTGTCTTTATGTGTAATTTTTATTTATGTTACTGTGGCCATTGTGTAAATTGTTTTCTTGGTTCTGTTTACTTGCTTTGCATCAGTTTATATATATATATATATATATATATATATATATATATATATATATATATATATATATATATATATACACACACACACACATATATGTGTGTGTGTGTCTTCCAAAGTTTCTATGAACTTTTCATAATTGTCATGTCTTATGATACAAGATCATATAATTATATTCATTTACCATATTATTTATTTAGCCATTCCCCAATTGCTGGACACCCAGTTGCTTCTAGTTCTTTGCTAGATTTGTTCTCTCTCTCTCTCTCTCTCTCTCTCTCATACACATATTCATAGATGCACTAATTGCACATACATGTGAATATATTACAAACTTTAATAGCTTATATCTGCACTAAAATTTTTAGACACTGTATATGACCAGTAACAATAATAGCTACCATTTATATAGCACTTTAAGACTTGAAAATATTTAATATTGCCACATTTAATCCTCACAACAACCCTGGGAGGTAGGTGCTATTATTATTCCCATTTTTCAGATGAGGAAATTGAGGCAAACAGAGTTAAGTGACTTGTCCAGGGTCACATAGCTAGGATTCTAACTCAGTGACTTTTTTTTTAGAATGCTGAACATGGCTTTCTTCCTGGTTAATAGTCTCAAAAGGCTCAGGATGTATCTTCAAATATTACTCTTTTTTCCATATTCATGGATCCGAAATCCATGAGTTAATCAAAACCCTTCTTGAATATCTTCATTACAATCTGCATCATAAACAAGTTATAGACATTGCATGATTTGCATGGATGGAAAGATTTCCCACACTGACAAAAATCACAGGTCCTTGATGTATGGCACTATTAAAATGGAATAAATTTTTTCTTATTTATAATGCTCTTTCTTAAGCAAAATGTCTAGTATATTGTTATTTTTCTTGTTCCCATCCACATTTGTTACCAATATCTTTAAAGACATCCACTAAAGTCCTATTCTGATGCCTTATCATGGCATAGAGTTGTTGCTTGGATCCCAAAAGCTATTATTAGATTGCAGATTCTAGTAGGTCAAATAGGATGAAAAGGCTTTGAGAATGACATGGGAACAGGTTGTATATCTGTCATTTATGGGCCAACCTAACTAAATTCAGAGAGACTCATCACTAGGATGTTAGCCACCAGGTGATGAAAATATTTTGGACATAACAACTCTTAAAAGTATCTTCTAAGGCATGAATAGGCTACAGTCATTGCTGGGAAATGGAATGTACACATGGATGAAATTAATTACTGATGACGAATAAAGGAATTATATAATAACCCACAGATTCCTTTCTGCAGTTGTAGCTAGTAATTAGCCATGGCTTACCTTATAAATATAATGAGCATTATATTTCTTTAAATACATTACTTCATATTTGTGTACCTGGAAATAAATGTGTTCTGCCTACTTCAATACCTTGCTAGAGCTCTTATTTTCATCATATCAGTGGCATTTCTCTATTAACAAAGACCCAAAGCACCACCCCAAAATTCAAATTTTGCTGTATATTTAGCATTCTAGTTGATTTATAAAAATGTTAATTAATGCTTATCTAATTACTAATCCCTGGAGGACTGCAATGCTCACATATCTCTATCCAAAGAAGGCATCCCTTTACCCTTATTCTTTGTTTCCTATTATCTAAGCCAGTAAGCATCAACAACAAAGATGCAACATAGGACCAAAATCAATTTGATTATTAAAAATGAAGTGTTTTATTAAACTCTGGTACCAAAGAATTCAGAGATTATTTGCTTCTTTGACAGACTCTTAAGTTTTAACCTCCTAAGACCTTCCTCCAAATGACCTTCCAAGTACATAAATCATGTTTAGGTATTAGTCTTAGAGGTGGATATATAATGGGCCATGCCATGTACAAACAATAATTCAACTGATGTGTACAGAGTACATATCTAGAGTAAGTAAGAAAACTTTAGGTTGAGGAAATATAATCATATGTTTAGATCTACAGGGTACTATAGAAATCATCTAGTTTAACACTCTTACTTTACAAGTGAGAAAACTGATGCCTACAGAGGTTAAATGACTTGCCCAAGGTCATAAAGATATCTGTAAATAAAGCAAAGCCAATATTTGAACCTGGCTCATCTGACTCCAAATTCAGCAATCTTTTTGCTGGATTAGGTTGTTGTTACTGTTTTTTTGTTGTTGTTGTTGTCGTTGTTAGCTAGAATGATAGGCTGACTAATATTTCCAGCTTTTAGTCAGTTATTGCATAACTTGTTACTTAACAATGCATATGATTTTTTACATAAGGAAAATGTCAATAACAGTCTTACAGACTCAACTGTAGCATGGAATTAAATATAATAACACATCATATTTAAAAAGCATTTTGGTATTCACAAGTATTCACAAGTCAATTTCTTCATTACAACTATGTGTAGTAGGTAGTATCACCATATTTTGTGGTATAGAGAGAGAAACTGATTTTTCTGATGTCATATAGACAACAAGAGAGCCAAGATTCAAACCCAGGCCCTCTAACTCCATTATGTCAGAGGATGACAGGAAAAACTTCTGGGAATCCTATGTTAAATAAGCCCTATCAGTTCAGTATTAAGAAATGTTATCAGAAGTCCCTTAAAGACCAAAAAAAAATACCCTTAAAGTTGTCTTTTGGGAATTCTAAAAAAATATTTTTAAAATGAGGTTATTACTTTTGCATATATTTACAAATGTGTATATATATATGTGTGTGTGTATGTGCATATATGTACTTATACACATGTATATATGCATTTGTATATGTGTATATAGATTAGTATACATGTACATATATGTGAAGAAAGGGAGGGAAGAAGGGGGGAGAGAGAGAATGAGAGAAAGCATGAATGCTTTTTTAATAAGGATCTTTCACTTAATTCACGTCCAAAGGTCAGTCTCATTCCTGTAGCAAGCAAGTTAACAGTACTGTTCGAAGGGTTTGTGTGCTCTGCTCTGCGGACCTTCCTCCTTCTTTTGTCCTTTCTCTTTGTTGGTCATTGACAAGGTTTGACCTCAAGCTTGCCTTTCACACTGGAAAAGAGAAAGGAGAAGAGAATCTTCCTCCCCCTCCTCCCCACCCCAAACCCTGAGTCCACATGTTCCTGAATGAGCTCATGATGAACAGATCTCATTCTGAATGTGACCTTCTGTTTTCAGCTGCACCAAGGATTCCTGGGACTAGATTGGTTTCAACAACCCTCTGACTTTGAGGTGGGATGTGAGCTCTAGATTTCAGCTTTTGACCCATTGTGTACTTTATGGTCCTGTTCAAATTCACAGGGAAGAGCCAAGCTTTCAGAGATGTCATATCACATCCCTGGCACATCATTCTTCAGCATTTGCAAATCTGGTGAGTGTTTTTTCAGCAAGTAAGGACACATGCTTTATGTTAAAAAGTTTGGATAGTTCTATACATTGAGTTTGTGAGGGCCAAATTTAATATATGGAGAGTTAATTGAGGGGTTCACCGTAATATTGGGGTACCAGAAATAATGAGGGACCTCTAGGTCCAAAGCTCCTTCCCCTCCAAACTGCCTTTTTAGATATTTCTCCCAGGCCAATAAGAAAGGACCCTAGCAGCCTCTTTTCCACAAATGAGTCAGGTTTTATTAATGGGGAATGAAATAAACAGCAAAGGTGAAATTAACAAAAGTCAAAGATAAGGGAATAGGGAAAAAGAAATAAGGATAATCCTCCTAACTCTAACCTATCTATACAATCCCCAAACTTTCTTCCAGTTCAGCTAATTCAAAAGAGCAGAGCTCGTATGTTAACTCACCACCTGGGGTCCATAGCTTCAGTGGAAAACCAGCTTTGCAACCAGGGCCTGCAAGACTTGTCTGCTCCTGCTGCTTGCACCACCAGAAAGAAAGTCACTCTAGAAGAGACTGAGCTCCCCTCAGCGAGCGTTTACTCTTCTTCCCCCCAAAGGGGAGGTCCTTCAAAACTGCCTGTGGAGAGTAGTTTCTCCTGTTGGCATCAGCAGCACATGTCACTCAGGGCAGGCCAGGTGTGGCTCATCCCAATCAGTCAGCTAAATTCCAATAATCTTACCACAAGTTAAAATACCAAAAGGTATTAAATTTGTTGGTATTAATTTAGCCTAACATGTATAGGATTCTTTCTTAATGACATTAATGAATGGCTAAATGAATAAAAACATATTAAGTGCTTAATCTGTGCAAAAAGTATTATCCTAAATGCAGTGGATACAAATAGAAAAATGGGGGACATTCCCAAGTTTCAAAAATCTCATACCCTAACTGGAGAAGACAACTAATAGGTGAGAATTAAGCTTCAGGTTGGATGGAAAGACATAAACATCCTAAAGATTTGGTGGTAGGGTTGATATCAAATTCCAGGGATCTGTAAAATATATCGAAGGTCATGTGACAGTGCTTGAAATCTAGAAGGCATTGAAATGACAGAGCAGATAGTAAGTCATGATGGTCTGCCATCCTGTTGGAAGGATTGTATCTAGTGACTTCCAGTTCTTCCAAGTGATTTGAAGAGACATGTTGGGGGGCTGAGCCTGAAAGGTCTGTATCCTTTAGTAGCAGGTTCTAGTCAAGTTAATTTCAGAAGTTTAGTCAGTCAATAAGTATTTATTAAGCACTTTCTATGTGCCAATCATTCAATAAACATTTAGTAGGCACCTATTATAGAGGTGAGGATGCAGAGAAAGATAAAAACAGTATTTGCACTCAAGAAGCTCATATTTTTTTTACAATTTTTATGATTATGCAAAGCATTACTACATTTGTCATTTTGTACAAGAAAACTTGATTTAAAAAATGAAAGAAAATGAAAAATAGCATGCTTCAGTCTGTTCCATCAATATTAGTTCTTTCTTTGGAGGGGGATACTATGTTTCATCAATAGTCCTTTGGGGTCATCTTGGATCATTGTATTGTTGAGAAAAGTCAAGTCATTCACAATTCCTCATCAAACAATATTGCTGTCTCTGTGCACAATGTTCTCTTGATTCTGCTTACTTACTATACATCATTTCATACATGTCTTTCCAGGCCTTTCTGAAGTTGTCCTGCTTGTCATTTCTTATAGCACAATAATATTCCATCACCATCATATACTACAATTTGTTTAGCCATTCCCCAATTGATGGGCATTCGTTTGATTTCTAATTCTTAGACACCACAAAAAGAGCTGCTATAAATATTTTTGTACAAATAGGTCTTTTTCTCTTTTTGGGGATGTCTTTGGGATATAAGCCTAGCAGTGGTATTGCTGGATCCAAGGGTATGCATAGTTCTATAGCCCTTTGGGCATAGTTCCAAATTGCAAGGAGCTCATATTCTAATGGTAGAAGAAGATAGCATACAAATAACTCTCTTAAGATTGGTAAATCCTTAGCCAGGTATGGCATTTTATGAGGGGTTCCAGCCATGCTCCCTTCACCTCCACTTTGACTTTGTCTGGACTTGTCCTTCACTCTTTTTCACTGGAAGACTTGCCCCTGTATGAGTCATGTCTGTTTCCCCCTATCACCCCCTCTCTTTCACTTCCTATCTCTTTTGTCTTTGATTATTAGTAAGTAAGTTCCTTGAGGTTAAGGATTATCTTGTTTGCTTATATTTGTACCCCCAGTGCTTATAGCATGGTGCTTAGCACAAAATACTTAAATATTTTAACTATGTACATATGCAACCTCAGTCTCAAAGCTCTTTGCTATAGGACTCTCTCCTTATTGGTAGAGATCAATGTCCCCACCTCCTTGAGAGATAGGGAAGAAATGGTGGCAGTGACAGAAAAGAGAGCTCTTAAGTTCTCTTTGAGTATTTGAGTGCCTTTGAATCTCTTCAAGGTTGCTGCAGGTGCCATAGTTACTTCTGGCACTGCTGGTCTCCAGCTTCAAGAGAGAAGATGGAAGAAGCCAACCCCACTTCAGATTGCTGAGGGAAAAGACTGCTAAGAAGCCAACAAGAGAGGAAGTGTCGAATTCCATCATGGCCCTATAAATAGCTTGCTACACTAGAGACTTTGGGGGAACTTCCCCTTGGGTGAGATGTAGGACTCTCTCTTTTTGGTTGAGCTGAGTTACCTTGCTCTCAATGGGAGAGCTCCTTCATTCTGTATTGTCTCGTATATAATGTCATATGTATGCTTTCCCTAATTTCTGGGGTTGTTTTTTGCTACTAATTTGGATAAATTGGTTTCTTTGCTATTTGCCCTATGTAGGCTCATTGTGGATCCCCCCCTCTCCCCATATACACATATGTATATAACACATCCATACCCATACACATATATGTACACACACACAGATCTACCTATCAATATAAAGCTTGAAGTCCTGATTTCCCCACTAATGAAAGAAGCATCAGAGATTAGTTTGAACCTAAAACTTATCCCCTAGACAAGCAATGGGCAGCTTGGTGGTACAGTGGATAGAGTGCTGGGCCTGGAGTCAGGAAGACCTGAGTTCAAATCCATCTTCAGACACTTAGTAGCTGTGTGACCCTGGGAAAGTCACCTAATCCTGTTTGCCTCAGTTTCCTCATCTGTAAAATGAGCTGGAGAAGGGAATGGAAAACTACTCCAGTATCTTTGACAATAAAACTCCCAATTGGGTCATGAAGAGTCAGACATGACTGAAAATAACTAAGCCACAGCAACAAAACGGACCACTCCTCAACATATTAATGTGTCCAAAAGGAAATTGGTGACATGAGACTAGAGCTAAGGAGAGAGGTTAGGGCTAGATACATAAACCTGGGAATCATTTGCAGAGATTTGCTAACTAAACCCATGGAAGCTAGTGAGATGATCAAGTAAACTAATATAGAGGGAGAAGAGAAAGGGGCCCAGGACAGAGGCTTGGGAGACACTCATAGTTAGTGAGCATGATGGAGAGAGTACTGTCACAAAAACCTAGGGAACGGGGCAGCTAGGTGGCACAGTGGATAGAGCACCGGCCCTGGAGTCAGGAGGACCTGAGTTCAAATCCAGCCTCAGACACTTGACACTTGACATTTACTAGCTGTGTGACCCTGAGCAAGTCACTTACCCCAATTGCCTCAACAAAAACAAACAAACAAACAAAAAACACCTAGGGAAGAAAAAGTATCCTGAAGAAACAGAAGATTGACAACAATGAAAATTGCAGAGAAGTCAAGAAAGATGAAGACTAAGGTCATTAGATTTCTGGCAATCGCACCCCCAGGAAGGATATAGGCAGTAAAGAGGAGAGGGATTCAGGCATTAGTTAAAAATTTTTAAGATTCAGTTAAAAAAAACCCTTTACTCTTGAAATAGTAGATATAGGCCACCCCAAAGACGGGAACAGTTGAGCTTTCTTTGCCTGTGCTAAGGGATTTCAAGGTCTCCACTAGGTTCTAATGTTAGTGGTTCAAATAATTTTCTTTGTCAAGAGACAATTTACCAGTGATGAGGCTGTAATTCACAGTCTCATCCCTACTCATCTCCTTCTATTTCCATGGTTCTTGTCCTACACTGAACAGGAGAGCACCATGAAGATAATGATCCTCATTTATATCAGTTAAGGTCTCAACCCGCTCTGGAATTTTCTTCATTAGACTTGTAAGCTGTATTTATTTTCATTACTCTCATATTCATAAATGGTTTACTTCTGCCCTGCTACTGATGTTTCTCCTTTCAGGGCTGCATCACTGCACCAGAAATGCATCATCTCATTTCCTCTTATTTGATTAACCCTGTTTGCTTTTCATCTTACCTTCTTTCACCTCCCCTTACCCCCTTACCATGCATATAGAGATCATGAAATCCAAGGCATAAGAGCTGGAAGAGACCTAATCTAGTCCAGTCCCCTTGTTTTACAAATGAGGAATCAGTGGCTCATCAAGGTTAAGAGACTTACCCAAGGACACTCAGATGGTGAGTGGCAGAGCCGTCCCTTGAGTTCAGGTGTTTTGGCTGCCCAGTCAGGGCACCATGTTGTTCTCACTCCTTTTTTTTTTCCTCCCTGACTCTCATTGAGTGCCTACTGTAAGTGTGTGTGTGTGTGTGTGTGTGTTCCTAGAGCATAAGCCAAGTATGGTAGCATTCCCTGTTGGCAAACATTACCATTGGTTCTTTTCCTGCGTCCAAGGTCACACAAATAGTGTATTAAGAAACCAGTCCTGGGGCAGCTAGATGGCGCAGTGGATAGAACACCGGCCCCAGAGTCAGGAGTACCTGAGTTCAAATCCTGTCTCGGACACTTAACACTTACTAGCTGTGTGACTCTGGGCAAGTCACTTAACCCCAATTGCCTCACTAAAAAAAAAAAAAAAGAAAAGAAAAAAAAAGAAACCAGCCCATCTAACTAGTGATCTCCACTTTAAGGAGAAGGGGTAATGCTTGCCTTTTGGGAGTGTTGGCTCCCAAACAGAGTGGGCACCCCTTTTAGAAGCTTCTCTGGCATTGTTCACAGCCTTTACTAGTAGTAAGGACATCTGTTTCTAGTCTCGGTTGAGCCTTCTAGAATGGCCACAGATGACACAACACGTGGCTGATGAAGGGGTGCTGGGCTTAGAGCATGTCATCTTGAGGGAAATACACACCAATCAAGTTTGTGTATAAACCAAGGGTCTTGTGTCCTCGGGGCTGTTTCTCACCCCTTCATCTGTTCATTTGACAAACATTAATTGAACTCTTACTGTGTACAGGTTATCGGTCCTTTGGGGAATTTAAAGGTGAGAAAAATAGGATTCCTGTCTTTAAGGAGTAAAGAAACTAATTTAGGCTATTCATCAGAAGGTCAAATACTGAAGCTGATACTTAAATATTTTGGCCATATAATGTGAAGACGGGACTCTGGAAAAAATGCTGATGTTGGGAAAGATTGAAGGCAAAAGGAAAAGGGGATGGCTGAGGATGAGATGGATGGACAATGTCATGGAAACCACGGCCATGAGCTTGCACAGAATTCAAGAGATAGTGAAGGCCCTGGCATGCTGAGGTTCATGAAATCACAAAGAGTCAGACACAACCGAATGACTGAACAACAGTGAGAGAGGAATTGTACAAAGATAGACATTTAATAAATGCCTACCATGTACCTGACACCATGTTAATTTTTTTGCAGATATTATTTCATTTGATCCTCACAGCAAAACCTCATGAGGTAGGTATTGTTATTATCACTCCCAGTTTATAGTAGAGAAGACTGAGTCAGACAAAGGTTACATGAATTTCCCAGGGTTACACAACTAGTAAGTATCTGAGGCTGGATTCCTGACTTCAGGCCCTGAGCCCTCTATCCACTATACCACCAGGCTGTTCCTAGGTAGCTAAGTAGAATAGTAAATAGAATTCTGGAGTTGGTTCAAATGACAAGTTCAAAGCTTGCTTCTGGTATTAAGGCACAGCCTCAGCCTTAGTTTTCTCTTCTGTAAAAGGGGATAATAATAACTTCCACATCATAGGATTGTTTTGAGTATCAAATGGGATAATGTACATAAAGTGTTTTCCAAACCTCAAAGTATTATATAAATGCTAGCTATAACTCTTATTTTAAATAGATATCTGTGGAAAGGGATTAAACATGTTGCTATAGAAAGAACACTGTCTTTGGGGTTACAGGACCTAGATCCATATCTCTTCTCTGATTTTTGTTACCTATGTAAGTCATTTAACTTTTCTGGGCCTTAGTTTCCTTAACTTTTAAATCAGAGAATTTAGGTAGCCTCTGAGACCTTTAAATGTCTCAGTTTAGGAATATAAGATGTAGTATAAGGTATAAGGAGAGAGTAGGAAAGTTACCCCAGAAATAAAATATTCTGAGAATTTAGCAGCTCAACTCAATAAACATTTATTAAACACCTACTGGATATAGAAGTTTGTGCTAGACCTCAATGGGAAGATACCAAAAGGAAGATAGATAGATAGATAGATAGATAGATAGATAGATAGATAGATAGATAGATAGATAGATAGATAGTAAGGGGCTAAAATTCTAGCTAGTCTGTCTAAAATATCTAGTGAATGGTCGCCAATAAAATATAAATTTTAGCAAGAGTATTTAAGTGTTTAAGTATTTATTAAAGAGCATTAGGATCAGAGAGAAAGGCAAAAATCTAACTATTTCTAAGAGACCCCATCATCTGACCTGCCATGGTGAGGTCAGGAACAAAAAGGACAATACTTTCTTCTTCCGCACAGAAGCCTCCCCTGAAACTGGGAATATCCCAACCACACACACACACACACACACACACACACACACACACACACACACACACCCCTCCAAGCTAATTGGCTGGTAGCTTTGATAGACAGTACCAATGAGCAAACGTCACTTCCTGATGCCAAGGAAAAGCCGCATGGCTTGCCCTCAGACGCTTTCTCTTCATGGTGGAGCTTTCCTATAGTAACTCTCCAGCAGGTGGCGTCACTCCAATTGTTACTATATATATATGTGTATGTGTGTGTGTGTGTATATATATATATATATATACATATATATATATATATATATATATATATATATATATATATATATATATATATGGTATGGAGTTTACTAAATAGTAAGGTTGACAGGACACATACATATACACAATTGTGATTCCATTTGAAATGGAGTGTTATTAAGTACCTTGGAGAAATAGAAAGGCCTTAAAGAGGGCCATTTCTAAATTCAGGTATCAGACTAAAGGAAGGAAAGGTTACTTGTCCCTAGGAAAAAACAAAACAAAAAAACAGAAATAGCTTCTTGGAAGGATGTGGCATTTCAGTTGAACCTTGAAGGATGGGTAAGAGTCAGACAGGTGGAGCCAGAGAGGATTAGCATTATTACTAGTGGAGTGAATACTTAGAATGAACAAGATAATTGTTTATCTGTCTGGTGAAATAGGAAGGTGCCCTAAATTGGGAGTCCAAAGACATGGGTTTGAATTTATTGCAGTCATTTGTATGGTTTTGGGAAAGTCACTGCAAAATGACAGGGTTTAACTAGAGCATTCTAATGAAATTCAATACTTATTTGTGAAACACATACTATAGGCAAGGCACTGATGATACAAGGGAAGGCAGAAATTAAACAGGAAATTATCTTATACTGGAAGAGCAATAAGGTTTTTTTCAACCCTCAACCCGTCATGTCATGATCCTGCTAGGTCCTTAATCCTCTATGTATTGATATAAGATCAGGTCTCTGACTCCAGTTATAGCATTCTACACAAGGAGGAATGAAAGAAGTTTGGACTTCAGATTGTAATTGCAATCAGCCTAGACATATTAGGATTTGTCACAGGTTTTCACATGGCACTGACCAATGCCTTATGGAAATAGCCTTCAGCACTTTTACAACTCAGGGAAAGGACCTTGGCAATTTGCAAACTATCTGCTTAGAACAGGATTATCAAAACCCCACCAGCTTAGAAGAAAACAAAATTCTCTTCAAAGGTGCCACTGTGAATTATAAACATTTTAGGCATTTATTACAGTGTCTGCTTCCACATGTTCTCACAGTAACAGAAATGTAATTTGGGAGTACCTGTTTTATCATATGAGTCATTCTATAGCAGTCTTCATGAATTAAAAGCAATTAAGCCAGTGAGATATATAGATAGAAAGATAAATAGCTCGCTAGCTAGATAAGCAAAACAGATAAATGATGGAGATAGGTAGATGATTGATAGATAGACAATAGATAGGTGATTGATAGATGATAGGCAGACAGACAGGAGGAGATAGATGATGGATAAATTATATGATAGATGATTTATAGGTAGGCAGATAGATAATAGATGGATGATAAATACATAGATAGATGATAGATAGATAATATAAGATAGATAGAAAATTAGATATGTCATAGATGATTTATAGATAGATGATAGATTGATAGTACAAGGTGTCTCAGTTTTAAAGTTAAAATAGCAGAAATCTTTTGAGATGGCACAGTGGATAGAGCTTGGGGCCTGGAGTCAGGAAGACCTGAGATCAAATTTGGCCTCAGACACTGACTAGCTGCATGACCCTGGGCAAGTCACTAAACCCTTTTTGCCTCAGTTTCCTCATAGGTAAAGTGATCTGGAGAAGGAAATAGCAAACTCCTCCAGTATCTTTGCCAAGAAAAGCCCAAATTGAGTCACAGAGTTGAACAAGGCTGAAACAATTGAACAACCACCACCACAACTCTCTATTAAGTAGTTGCTATGTCCCAGATACCACATTAAGCACTCTGAGATGTAAATACAAGCATGCAAGAGAGTCTTAAACTCCTCCAGGAGTTTAAGTCCAAATGTAGGAAGACAACACATAAAAGGTGGTCAGAAGGGGAAGAGGTGTTAGGAGGAGGTGAAAGGAAAAAGAGAAAAGAGGAAGAAGACAAGAGGATAATGGCAAAGGAATGGAATCAAAAGCTGGAAGACATCAGTTCAAATTCTATCTCTGCTATTTGTTCCCTGTATAAATTCCAATTAACCACTCTAGGCCTCTGTTTTTCTCATCTGTATGATTAAGATCTTATTTCTAAAGTCTCATCCGAGTCTAAGTCCTATGAAAATGTATTTTTGTCCCTTTTAGCTAGCACTGGTTAAAAAAGGATTCTCTATTCTTCCATGTTATTTTCTTTTCATTGATCACCCCTTTCCCCAGATGAAGTCTCTCTCTTCCCCATCAACCCATCCACAAACCCCTCTCTATTTTTATGACTCTGCATTAAATGTTTTTTGGTCATTGTTCTCTTTACATTTGAGGAAGCTGCCACAATGGATTTTGCTAGCATTGCCCAGAGGGAACAAAAATGACATGCGCTGGTGGCTAGTATCATTATTGCTAAAACCACGGTATCTGAGTTTTTCAGCCTGCAAAGAGAGGTCCATCCTCCACATCTTTATAAACCCTGCAGGCTTCAAAAAAAAAATCTTCCTTAATGATTGTGAAGTAGAAACCTAAAAAATAAAAAGCTCTTATCTGGGCAGGACAAATAGAAGTAAAGGCAGCCCAAACATCCTAAATTGTAAGTCCCTTGAGAGCAGGAAGGCATGAAGCTTTGCTGTCTTGTGTGCCTAGTGGAGTACCTTGCGCATGATGGGTGCTTGATAAATGTTGTTGAGCTAGACTATAATGTCTCTCGACTTTGCATTTCCCATATCCTCTGTAGAGCTTGGCCTTCCACACTTTCATTATGTAACCTTTTATGGCTGCAGCAGCGCCCCCCTTCTTCCCCAGAGTACTAGCTCCATTACATTCCCAACCCTCTGTTCTCCTCTACCTTCCTCTTCCTTTCTCTCCCCTCTTGATTCTGGTAGAGAGTGTGTGTGGTGGATAGTGAAAATATTCCTAATCAATCAAAGGCTGGTCCTATTCTCAGGCTCATGACACACTGGAAAGAACACCAGACTTGGAAATGAAGAGCCATTTATTTGTTATATAACCTTTCATAAGCTACTACTTCCCTGATTTCTGATTCGCAGAAAGGTGACAATGATATCTACTCTATTTATCTACATGGGTTGTTATAAGGATCATATTAGAGTATATAGATGTTCATACATGTATGTGTACATATGTGTTCATACATGTATGTGTACACACGTGTGTACACACATCTAAATAGAGGTATACGTGTCTGTACGTATATGTATATGTGTGTGAACACATGCTTATATGTATATATGTGTGAATTTACATATACTTATATATCTATGTATATATACACACATACATCATGTACAACTTTGAAGCCAAATAGGGAGTTATAATTAGGGTGGGGCAGATATAGCTTTACCTCAGGTGATGCCCAGATGAGTCTTAATCTTCCCCAGCCCCTATCCTCCCCTTCCTTGCCCTCTTGAACTCTCCTCCATTTCTTTTTCAAGACTAAGTCTCCCTACATCATTCAGGCTTGAAGTTCAGGGGCTTTTCGTAGATAATTCTACTCTGATTGGCCCAGTAGCTAAAATCCTAAAACCCTCAAATCCCATCTTTGATAGGAACCCTTGAACCCGTTCCCAACCCTTCTTCATTCTGGAGCCTTTCTTCTGTCAGTTCTTTCCTGTTCATCTTGTATATAGCTTGGTTGTATATATTAGCCTGCTGGCTGTCTCCCCCATTAGATTATGAGTTCCCTGAGGACAGGGAATGACTTTTGCATCTTCTTGTACCCCCAGAGCTTAGCACAATGCCTGGTACATAGGAGGTGCTTAATAAATGTTTATTGATTGATTGGCCTGCTCTGTTTCCAATTAGGGTCAGTTAGCCCCCTCCTGAGGCAGCCCAGTGACCTGCCTGTCTTCTCAGGGGCTCATCATATCATTGCCAGATTTTGTGCTGACACCCGATTGACTGAGCCCACAGCAGCTCAGAACTTCCAGGCTTGAGAGAGTGGCTGGCCTTGGCTTCTCTGATAGCTGGGATTATAGGTATGGGCCACCATACTTGGCACCTTCTCCACTGTTATCAAACTCTCCTTCCCCTGCCATTTCATTGTCTTTCCATTGAGAATAATTGAGAACTACACTTCTCTTGAAGTCACTACATTTATTGGCACCCCCTCCAAGGTGGGTTACTCCTCTCATTCTCCTGACGTACAAAGCCAGGACAAAGGCTTGGCATGCAACCTACTCCCCAATGTTACATTCAGACCCTTCCTCTGACACCATTACTCACTACACTTATTTGGCATGAATGTGACTGTAGTCAAAATAGATTAGGAAGGACAAGCCAAGAAACTGTTAGAGTTAAGAAAGCATTAGCTTCTCCTTTGTAAGCTCCTGGAGGGCATGGGGATTTTCTCTTCTTTCTTTTTCTCTTCTTTTGTCTTTACAGGCCTATCCCTCTCATGGTGCCTGCTAGATAGTAGGTACTCAATAATGCTCATGGATTGATCAGTCTATGAACTTCCCACTTTTCCTTTTCCCCAATAAATTGAAAGCCTGTCTCACAGTCTTATTCATTTCAACCTTCCCTTTTCAATACTCTGACCTTCTAGTTTCTCACCCAAAACCCTTCAGTGGACATACCTTAGACATAACCCTTTGCCACATTGAACACTGACCTAAGCTTGACCACTCTGGCAATATCTCTTCAATATCTTTATTATCCTTTGTTTTTTATGTTTGATTATAATTATTAGAGGATGATAACATACTCTTTTCAAAGGGGAAAAATAAAGTAGAGATTTCCAGCTCTCTTGGAAGGAGATAGTTCTGATTTCTTGGAAGTTCCGTGATTCCTGCTGGGAGGCAAGATTGGGGAAGGGATGGGTGAGTTAGGAAGGATATGGAGTAGGGAGAGACATGGTAAAAAACAAACAAGCCCTTCTGGGTACATTCCCTGCCCTCCTGGGATTCCTCACAAGATGTGGATTGTAGATTAATCAGGTAAGGCTTCAAGCAGACCAACTGGATGCTTACGACTGACCTCTTGGGGAGCCATGTTCCATACCGCTGCTGGTAATGGGGCATTACAACCGAAAGTCTATTGACCTTTTTAGCCACTTGCCAGGGTGCTAGTAGCAGAAAGGGAGCTTTCCAGACAGTTTTTCCATCAGAGAGTAGAGGTCTGATGGAATTAATTCCTCCCCTTGAAACAAATGAGTCAGTGGATGGATCTGACTGCACGGCTTTCAAGGGAATTCATTCTGTATCTTTCATGTTAGCGATATCTGTGAAAAACAGGAAACTGTTTTCCCATCTCATTCACATAATAGATAAGATGAGAAATTAGCTGCTGGATGAGCAACCTGGGGGCTGTTCATTTTGTCACAATAAATAAGGCTCTGCTGATGCTGGCTTCTCATGAGCACATACGCATGCGTGCATGCTCTCTCACACACACATGCACATGCATACACAAACTACCTTCTCATTTGTGAACCAGCACCCTCATTATCATTGATCATTTATTTCTGTTTTCCTTTCAGATCGATCTGAAAGTTTTCCCGATTTTAAATTGATACGATTTCACTGTCAAGCCATTTGGAATTTACTTTGGACAACAGGCATAAAACTTCCTGTTTCCCCTCTGTTGGTCTCTAAAGTGTCCCTTGGTGCTTCTGCACGACATGGCTTGGGAGTGGGAGCTCCAGGTGTGCAATCCCAGCTCCAGACTCACAGTAGAACTTGTGGTCTTGACAGGGCCTTTGAATGCTAAAGGTTAAAAAAAAAGTTTGTTCCCTCTTGACCTCACAGAAAGGCCATTGATCAGAATTAGTGGTGTCATGTGTGTAGAGGATCCTGCACTCATCAGAGGAAAAGTGACTTGGTAAAGTCAAGGTACCACTTCCATTTTGGGGGCTCAGCCTTGGTTTTTGTATTGTTTTGTATTCCCATCACTTAGCACAATGACTGGTACACACTAAGTGTTTTATAAATTATTGAACGATGTTCCGGTTCTCTTTTTCTTGAGAGTCTTAACTTGGTTTTATTTTCTGGATGTATCCAGGGCCAGGGCAAAGTGAGCATACAGCAGGTAGGAGAAAAGAAGAACCTACAGTTCTGGGGCCACAAAGTTGAATGTGGAAAAAAGAATTTTAAAGGCAGGTACAAGTCAAATAATTCAACTTCAGCTGACTAGATGCAATGATAGTTAAAATGAGCATGCCTTTACTCCCTTGAAGGAGTTGCCTGGGCATGGGCACTGGGGCCTTATAGGAAGGACAGAAATGGGAACATGACTGGAAAACTTAAAAAAAGAGAGAGAGAAAGTATAGTCAAAGCTTGCAAGGTTGGGTGGGATTTTTTTTTTTTTGTTTAATGTTTAGAAAACTAAAGAAAAGGAAATCAATTATGGGGCCTACCTGAATTTTATTTCCTCACCCAAAACCAAATTACTCAGCAAACTTATCGCTTGCTATTGCAGGCTTCGGTATTAAAGAAAACAATCAGGCGGGCAGGATTAATCTCTGACAGCTGCCTTATCTTTAACTTGCACCTTTGTTATTTTCTGATGAGCTTCTCCTTTTCCGCCACCACGTTGTACCATACCTCACTGGTTCCTTTCACTTTATCATCAGGCTGGAGCGGGGGACCTTTCAGTTTATTAAAAAACCTTTATTTGTGAAGAACAAAGAGGGGGGAAAAAGGCAAACAATGAGGTCAGACAATCTCCTTCCTGCCAGGACTCACTCACCTGTTATTTAGAGTGTTATCAGTTAGGGGAGACTTGCATCATTGAAAATGAGGCTCTGACAGGCTACTCTGTTCAACATTCACACAAACGCACCCTCACACAGACACAGACACACACACGCACACGCCAGACAAACCCCAAACCTTGACTGACGTTAGCTCAACCTCCAGACAAGGTCCTTGGTTATCAAAGCTGCAGGGTTTTCTTTTGTTTCTGGGCTTTTTTTTTTTTTTTAATGCTTTTCTCCATCTTCCTGCCCTCCTCCCTTCTCTTTTTTTCAGAGAGAAAGTAACAGGCTCTGCGTGAAGGAGAAAGCAATGGGATCATCGGTGTCACCCAACTGTATCCCTGAAAAAGTAGAAACAGTTTGATTGGGCATTGAGGAAATAGATGTGGGTTCTTCTTACTATTCAGTGTCCATTGTCCCTGGATGTCTACCTGGAGGCAGCTGGTTGTTTGTGTGAAGCTAAGACTCGTTTTGAAGGATGGTCATTTGCTTTTGATTAGTCTGGTTTGGGAGCAGAGCCAATGCTTGACTTAACTCAGCCAGATTACATTGATTTGGCATAATGGAGTAGCAAGAGCCTGAATTTTGAGGCATAAGATCTGGGTTCTAATCCCCTCTCTGACAGTTAATTTGTCAAGTCACCTCATAGTTGTATAGCTCCATTTTTTTTCACCTGTAAAATAAGGGTCTTAATCTGGATATCTCTGAGATTTCTTCCAATTCTAAGTTGTTCGATTCTACAAACCTCTGGCAAGATATAGGCCTGACAGTCATAGATGTGGTGTTAGAGTCAGTTTATGCTGTCTGGAAAAGCCCATTAATAAATTTTCAGTGAGAGGATTTATACCTCAGAAATCAGCAAACACTACAAACAAGTGATTGATTTATTGTTTTGACAATTGTTTATACTTAAGAACATGAAGAGGAAAATGGTATAAAGCAGATTAATCTTAAAGGTATATCATACATACATTTCACCCCCACCCCCACCCCTTCCCAAGAGCTGGTTGTTAATCATTTACCACAACATCCTTCACCTGACTATACAATTTGCATCTTTCCATGACTGAGGAAATGTTTCCCATATTTGATCCTGGCACTAAATAGCTGTGTGACCTCTGATAAGTGACTAAGTCACTTCTTCCTTCTGGGCCTTTCCTTCTTCTGTAAACTCATTGTGAAATGGCCTCAAAAGTCCCTTTGAACTCTACTGTTCTACACGGTAAATATCTACAGAGATTACCATTATTAGTGGAAGGAAAGACTAAAAGTAGGCTAAACTCACTGCTAATATACCTTGTAGGTTGTCCAATACAAGCACCCCAGTCTCTCAATTTACCACTAATTTTCCTCTTCCACATAACCTGCCTTGAAAGAATTTTTCTGGTCTGGAAGGTATTTGGTAAAAGACCCTGAATTCTCTTACTTTTTACTGATTTCCCTCCTCTCTACTCACGCAGTCACTACCCCCAGCTCAGTCCCTCATCACCTCTCATCTGGACCCTGGTAATAGACTCCTTCTAAGTTTTCCAGCATCTAGTCTTTTTGATCAATAATCCATCCTTCTTATAGAAGCCAAAATAATCAACCTAATGCACAGATCTGGCCCTTTCTCAAAAAACCTTTTATAGCCTATAGGCCGCTACTTAGAGGTTAAAAGAAAAACTCTTTAGTCTGATATTTAAAGCCCGCAACAGTCTTGTAAGCAAGACTTGTAAGCACAGGGTACAGCATATAGTCAGTCATAACTCAATAAATGCATATTCCTTTCTTCTCTCCTACCTCCTTCCCTTTTTCCCTTTCTCCCTCCCTCCCTTTTCCCTCTCTCCTTCCTTCCTTCCTTCCTTCCTTCCTTCCTTCCTTCCTTCCTTCCTTCCTTCCTTCCTTCCTTCCTTCCTTCCTTCCTTCCTTCCTTCCTTCCTTCCTTCCCAGCCTTATTTCACATGCACCCCTTGTTTTAGCCAAACTCTCCTTTGCATGTGCACATGGGCCTGGGAATCTCACCACCTCATTTCTTTTTTTTCCCCCCTTTTTTTTGGGGGGGGTGGGGCAATTAGAGTTAAGTGACTTGCCCAGGGTCACACAGCTAGTAAGTGTCAAGTGTCTGAGGTCAGATTTGAACTCAGGTCGTCTTGAATCCAGGGCCGGTGCTTTATCCACTGCACCACCTAGCTGCCCCCTACCACCTCATTTCTTGTCATTGAAATCAAGGCCCAGCTCAGGTGCCCCTTCCTTCATGAAATCTTCCCTGGTCCTCCCATCTGAAAGGGGTATCTCTCCACTTGAATTTTCCTGGATCAAAATCTGAATCCCGCTTTTGAATCTGTCATATTCTGCAAGTACAGCTATGTGCAAGTAGGTGTGAATAAAGAATTCCCTTGAAAAGGTGGCATTAGTGGCATTCATTCTGCATATTTCCATTGGGCTGGAATGAATTGCCATCGTTTACATAATTATAATTTTGAATACTCTGAATTTGGAAACATGTGACCATTTCAGGATTTATCATTTGCACTAATCAGGACCTAGCTGTATCATGCTTATCTGTTACCTCCATGTTATTAAAAAGGCAACCCATTTAGGGCAACGGTTGTACCTTCTATCAGCCTGCTATAATGCCTTAGAGCCATTTAGCTAGAGGAATGGGGTTGGCCTGTGTTTGCATCTTGCATTAGACACTTAATAACCATGTGCCCCAGAGCAAGTCACTTGACCTATCTCTCTCTCAGTTCCTCAGTTGTTAAATGGAGATAATAATAATACCTAATTCGCAGGGTTGGTATGAGGCTCAAATGAAATAACAAGTACTTTGCAAATTTTAAAGTCCCAGATAAATCCTTCCTATTATACATAGTAAATATTTAGCAAATATTTGTTGATTTGAATTCTCCATAGAGAGAAGCACAAGACCTCAGAATCCTGCAGGAAAGGAAGTAAGCTGTGAATTCTGGGGTTAACTTGTGTCAGATGGAAAAAAAGAAACCCAATAGGTTCATTCAACTCTTTTCCTTTTTGTTCATGATCTTCCTCTTTCACTCCCTGTTCCAGTCTATGACCTTGAACCCTATGTTTGCCCAGTTTTGCCTACGGCCTCTGATTTCCTGTTCTCTTGACCTTGTCTTATTAACCGGACTCAGACCTTTCACATTCTCGACCATCTTCATGTTTGCTGCCTCTGTTTCTGATCTCTGTGTTTCTGACCTCGGCCTGGTAAGCTGACCCTGAATGCTGATTTCTTTTATGCTAGATGGTTTAGTTTTGGCATCTTTAATATTGGACTCTCCCCTGAAAGTAATTCTCTGCATTATAGTGGCTCAGCAGCAGAGGCCCAGGCCTGTCTCCGTCACCCCCACCCCCACTCCCCAACAATGATTCTGAGAACTCTTTCTAGTGAGCCTGTTTTCCCTTACTTCACCCCTCCTCCCATATCCCCTTTGAATTAGCTACGCTGTAAGCACATGGCAATACTTGGCTCTGATGAGTGGGCCCATTCCCCACCCCCACCCCCTCCCACGGGTTCAAAAGAAAGTTTAGGAAGTGAGTTTGAAAAGCCATGGAACTAGTCCAGCTTCTCAGATCAACATGTTTTTCAAACTCCTTTAAACTTGGTCTTGGCCTTTGGTCTTAGATTAAGAGTTAGTGACATCCTCTCTGGAGGATGATATCCTACCCTGCTGATGAGGCCTGGGCCCCATGATCTAATACCCATAGGTCTCTTCTGTCCCTGAGTATTATGACCTCAAGTAGAAGGCTAGCCAACCTCTCCACCCATCTATATATTCTTGTGTCCTATGTACATATAAGCACACCATATTATAACTTAGTATTCCTAATAGTTTTATCACACACATCTCTCTATGTAAATATAATATATAAAAGTACATATGTGTGTATAAAAATATATATTTATATATATAAATAAATATATATGTATGTGTGTGTATATTTCCTCTTTACCCAGATTTGGTTCCAATATTTAGATATAATAAAACTAAAACTTGTGTGTAGAGAAGTCACAAGCTTCAGTGCTAGAGTGGATGGCATCCCATCAAAAGTGCCAAAGTAGATGACAAAATATTTTCCTCTTTTGGAGGGAGCAGCACTATGTGCAAGAGAGCCCTTCAGCTCAATGGCACAAGGGGCTATAGTTTCACAATTTATAAAGAAGCATTATTTGTTAATGTGTGAACAAATTCCTGTTTCATTTATCATCAACATTTTTAAAATTTAAATTATTTTTAATTTTTTGGATAAATTTTGATAAATTTATTTTTTTGGTTGAATAGAATTTTATTTTCCAAAATATATGTAAAAACAGATTTTAGCATCAATTTTTAAAAAAAATTGTGTTCCAACGTCTCTTCCTCCTCCATTCCCACCCCCCACCCACTAGAGCTCAAGCATTTCAAAATAAGTTATACATGAGTAGTCATGGAAAACGTTCCCATTTAAAGAATAGGGCAAGTTTGATTATAATCAGAGTTGCTTAACCACTGTGTGATCAAGGACTAGTGAGGAAAGGTCAAGAGTTTTCCTTGCCTGGCTTGGAAAAGAGAAGACTGAGGAATGGAGTTTGTAGGATGTGATGGAGAGGACATCATACATAGAATCAAGGAAAGAACTTGCTTGTAGTCCTGGCTACATAACTTATGAGGTGGATGACTTTTGGCAATCACTTCACTTTTTTGATTCTCAGAATATCTGTAAAATGAGAGGGTAGGGCTAGATTTTGTAGTTCTCAAACTTCATGTTTTTAGGATCCCTTTAACACTGAGTGTCCCCCAAAGAGCTTTTTTGTTTACATCTGTTGATAATTATCATATTAGAAATTTAAATGTCTCTGTATTATTATAAAAAGAGTTCTGCCCTCATGGACGCCCAAAAAGGTCTTGGGGATTCCCAAGGTCTCTAAACCACACCTTGAGAACTACTGGACTACATGAATTCTAAGTTGTTTTCTTTCATTTTAATTTTTTTGGGTGAATTGTTTTAATGAGATCAGCATCTGAGATTCTTATCAGTAAATGAAAGATTTTCTTTTCTTAAATTTAGGGGAAAGGAAGGGAATCAGCATTTACCTGTTATGCACCAGGCACTGTGTTAAGTGCTTCACAATAACTCTGAGAGGTGAGTGCTATTTGTTCGGCTGTTTCAGTTGTGTTCGACTCTTTGTAACCTCATTTGGGGTTTTCTTGGCAAAGATCCTGGAGTGGTTTGTCATTTCCTTTTCCAGCTCATTTTACTGATGAGGGAACTGAGGCAAATGGGGTTAAATGATTTGCCCAGGGCTCACACAGCTAGTAAGCAACTGAGACTGGATTGAAACTCAGGTTTTCCTGATTTCAGGTCCAGTGCTCTATCCATTGACAGACTAGTTACCTCTAAGGGGCAGTGGAGTAGGGAAAAAGAAGGGAAAAGTCTTCTTTTTAATATTTATTATGGATATTTAAGAGTTCTACTCATAGGGTACCTGTAGAGACTATGAATGAAGCAATATACAAGACTGGAAGAGAAAAAAATAGATATGAATGGCAAATTGGAGCATTTAAAATGAAGATACTATTGAGATAGCATACAGTTTGATAATTGAGCAGAGGGCTAGTTGGGGGAACATGAATGTATCTGCATGTGGGAAAGAGTGAACACTGATAGGAAGGAATAGTGAGAGACACTATGAATTAATGATGCACAAAGTGACTATCAGATTTTTAAAAATCTCGACTTGTGAATTCACTGATATAGGGAACTTCTGATAAGGAAACTCTCTACCAATGTAGACTGACAATAGTAGAAGCAACTAATAGTCACAGAGAGTTGCCCAGGGAATTGAGAAGTTAAGTGACTTTCCCAGGATCACATAACCAGTATTTGTCACAGGCAGAACTTGACTCCATGCCTTGCTAACTCTGAGTATAGTTTTCTATTTCCTATACCACACTGCTTCTCTAAAAACCATATACTAGTCTTTATTTTAGACTACTACAATTTTGGAAGAGTAAATTGGGTCTTTAATGATTTCCCAGAAGCCTCCGTTAATCCTTTCAGTGTCTTTACCCAATCATTCCTTGCTCTGTCCTTCTAGCTGCAGAGGAATAAAGTGGTCCAGTGAATAGAAAACTGGGCCTGGAGTCAGGAAGACTCCTCTTCCTGAGTCCAAATATGGTCTCAGACACTTAACTGTGTGTCTCGGGGCATGTCACTTAACCCTATTTGCCTCAGTTTCCTCATCTGTAAAATGATCCACAGAAGGAAATGGCAAACCACTCCAGTGTCTTTGCCAAGAAAACCCCAAATGGGGTCACAAAGAGTCAGATATAGCTGAAAATGACTGAACAATGTACCAGGCTTTGTGCTAGGTACTGGACTTACCAAGTCAAAAATGAAACAGTCTTTGCCTTCAAGGTGCTTGTGTTCTAATGGAGGTAAACAACATACACTTAAATAAATGCATACCAGTCACAAGGAGAAAACCAAAAGCTTGAGGACTGAATTGAAAGACATCTTGTAGGGATGATTTACATGGTTATAAATGATGCTACAAAAAAGTCTAGAAAAGCATTGCTAAGAATTAAAAATTCTTGATCAATGCAGTGAAGATGTTAGGGGCACAAGTGATAATTTTCATTATTGATATAGAATAAAGTCAAGGGCTTGCAATGAGGAAGACACATTTGAGAAGTGGACACTTGGATAAGAAGATGATGTGATAGGACATGCATTTCTGGACCAAAGTTTACAAATAAACTATGGGTGGAGAGGGAGTACAATGAACAAAGGCTGGTAAAAATTATTTTCTTAGAGTTCAGCTTTAAATTAAAAATGGTAAAAGCAGAAAAATTCCTATATCCATCTCTAAAGTGGTACCATGGAGAGTAGCTATAGTACAGGAAGAAAAAGAGCAGTAGTGACAACCAGAAATTAATGGAAGATGAAGTAAAAGCAGTATGGAACACAGGTAACCAAGAAGATATTCTAAAGAGCTAATGAAAGGAAGCAAATTTGACCTCAATAGTTGTTACAGACTTGGTCTAATAGGACTCTTGACCAAAATAAAGCCATGGAAGGATTTCCAAGTTTGGGGGAATTGATGACTTAGACTTCTGGAATTCTGAGAAGTTTTTTAATTGGTCTGTAAAAGGAGACAGAGCAATGCTAGCAATGACAGCAAAATGGAAGCATCCCACTTCATAGCCCCAGGAATTGTGAGCTATGTAGGAGCAGGAGTCAAGATGATGGTATATCCCCACTGGCAACCAAGCAGAAGGGGAAGATGATGAGCTGAGGCAACTCTGATGAGAGACATTGTGGTTGTTTGAATTTGATGAGACAGGTTGTCATTATGATACTTCCCTCCCTTCTCCTCTTTTTCATCTCCTTATCTCTCTCTTTCCAGGAGAATGAGTTCCTGCTCTAAAGTTTTCTGCTCTTTAAAGTTATGTTTACACTTTCTCTTTTAATTAGTACCAAAGCTGACTTTTTCTCTATAAAGATAAGATGATTTTAATTGCTTTGTAAGTATGTCTTTTCATGTGGAGAATGTATATAGGAGAAATCAGTGGCTATCTGAGCACACAATTGAACAGGTTAGAGACCCTCATCTCTAGCCTAGTGACCAGAAGTCACTCTGATCTGGGGGCTCCAAGTTTTATTTTTTTTATTAATAATCATTATGTTTAAACTCAAGTTTGTTGAGAAAAGAGCTAGGCTAATTTTAACCTGGATAAAGATCACAAATTAGTCTGTTTATATGTAGCAGGTTGGGTCAACAACTTCAGGCTGGGCAATCTCTCTCTCTCTCTCTCTCTCTCTCTCTCTCTCTCTCTCTCACACACACACACACACACACACACACACACACACACACACACACACACACACACACACACACACACACATACCTCTCCACCCCAGATGAGACAGTTGGGGTAAGAAGAAGGTAATCACCAGAGTGAAGGCTCAAAGCTCCATTTCAAAGCTCCTTTCTCCTCGAAAGGCACGATATGAGAGGAATTCATTATTCCTAGTACTAGAGGAGAGGTAGGAGGACATTTTCTGTAGAATTGACAAACTGCTCTACAGAAATGCCTCCTTATTTCCCTTTGATTCCTAGAAAATTCTACAATGTACTTTAAAATTTTTTTAATTTATGGAATAAAGCAAGCATTTTCATAATGTAGTTCAATAAAAAGATGATTGCACATGAAACAGCAAATCTACTATGCACACACAACTTGCTATGCCTTTCAAATATACAACATTATTATGTAAACTTTTTCCTCCCTCCCCCATCCCAGAGCTGGATACTATGAGACACGAATAGATACACACACATAGACACATATATGTAAACTTATTCTATACATACTTCTATTTATCAGTTTTTTCTCTGAATGCGGATAGCATCTTTCTTCATATATCCTTTGTAGTAAATTTGGGTATTTATAATAGTCAAAATAACTTATTCATTCAAAGTCTTTTTAAAAATAATATTATTACTATACAATTGTTATTTTGGTTCTGCTCATTTAGCTCTTCATTATTTTGTGCAAATTCTTCCATGTTTTTCTAAAATCGAGTTCATAATGTTTTTTTAAGAATTTTTTTTGGTGAGACAATTGGGGTTAATGTATATTTGAGACAATTGGGGTTAATGACTAGCCCAGGGTCACACAGCTAGTAAGTGTCAAGGGTTTGAGGCCAGATTTGAACTCAGGTCCTCCTGAATCCAGGGCCAGTGCTCTATCCACTGCACCACCTAGCTGCCCTGAGTTCATCATTTGTTATAGCACAATATTATTCCATCACAATCATGTACCACAACATGTTCATCCATTCCCCAATTGATGGGCATCCCCACAATTTCCAGTTCATTGTCACTGCAAAGAGAGTTGCTATAAACATTTTTAGATCAAATACATTCTTTTCCTTTTTCCCTAATCATCTTCAGAAATAGAATGTACTTTTAAAGGCAGAGTAGTGAACTAAGAAAGGAAGTGATGATTATAAGGTTCATGCTATAGATAATTGTTTACCTATTTTTCCCCCAGTAAATACTCCTTTCTTTAAAGTTTTGAGTTCCAAATTTTATCCTTCCTTCTCTCCCTGCCCTCCCCTCCTCCTTGAGGTGGTAAGTAATCAGTTAGGTTATACATCTACAATTATCGTTTACCTAACTTTTAACAATTCATTTGAAAGTCTTTCGTGCTATTCTTATAGACAAGGTCCAGAAATGAATTCATTATCTTGCTTCCCCCTTTTTTTAACTTCCCTCTTTCTATGAAGAACCCCACTATCCTGCCAGTCACCTAAGCTTATAAGCTAGAAGTCATCTTCTACTCGTTACTTTTTCCCTCACACTCTCTGTATCCACTCTGTTGCCAAGTCCTGTTGTTATACCTTCATAACATTTCTCATATGCGCTCAATTCTCCTCTTTGTCAAATTTTTTTTATACCTTATTCCCCCCTCCATCACCTACTTTATGATCTACTGATTCTGGCTTTCTCACTGTTCCTCAAATACAACATTCAATCACTTAAGTTCCTACATTTTCACTGGCTGTTCCCATTGCATGGAATGTTTTCCCTCCTTATTTCCATCTCTTCAATTTCCTGGCTTCTGTCAATTCTCATCTAACATCCCACCTTCTGTAAGAAGCCTTTCCTACCCCCCCCTCTTAATTTAGTGCCTTCCCTCTGAGATTATCTCTTATTTATCTACAAATATCTTATTTACATATCGTTTGAACTCCTTGAAGTCAGGGACTGTTTTTAAACCTTTCTTTGTATTTCTAGCACATAACATGGCACCTGGCTCATAGTAGGTGCTTATTAAATGCTTGTTTACTTGGTTGAATTGTTTGAATGAAAAGACTCAAAGTGCAGTCACTTCTTAGGCATAGTACCCTAGGAATTTGTGCTTTGCACTAAACTATTTAACATTTTTACCAATGACTTTGATAAAGACATAGGTGGCATACTCATCAAATTATCAGATTACATAGAATGAGGATTTATGGCTGACACATTAGAGGACAGAGTCTAAATCTGAAAATATCTTGAGAGCCTAGACAAATTGGGGCAAATCTAATACGATGAAATCTAATAAGGATTAATGTAAAATCATCCACTTGGGCTCAAAAAACAGCTTCATAAATAAAAGATGGGCTGGCAATACCTTTGAAAAAGATATAGGTCTTTTAGTAGATTGTGAACTCAGCATGAATCAACACTTTTCTATGAGAATCAAAAAAGCTAGTGCAATTTTAGACTTCATTATGAGAAGTCTGGTATCAAAAAATGGGATGTGATAGTCCCTCTGCACTCTGCCTCAGTCATGCCATATTTGGAGAATGGTATTCCATCCTGGGTATCACATTTTACTTGATAAACTCAGAGGAGGTCAACTGGTATGGTGACAGGCTTTTTGAGGTCATGCTATGTGAGAACCAAATAAAGGCATGAAGGATGTTTAGCCTTATGGAGACAAAACTTGAAGGCAACACCATAGCTGTGTTCTCATATCTGAAGTTTTGCCATATGAAAGAAGGATGAGATTTGTCCCATTTATTCCTAAAAAAGGTAAATTAGAATAATGATTGGAAGTTACAGAAAGGCAGATTTAGGACAGAAGATATAAAAAAAACCCACCCAAACTTCTCATCCAACAAAACGACTAGAGTTAGCACAAGTAAAACCGGCTGCCTTAGAAGACAGATGGTTCTCCCTAACTGAAGGTCTGTAAGCAAAAGCTGGATGACTCCTCACTGGGTATGTTATAGACAGGATGCTTGTTGAGACATAGGATGGTATGGCAGAAAGAATGCTAGAGTTGGCTTTGAATATTGTCTTTTAGACTTGTTAAATGTGCAATGATGGGGAAAGTCTCAGTTTTCCAATCTGTGAAATGGATATGATGATTCTCTAGTGCTTATAACATTCTTCTGAGAATCAAATGAAACCATAAGGCTATAGGGCCACAGAGATAATGCATTTTAGATATGAGTCATTATTACCATGCTCTGAGTCCACTTTACTCCCACCAAGAGTTAGTGTACTTTATTCAGATACAATATATAGCAAAGGGTCTTGAATCCAAATGATAGAACAACTTAGTATTTTGTCTTTGCCCTTGTCCTTGTAACAAAATCTTTATGAATTATGAGCTTTAAACATCTAAATGAATATTCTCTGCCTGAGCCTTATGAAGGTCATCATGTGAGATCAGCAATTGTATATAAATGACTTTTCAGTCTGGTCTGGGAAAGGGGACAATGCTTTTGAGTCTCCTGCCTTATATTGGATGTTCTAGAGAGTGCTCTGCAGCTGGGTATGGAATCCCTCTGAGTTCATGTTTTATCATTTCCTCCTGAGATTCCTCTGGGAATCATGGCCATTTCACAAGGCTGTCCCACAGAGCAAAATTAAAAATAAACATTTAAATCCAATTAATATGCTTAGGAATACTGGCCGGACTTGTCATATTGAACCCAAGTTGATATGCTGAGTTCACATGTTAGTGTTATTATGCATTGTGCCAATTTATGCAACATGGCTTATTTAAATGTTTGATGCTTGTAAGTAAAGAGATAGAGTGACCTGGATTGACTGGAGAGTTCATCGACCCATTTATTGTGCCTCCTTTGCTAATAAATCATATAGGTCAGATCATTTCCTCAGTTATTATTAATAACTCACCACATAAGCAAGCCTTACTTTGCTAACACTGGATCCAGATGGCTCTGGAGGGGAGAGTGAGGCTGGGACTTTGCATAGACCTGCCTCACTTAAATCCAATTCATTTGCAAGTCATGACATCACCTCCCCTGATGTCTTGGTCTTCTTCCAGAATGAAAAACAAACAACTTTGTGAGTAGTAGTGGCTGTCCCACTAAGGACCAAACTGACCAGATCCAGTTGGAAAACACAAGCTCCCACCTCTTTTCATCCTTCTCTCCTCCATTCCTTCTTTCTATGGTAAAATTACTAGGATTCAACTGACTCATTTGGGAGGGCCACACCTGGCCCGCCCTGAAGTTAAGTATACTACTGAGGTCAGAAGGAGAAGCCTCTCTCCGTAGGCAGTTTTTGAAGGCCCTCCCCTTTTGGGGGAGGAAAATTGGACGCTGGCTAAGGGGAGGCTGAGGCTCTTCCAGAGCTCACTCTCTTCTTCCCTCTTCCTCCCTTCCAGTGGCACCGAGCAGGAGGAGCAGCAGCTGAGTCCCTCAAGCCTGGTTGTAAGTTGTGCTTTCCATTGAAGCTACAAGCTCCACGTGGTAAGGTACTCTGCTTTTTTTTTTTTTTTAATAGACTTAGGTTAGAGCTAGGCGGATCATCCGTATTTCTTTTTCCCTATTTCCTTGTCTTTGATTTTATTAATTTCACCTTTGCTGTTTACTTTATTCTCCCTAATAAAACATCTGTGGAACAGAGGCTGTAAGGCTCCTTTCTTATTGGCCTGGGAGAAATATCTAAAAAGGCAGTTTCTGAGGGGAGGTAGCTTTAAACCTAGAGGTCCCTCATTATCTCCGGGACCCCAATATTGAAGCGAGCCACCCAATTAACTCTTCATATATTAAATTTGGCCCCCACACTTCCTCCCTTCCTTCCTTTTTCTTTCTTCCTCTCCTCCTTCCTCCCCTCCTTCCTTTCCCTCCTCTTGCTCCTTTTCCTTCCCTTCTTCTCTCCTCTCCCTCCCTTCTCTCCCTCTGTCCACACAGGGAATCATATCCTTACTTGTGGGTGCTCTGCCCAAAGGAATATAAATTTGATCACTAAAACCTTGCAAGATATCTTGGGGTTTACTGGCTAGATTTCTTTTTTAAGGACCATGCCTTAAACCCAAATCACTGGCACTCATTGATTGTCCAACTATGGGTCCCAGCTCAAGCTGCATTTGGTCATTATTTGGGCTCTAATGGTTCAGAGTAAGTGTAAATAGCAATTGTTTCTATTTTGGCCAGAAACCCTGATGGTCTTCTCTTCTCAGACTGTTTTTCTTAAACTAGGTAAAAGACACCATTCTTTGCCTCATGAATACTATTACTACAGGAAATACAAGAGGATCAATAAACTTCCAATAACCACTGACCCACATACCTCATTTCTTATCTCTACCAAATTTTTATTACAATAATTTACATTGCATCAAAGGCACTCTAGATAAAGATATAAGAAAGGAACAGGTAGGCTTTTCCAAATGATATTCTATAAAAAATCATGTCATAATAATCACAAATTCCTGAAATGTTCAGAGAATACAAGATCCCACTGTTTATGTTTGTTGACTATGAAAATGTTATATGTTAAAATGATGCAAGATGCCTTGATTTAAGGAAAAGCGGAAACAATTGTGTTTCACAACCCTCTGATTATAAATATCAAATATAAAAGGAGCTCTATGCTACTGTCAGGTCCATTAGGGGTGTATGTCCAGAATGGATTCTAAATAGAAGGGGATTCTATACAGACGTTGAGGTCCTCCAGATGCTTGTGTTTACAGATGACATTGTGCTGTCTAAATTAAGTGCCTAGAACATTGCAAAAATTCCTAAACAATTTTCATAATCACTTAAAAGAGTCCAGTCTAACTATTCATACAGAAAACAGCAAATGGATGAAGTATATCTATTATCCAAACTATGATTTGTGGCTCTATGGAAAGCCCATAGACATCATATGTAAGGTGCATCAATTTAGGACAGATATTACAGATGGACATTGGTCTCAGAACTGAATAGGAGGGGCAACTAGGTGGCACAGTGGATAAAGCACTGGCCCTGGATTCAGGAGGATATGAGTTCAAATCCGGCTTTAGACACTTGACATATCCTAGCTGTGTGACCCTGGACAAGTCACTTAACCCTCATTGCCCCGCAAAAAACCCCCCCAAAACCCCCCAAATCCCCAAAACACACAAAAAAGAACTGAATATGAGGAGACAGGCTCAATTGTACTTGGGAAATTGTGGTGTTCTTTTAATGACCTCAAATATTTCCTGGAAACAAATGTATAACTTTTAAACATTAATATTCTGATGATGCTATATGTTTGTGAAATATTGGATACTACAGACTCTGAGTAACTTTAATTGTGTGTTGTTCAAGCAGTATTACTCATATAATAACCAATTTATAGTTCTTGCTGTATGCCAGGCAATGTGCTAAGTGCTTTATGATTATTATCTGATTTGATCCTCACAGCAACCCAGAGGGATAGATGCTATCATTATATACATTTTTTTTGGTGAGACAATTGGGGTTAAGTGACTTGCCCAGGGTCACACAGCTAGTGAGTGTTAAGTGTCTGAGGCTAGATTTGATCTCAGGTACTCCTGACTCCAGGGCCAATGCTCTATCCACTGCGCCACCTAGCTGCCCCTTTTTATATACATTTTTACAGAAGAGGAACCTGAGGCAAACAAGGGTTAAGTGACATACAGGATGAACACAGCAAGTAAGTTTCTGAGGTAGAATTTGAACTAAGGTGGAATTTGGAATTTGACCATGGTGGAAATGAGTACACTGCAGAATGAATGAACCATCATAAAGGGGAAGCACTATAAAAAATATCATCAGAGATATATAAAACCAGAAAAGGAGGTAGATGTTCTTGTAGTAAAAGCCAAGGAATAATCAATGAATCAATCAACAAACATTTATTAAACGATTACTATGTGCTAGACACAAACAAAACAAAACAAAACAAAACCTATGTCCTAGACACTGTGGGATAACCAGTAGACATTCCATTTGTTTTCTGGATATCCACACAATGTCGAGAGATCTAAAGAGTGGACTCCCAGTGGAGAATTCATAGATGGATACGAACAAGAAACACGCAAGATTAAAAGGCATGGATGGGCTGTGATCTTCACCACTAGAGTATGTACCTAGATCAGTGAGATCAGAGATCCATCCGAGTACAGAAATATCACACTATTGATTCACATGGAGTTTATAGCCCATTAACTCCCCCATTGATCTTTTTCACATGAATTGCTATCTAGGCAAAACTTCCCACCTAGTGCTGGAGGGGCTGGTCTTTGATCCTATGTAAGGACTGATATTTATCCCCATTTAACTTCATCTTATTAGATTCAGCCCAACATCTTAGTTGATAAGCATCTCTTTGGATCCCAACTCTGTTATGTCATGTTTAGTTATCCCTATGTTTCACTCTCCTTTCTGAATATATCCCTCCCTTCTACTCTAACCACTGAGCAATCTCTCTTAATAGAGATTTTTAAAAGGAGGGAGACAAAGAAGTCCAGAAAAAAACAAATAATGCATTGGCCATGCCTGCCAGTATATTCAATATTCCATACCCACATCCCTCCATTTCTGTGATGAAAGGATATAAGGGTATTTTCTCAACTCTTCTTTGGGGCCAAACTTGGTCATTTTAATTGTACATGATTATTTCTCTAATTAAATGAATATATCTAACTAATTATCACCTGAAAATTCGACAAATGTTCCATCTGAATCATTGATTAAATGTTAAATGATGTAGGGCCAAGTAACAATTCCTGAGACCCTCCAAGTTCATTGATCTATTTATTAATAACTACCTTTGGGTCAGGCCTTTCAATGATTTCTGAATCTCACTTTATCTCTTTCAGTAGCTTGTCTAAAAGAAAAAATACTTTGGATACTTTACCAAATACTTTGCTAAAATCTAGGCAGACTGAATCTACACCATTTCCTTGATCTAGTAACCCTGTCAAAAAAGGAAATGCAAGTAGTTGGGCCTATCTTGTTCTTGAATCCAGATAGGTTCTGTTTGATCACCATTTCCTTTTGTAGATATTCATTAACCATTCCTTTAAAAATATACTCTAGAATTTTGCCAGAAACTAAAGACAAACTCACTGGCTGTTAGTTTGAAAAATTTACTCTATTGTCTCTCATAAAAGAAAAAATCAGGACAATATTTGCTTTTCTCTAATCCTGTAATATAGATGGCATTCCCAAGGGTCTTTAAAAGATGATTGATAAAGGCCCAGAAAACATATCTTGCAGTGTCCTGGGATGTAGTTCATCCATAGATGGTAAGTTTAGCTCATTGAGAGCAGCTAAGCACTCTTACTATCTCTATTTTTTATGGAATTCAATTCCCTATTAGCTTTTTTTAGTTATTGTTCTGTACTTCCCAGTAAAGATCATCCTCTTTATCAAAAAACACAGAAACAAATGAAAAATTCAGTAGTTCTGTCTTCTCTTTATTGCACGTTCTAGTCATTCTTTCTACCTCAAGAAGTCATCCCACCCCTACTTTCCCCCATATCTTATCTTTAATATTTCTAACCCCACACTCAAATCCTTTGTTTTCTTTTGCTTTCCTAATAGCCCCAAATAATTCTACTCTATCCCCTGAAACTATTCTTAGAGGACATGCCCTTGCTTATGTATCTAACAAATCTTTGTTGAATTTAATAAAATATTTCAATACTTTAACACTGTGAATGCTTTTCCCATTGTTATTGGTTGCAACATATTTATACCACATCTTTCTATGCAATTCTCCAAAAAGGAGGAGGTTCTGGTGGAACATTCTGGATGTATATCAGTTATTCTTCAGTTTTTCCTTGTAACTAGTTGACCCACCTCTTTTTATAATCATAACTTTTCAGGGCTACCCTTCATTCTAATTCCTGAGTTTCAGTCATCATTGAAAATAGACTTCAGCCTGCAATAACACCATGATGTGTCTCTTTGTTACTCTATGTCACCAATAAGCAAGAAACATTTATTTAATGTCAGTTAGGAATTGTGCTAGGTACTGAGTATAGAAAGTACTAAAATGAAATCATTCTTGACCTCAAGGGTCTTATGTTCTCTTAGAGGAGAGCACACACACACATATAAATATATATGTATACATATACATATGCATATGTATGTTTGTGTGTACACAGTTATCCCTTCCACATTGCAGGGGTTAGGGGCACAGACCCTGTGATCTAGAAAATCCACATGGTGACTCCTCTAGAGAGAGAATTGCTCTATAGCAACAGCCTATGAGAGTCCTCAGTTCTGAAGGTGTCACTCTGCTCCACTTGTTGGCACCCTATTTCTTTAATAGCACCTTGACAGAACACACACTTTCCTTTTCCTTGCCCTGGCCTTCTTATTTTCTCTTTCTTTTGCCAATGGCAACGTCTGTACAATTCTGCATCCTTCTTTCCCCTCGTTTCAAACCAGCAGTTTCTGAGAAGACCTTAGAAAGGCAATCCCACCTCCAACTCCTCACTGTCCACACACATAGACTTCTGCATCTGAAACCTCACCAGGTAATAAAGTTTTTCACTATCTTCAGCACCCCGATGGAGCCTAAAAGGTTTTCCTTTGTGGTAGGAGCAGTATCTGTGTCTGAAGTAAGCAGGAGAAGCAGGAGCAATGGCTTTCATTATGACAGAGTCCTGGGTGGGGAGATTGCTAAGGATAAAGAACAATGCAAGGAGGGAACACCGTCATACATATTCTGGCTTGGGTACAAGGTTAGAGTGCAATAGCTAGGTGGTGCTGAGGGTAGAACGGGGCTTGTTAAACATTTTCTTCTGGAGAACCCTTTTCACCCAAGAAAATTGGATGCAACCCCGGGCTTATACATAAAGTAGGTATACATAACCTTTTACTGTTGCCAGATTTTTCACAAACCTCACATTCAGTTACATGACACCATATGGGGTCAAGATCCACAGTTTAAGAAGGTTTGGGATAGAGTACTGGTCCTGGAGTCAAGAAGATTTGAGTTCAAATGTGTCTCAGATGGTTCTTAGCTGTGTGACACTGGGTAAGTCACTTAACCTCAGCCTCAGTTTCCTCAATTGTAAAACGGAGATAATAAAAGCACCTCCCTTATAGGGTTACTCTCAGGATCAAATGAGATAAAATTTATGAAGCACTTAGCTAGGCACTATTCCCTTCCCCCATGTCCTTAAATTTTGACCCTCAACTACCCCAGGTCTATAAGCTACAGCCAGTTTCTTGGCACAAGTTTGATTACACTCAAGGCTATTGTCATTTATCTTAAGTGAAGTTGCAAAATCCTAAAAATAAATTAACTTGAATTTATAGTGAGGCAGTTGGGGTTAAGTGACTTGCCCAGGGTCACACAGCTAGTAAGTGTTGAGTGTCTGAGGCCGGATTTGAACTCAGGTCCTCCTGACTCCAGGGCCAGTGCTCTATCCACTGCACCACCTAGCTGCCCCTGAATTTATATTTTTAACAAATAAATGAATACATCCTGTGAGTACCTTTTTCTTGGTTATTTTCAGACCTGCATATATTTTGAAACAAAACAACTCTAAGAAAGCAGAAACATGAGAAAGAATCACCATGCTCTTGATTGAAGCAGATACTCATTCTTAGTCCTTTAATTCCTTCTTGCTTCAAGCTAGGGGGTGCAGTGGATAGAGCACTGGCCCTGCAGTCAGAAGGACCTGAGTTCAAATCTGGTCTCAGTCACTTGATACCTACTAGATGTGTGATCCTGGGCAAGTCACAACTCCAACTGACTCAAACATGCAGAGCCATCTCCAAGTGTCCTGATGTATATCTTGTCACTGGACCCAGATGACTCTGAAGGAGAGAGTGAGGTTGGTGACTTTGCACAGCCCTGCCTCACTTAAATCCAATTCACTGCAAGTCATGACATCACCTCCCAATGTCATGGTCCTCTTCAAGAATGAAGGAAAAACAACAACAACAACAACAACAACTCTGAGGTAGATGTATTTCCTCTTATTTTGCCAATGAAAATGGTGAGGAGCTGATCACAACCCTCCACATTTCATCCTGTATATTCACCATTATTAGGTTCATAGCATTTGGGGTTGGAAGAGACCTTGGAATTCATCTGGTCTTAGCTCCTCCTTTTACAGGCAAGTAAATGGAGACTTGGAAGGGCAAAGTGATTTGGTGTTGCCATTTATCTGCTTTTTCTTCTCCTCAGTTGGTAATTCTTATTGTTTACTTTCCTTAAATATCCTCTTTCTAACTCTTTAATCATTATCAGGAATGCATTTCCAACTCAAAGTAAGCCTATGGCATCTTGTAGTCTCTAGATACCTGGGCCACCCTATTTGAGTCAGTCATTCCATATCTCCTTACCCTATTTATTTCCCTCTCCTTTTCTCCTACCTTACCACATTTCTCACACTCAGATCCCAGATCCTACCAGAGGCTGTCTGAAAAAAAAAGTTTTCCTTTCTTTACTCCAAGCCCCTAACTAGTTATCACTGTGTGCATTGTGTAAGCATAATCAGATAACTATTTCTGCTGATCCTCACATCCTATAATATATACCAGTTTAGGCTGTTAAGGGCTAAAATTCTAGCTAGTCTGTCTAAAATATCTAATGAGTGGTCGCCAATCAATTACAAGCTTTAGCAAGAGTTAGACTTTTAAGCATTTATTAAGGAGAATAAGAATTTGGTAAAGAGAGAGAGAAAGGCCTAGATTCCTATCTATTAAAGGGAGAGCACATTTCTAGCTCCCTTCTCCGCCAGCGTCCTCAGGAAAGAGACCCAGAGTCAGCGCCAGTCTCTTCCTTCCTCCTCCCACTAGTCTGCGTCACTTCCTCCCCGCCAAAGAAAAGACTCCTGGTCTTGCCCTCAAAGACCTTCGCTTCATGGGCAGAACTCTTCTACAGTAAGTATCCAGCAGGTGGCGTCATTCCAATCGTTACAGTCCCCCCTGTTGTTCCTCAAGAAACAAAATGTTTCCTTGACGGAACAGTAAAAACAATATAATAACTATTGCTAACTAATAATATGTGAACAACAATATAGAAAAGGAAGAGAGGAAAGTTTTGTCCAGAGGGGTGATTTTTTTTTTTGTCCTCATGAACCGACGCTTTGACATTGGTCTTGCAAAGGGAGGGCCTCTGCAGAGAATACATGTTACAGATGGTGTATATTATAACAGAAAGAGAAAAAAAAAAACAACAAAAACAACAAATCAAAACTGTTCATTTAAAGTCTCTGAAAGTCTTTTCTCAGATGTCCTCTAGGTGTAGTCGTGGAATGGAAGTCTTTTCAGGGGTTGATGTGTAGATGCTGGTAATCAGCCAGGAAAATTTCCTACAAAATCGAGCTTAACACAACTTTAAAATAGCTTTGTCAATAATCAAATCAAACAATGAAAGTTCTCAAAAACATGTCTAAGGGAATTCATAATCTTAGTTGTTACACATGAAACATATAATAAAACAAAAATTGAACCATTCTTTAAAATTATATTATTATTATAGTCCCCCTTTATGGAGGGTAATTGAGAAGACAATTGCTGCGATATTAATTTTTAAAAATAATTTTTATCTTTGTTTCATCACTTTTTGCATCATCTGCCTAATTATCCTCATGCCATTATGAGAAATTAGAAAATCTAATATAATTGGTAACAGGTGTCAAGGCCAAATTCAACACTGTATTTATCATGACACCTGAGATAATTATGGGGGTTACCATAAAAGAACAGAGAAATGATGGGATATGAGCATTCCCACACTTGAGCAATATATACTGCCCATACAGTATGCCAGGCTTAAAATAGGTGGATGGAATATACGTCCATGCCACCGAACATATTGGAGGAAACTGAGTCAGACTTAATCAGATCCATGGGATTAAGATGTCCATGGCATCAGGCATATAGGAGGGAGCATAGAAGCCAGGTGTAGAAGTGAGATGGGTGGGATGAATACTTCCAGCCATCTGTACAATATTGTGGGGAAAAATAAAATAAAATATTAAACCAAGAGAATCCAACCTCAACATTTGTCAAAAGCCGTTCTCTCGGCCATACCTTGACTTCATGCATGTCTCCCCTCATGTGACAGTTCAGTGTCTGCTCTTGCATGTATTCCTCTTGTGATTGGATGGCACCTTGGCCAACTGGCATCTGATAACTCAGAATAAAGGTAATTAGTGTCTTAAATGATAAGTTCCCATAATCCAAGTCTCATATGGATTTAAAAATTGAGGATAATAAATGATTGCAAAAAATGTGAATACATCTTGACTCAGAACACAATATATAATTATGCAACAATTTCAAATAATACCCCTTTTTTTAACTTAGTATACAATTACTTTTTTGAAAAATCTGAACATATTTAAATACAAGTTAAAGCACAACACAATCTCAAAGAAAACTTTTACAAATGTTCCCCTCTTTTTTTTTTTTTTTGGAATATGCTTATCAAAAATAATACTTCTAGAATCAATTTACACTTGCCATGGCAACCAATTTGCCAGGGAAATGCTTTAAAGAGTTTGATCAAATAATCAGTTGAGAAAAAATAACAAAAACAAACAACTCAGAATATGGGAGCACAATACTCCTAGAATTAACATTGTATAATAAAATCAAAACCATCTTGCAATGTTTCAAAATTAGATAGACAAATGAATAGAAGAAAATACACATGGAACAATAAAAGACAATGAAATTCAAACTAGGGAAATCTAAATGAGCATGAACTTAACATTAATAAGAGTATTATAAAATATAAACTTGATCACATGACTAAAAAGCTTTTACAAATATTCTCCTTGTTTTAAAAACTAAGTATAAGACACAATCTCAAAAGCATGAAAATCTCTATAAAAATAAACCCATACCATTAATTTCAAAATGTATATATAATAGCACAGAAATCCTATGTAACCTCTGAACTGATACTATTACTCTGAGTGAATTCAGAACACTTTTGATTCCGATATCTAAAATCCCCAATACTCATATCAATACCTTGCTGTTTACTTCTACATTTCTGTAAAATATATATACTTCCATGGCAAAAGAAGCGGAGTCTTGAACTATGTTGATGATTGTCATTCTCATTCAGCTTAAGTTTTTCTTCTTTAACCCCTCTATATTGTCTGTCAGTCTTTTCACCATACAAATGCTTTATAAGATTACTAATTAAAGACAAAAGCAGGTTAGCAAAATTATGAACAAAACGAGTATATCTGGAATTTAAAGGGTTTTCTAAGGTTGTCTCAGAAGCACAGCCAGGCTGGGGAAGGGCTGAGCCTGAAGCTGCAAATGTAGTTAGAAAAAGGTGAGCATGCGCATCAGATCTCTGGACTTCCCAGGCAAGGGAAGCTATGGGCTTGGCCATAGGAGGAGTAGAGGGTGGGGTCTGGAGAGGAGGGGAGGGACCAGAGCAATTTGAATCAGACTTGATTTTGAACTCAGGCCTGGATTCCTCTTCCCCCACTTTGCCTCCAGGTGCTAGGGGATTAAAAGCTTCTAGAGGGTGGGTCATTGCCTCCAGGCATGCAAAATTAGAGCAACAATTAGTGTTAGAACTGGGAAAAGCTGCAGGAATCTCTTCAGGTTTCTCTGAAAAAGCATGGTTGGGAGAGGGAGAGATATTTCCTTGTGTGAGTAAGTTGCTGGCTCTTCTAACAAAAATAAAAAGAAAAATAGAAAATCCACAAAAACAAAGCATTAACATGATCTTATCTCCCATTTGTCTGGTTAAACAGACTAAAATCAAAAATAGGATAATTAGGGAGTTTAAAAGGTCCATTCGAAAAAATTTAAAGGAAAACACAGCCAGTACACCAGTACTTAGCAGTTAAAGGGAGAGGGAGGGGAAATTTCTTACCCAACCAGAAGATCAGAAGAAGACTGAGGTTTAGCTTTCCTCTTCATGGTCAGCCATCTGTTAAGGGGCTAAAATTCTAGCTAGTCTGTCTAAAATATCTAATGAGTGGTCGCCAATCAATTACAAGCTTTAGCAAGAGTTAGACTTTTAAGCATTTATTAAGGAGAATAAGAATTTGGTAAAGAGAGAGAGAAAGGCCTAGATTCCTATCTATTAAAGGGAGAGCACATTTCTAGCTCCCTTCTCCGCCAGCGTCCTCAGGAAAGAGACCCAGAGTCAGCGCCAGTCTCTTCCTTCCTCCTCCCACTAGTCTGCGTCACTTCCTCCCCGCCAAAGAAAAGACTCCTGGTCTTGCCCTCAAAGACCTTCGCTTCATGGGCAGAACTCTTCTACAGTAAGTATCCAGCAGGTGGCGTCATTCCAATCATTACAAGGCAGGCTGAGGATTCTCTCCAGCTGAAACCCATTACCAGTTAAACATCTCCTACTTGGGAAGAGTAATGCATGGGAATCACTAGTGTGAGTTTTTAGTGTCTCTTTTTCATCTATGCAGGCATAGTGATAAAGTATAAATTGTGCAGGAAACCCCAGTTTTTACTTATGGAGACACCATAAAGTCCATATTCTCTTTCAGGTCAATTGAACTGTAAATACTGGTGGAAATGGGTGTTCCTGCAACTCTTGTTCTTGATACGCAAACAAACATTTATAGATCCTTGATCTACATGAAGCATGTCTAGTTTGTTAAACAAAGGTAAGGAACCTGGAATAAAAGGCATCCTATCCTCCACTAACTGTTCAATGAGGGCATGGGGGAGGGGGAGGGCACAAGTGGCAGGGGGAGTACCACAACAAAGGCAAAGACATATCTTTCTCCATAGAGCAGTGAGTTATTCAGGTCTTGCTTGATTCTCCATCACAGCCTGAACTCCCAAGAGGAATTACTAGAACTTCAAAATAACTATCTTATGGATTTTGTATTCTACCGGGGAAAGGTCACGCTCATACCTAGCAGAGGATACTGTTTGCCTGATAGAGCTGAACCCTTGCAGGTCCTTGAGACTGGTTTTCCTTTTACTATATACATAGGCCAAGGTCTTACCTACGTCAGTGATGACCCAGAGAGCTGAAAAAATATTTTATTTCTCCTGTGGCTTATCTAGCAAATGGAGGAGGCCAGTCTCGAGGGTCAATGCTACATTTTCTCAGTTGTAGCATATCAATATTTCCATGAACTGTTCAATGGATTCATCATATTCTGAGTCATTTTAAGTATTAGAGTTAGAGCCCATACATTTAGTGTCCTACTCTGTTCTAAAATAGCTTCAACCTTTTTTTTTGCTTGTGTAGGGGCAGAATTGATAGATTTACTCAATCCTATCCTATATAAAGTAAGATTCTCAATCAACCAACCATAGGTTTTAAATAAAGTAGAAAAACTCCTTTGAACTAGAGTGACATTGCGCAAAAATGTTCTGATTGGCTGAGGAAACATGGCTATGTTCCTGGGATCACCTCTAAATTAGCAAGATAGATAGACCTGGATTCATTTGAAAGACTAGAGCAAGTATGATACCAGCAACAATGGCTGACCAGATGCCACCAACAGTCAGATGGGCATAGGAGCCCAGAGAATAAAACATCCTTCCTCCCTGCCCTCCCACCATTCTTCCTTCCAAGCTAGACCTTTCCTCCATCATCTGGTGAGGTGACATCTATAAAGAAACAGCAAGTCATCACTACCAACTTCCAACCACAGGCACGCACACAGGACAGGCAAGTCCTTCTAGTGGAAGGAGCAAGGAACCCAGAGGGAGAGACAAGAGGGAGCTAGTCCTGGGCAAATCAAACCACCACCACCTTGACCACCGTTCCTCAGATCTTGATGGAGACAGTCCAGGACCCTCAACCCAAGAGTCTTGGGAAGAACACTATCTCCAGCCCAATGCCTTCAGGAATTATCCTATTAGACAGCTGCTGTGGGGATGTAGCCTGGTAATTACTACTGCAGGATAATCAGCTGTAACTACTAAAGACCTAGAAGAGAAAATCCTTGCTACCAAACACCTTGATACTGTCAAATAGCTCAGTATCAATGTTATTTTGTCAGTGGAAATGACATTTAAAAAGTCATTACTTCTTTTGCTGCTGCATCTGAAGGGCCATGAGACTTTTCCATTTGACCTGCATCTGAAAGCGTCACTAAAATACATTTTTTATCAAATCAAATGTAATACTGATTTGGTTTGTAAAATTTTGCTGGCACTAGATGGCACAAAGAATTTCAGACAAAAATATTTTGCTACTACCACAGTGATGGTAGTGGTAGTCGTGGTGGTTGTGGTAGTAGTTGTCTTTTTTGTAGTAGTAGTAGTAACAAGAACAATAATAATAGCTATCGTTTATTTAGCCCCTACTTTGTGCCAGGAACTATGCTAAGTATGTTATAAATACTATCTCATTTGATCCTTACAGCAACCCTGGGAAGTAGGTGCTATTATTATCCCCTTTTCACAGTTGAGGAAACCGAGGCAGACAGTGGTTAAGTGACTTACCTAGGGTTATATAGCTGTTAAATGTCTGAGTCTAGATTTGAGCTCAGGTCTTCCTGAATTCAGGCCCAAGGCTATATACACTGTGTGATCCAGCTGCCATACCCTTATCACTTGAATCAGGCCTGTAGTTGTGTGTGTTTGTGTGTGTGTGTGTGTATGTATATTCTAGAACTCTGTAAAATACACCAAAATGTAAGAACATATGTCAATATGTAACCACGTGTATTTTATATATTTAAAATGATCCCCCTGCCATACTGCCCCCCGCCAAATCCACTTGCATTTACTTAGTATATATTCCTATGTATGTACATGTTTCTCTCCAGATGTACTATAAGATCCTGATATTTGGGGCAACTTGGTGACACAGTGGATTGAGTGCCAGTCCTGGAATCAGGAAAACTCATATTCCTCAGTGTGGCCTTGGAAACTTACTGGCTGTATGACCTTGGGCGAGCCACTTAACCCTGTTTAACCCAGTTTCCTAATCTGTTAAATGAACTGGAGAAGGAAATGGCAAATCACTCCTCTCTCCCCTAAACCCGCAAATGGGGTCACAAAGTCAGACATGACTAGATGGTAGGGGCTGTTTTCACTTTTGTCATTGTAACACCAATTAAATCTCGATTGACTGATCGATCGATCGTAGAGTATGTACAATGTTGTATCAGGACAAAGGAAAAATACCAAGGCATATTTTTTCCTTTTTTAAATTAAATGACAAATAAGGGGAGAATACATATCATATTCTATCCTCCACTAGAGTCCAACACCTCATGGTGCTATGGAGGTGACCCTAGATTCTCAAAGACTGAGAGGGAAGGATAGTACCGGGCAAGTCCTACCAACCAGCTGGGTGGCAAAGCAGATAGACCATTGAGCCTGAATTCAAATCCAACCTCAAATGCTGACTAGCTGTGTAACCCTGGGAAAGTCATGTAACCCTGTTTTCCTTAGTTCCTCATCTGTAAAATGAGCTGGAGAAGGAAATGGCAAATCACTCCAGTACCTCTGCCAAGAAAACCCCAAACGGGGTCAGGAAGAGTTGGATACAACTGAAACAACTGAACAACAAAAGCCAACCACTTTGCCTACTGATCAGGCTCAGATTGCCTTCCCAGGGCCAATCTAGCTCTGTTCAAAGAGGCTCATTACATGCTTGGCCACCAGTTGCTAGATTCTTCTAGCTAAGGCAATTGCTAAAGACCTCCTACTAAGATTTAAAGGGATTGTGGGTTCCATCATTGATGATTACATGGAGCCTTGAAGTTTTGAAGTAAATAATGAATAAGAATGCCATTTGAAAACACTGGCATGTCTTCAAAATTTAATGAATTGTTCTAGTTATAATTTCCAAATGTATATATTCATTTGATAAAAAGGACTTCATAAATGTTGGATCTATACATAGGATGTGCTGGTTTTCTATAAATATAGTACTGTGGTGATTATTGTAAGAATTATTCATCAAATTTGAAAGATGAATAAAAACAGAATATAATTTATTCATTTTACTTCTACTGTGTATTTATATTTCTTCTTTTATCCAAGGAACTTGAGACATTTTATGCTCATGAACTTAAAATTTTCACAGAAGGCCCTAGAAGCAAGGATAGGGACTGCTCATAGAGCAGCACAGGCAGGTTCAAATATTTGCAAAAAAGTTCATAGATCACCAGGCAAACACCATGACTGTCCTCTAGGGCACTCCAACTCTATGCCAGGCTCTTTCTAAATTTAGATATTGGCATTTGTCTAATTCAAATCACGAGTTGATTGATTCTAGCATCAGGGAAGAACATTGAACAAATAACAGATTCTCTCTTTTTTCCCCTCTAACTCCAAAGATTAAAATGTGAATTTGAATAAAATTACACTTTATTCCAGGAGTAACAATTTTTTTTTCTATTGAGGGCCGCTGATCCATAAACATTTTTATCTAATTCTATATAAATGAAAAGCTTCTTCTAGTTTTTCTTTTTTCAAGAAAGAGAATAGAAAAATGAGAAACACTCAACCATTCAAATTTTTCAAGTTGGGACCAAGTAATATGAAAATTATATTGAATAAACAGAGAATAGTGTAGGGTTGTGGAAGAAGTGCTAGCTCAGTAGCCAAAACACTTGACTCCTAGCTACTTACAACCCTTTCATATTCTGAGCCTTGGTTTCCTCCAACTGTCGAATAATTCTGTTTTATAGATGAAGAAAATGAGGCTCAGGAGGTGAAAAGTGGCTAAAGTGACTTGCCTAGGGTTCTACAGTATCAGAAGTAAGGCTCAAACCCAGATCTTACAGCTTCAAGATGAATAGTCATTATATCGCACTACTTCCAACCAATCTTTAGCCCTGACATATGTTCAAACTTATAAGAGCTGTATTGGATAAAGAAACATCAGGGCCAGCTAGGTGGAGCAGTGGATAAAGCACTGGCCCTGAATTCAGGAGTACCTGAGTTCAAATCTGATCTCAGACACTTGACACTTACTAGCTGTGTGACCCTGGGCAAGTCACTTAACCCTCATTGCCCCACCAAAAAAGAAAGAAAGGAAGGAAGGAAGAGAGAAAGAAAGAGAAAGAAGAAAGAAAGAAAGAGAAAGAAGAAAGGAAGAAAGAAAGATCAGGGAGGTTATGAGGCATGGAAGATGGTGCTTGGGAGGTGGATGAAGGGGAACATTGGTCAATTGGGTCAGAAAACTGACCTAAGAGGGGAGATAAGGGTCATTTCTTCACCAAATTGAACTTTGGATGGTATGTTGATCAATTTGATTAAAATAATTTTTAGAATCATGTTTTTTTTTTAAATATCTCAGTGTTTTCCTTGGTTTCTATTTTCCCATCACTTTAAAAATGTAGTTTTTGTCAGTGTATATTTTCTCCTAGTTCTGCTGATTTCACTTTGCATCCAAGCTGAATGTTTCTTTCCCCAAATCAACAAACAATAAACACAGCTGAACACCATTGGCACGTTATATTCTACATACCTCTCAGTCAGTTGTCTGACTGTAAAGATGCCAAATGCTATAGGAGAATCATCTATCAGAGGCCTATCTATTCCCTTCTCATATTTTAATTGAGAAAGCCTTTAAATGTGCATAGGCCATAAAGCGTTTACAAGCCTGTTCCCTTAGCACTTTTTACATAAAGAAATTATTTAGAAAACAGTGCATTCATCCTTTTACCTTCTATTTATAAACAACTAGCAACCTGGTTAGAGCAAAGGGCCAAAGCACCCAAGCATCTAATTATTATTTGAGTCCTTTTACCTGACATCAAACACTGCTTAACTAATCCTATTTCTCTGTACAAGCTGCCCCAGGCCCTTTTCACATCCCTGTCCTGTCATTGTAGCTTCTACTCTTCAGGGGGACAGCTGTTAATTACCTCTTTAACACCTCCTTATTACTTTCCGAGCACTAATTGCTCTTAATTGTCCCCAGTCTAAGTTATCTGTGGGCCTGCCATCCAAAACCTCCAGCCTCCAGCCTTCCGTGTGGTTCCCACTACATGGATAGTTGAATACTTCACACAATAAAAGCAAACTTAATGCTACCCCATGACGTCTAAGGGTACTCCAGCATCCTTCTTTGTAAAAGAATCTGCTGTTCTTCCAACATGGTAGAAAGAAGTTACACATGACAGCTGAGATAACAAGGCTTGAGTTCTGACTATACTGAGATCACTTTGCAATCACTTCTCTGGATTCCTTTTTTTAAAAAAAAACTTTTTTTTTTATTAGGAAGTTAAACATCAACAAACACGAGCATTCCAAGATGCAAAAAAGTAACAGAAAGAATTGTACATGATACTACTGTGAAATTCTGATATGTACAGTTTATTTTTAAAGTGCATGTTAGATTTTAGCAGGTAGTAATAAAATTGCTCTGCATTGCAATATCGCCTTCTGAATCGCCTTCTGTTCTCTTCTATGTTTTTGAAGAAAAAACAAATCTTTCAGTGATTCTGAGCTTCAGTTTCTTCATCCATAAAATAAAGGTCTGGATCAGATGATCTCAAAGGTTTCTTACAACGTGAAAGTTTTTTAAAACTTGGCACAAGCTTGAGATTTCACAAAAAGGTCAAGTTCCCCTTTTCTTCTCTGATCCCCCCTATTTTTTTGAAACCACTGAACAAACTGACTATATTTTAAAGAAACATATAGATTCTTTCACAGAATCATTGTCCAAAAAATGCTGTTTTCCACTGACTTTATGAAATTCTTTTAGATATAATTTCTTGGGAAACGTTGCTCATACATTCCCGATTTTCAGATAAAATTTTCTCCAATAATTTTTAATTTACATAGTGTTTCAAGTTTTACGAAGTTGTTTCCTCACAATAATTGTGTAAAGGGGCTAGTGAGAGTATTCCCTCCTCCCATTTTACAGATGAACAGACTGAGATAAAGAGAAGTTAGGTGGCATGCCTAGATTTTCACATCTAATAAATCAAAGCAAACTGGCATGTTAACCCAGCTGATTTGTGTGAGAAATGATTTACTTATATTAATCAGTTTGATGTGATTTATATTAATCGATTTGATGTGATTCCATAGGGGTGGTGATTATAAGTTCTGTATCTTAGGCCCCAGAGCTGTGAGCTACAGATTGTAAGTTCACTTGCTTAATCATAAGAAGCTAAGTAGAAGCCCTCCACCCTTGTTTTTTATTATTATGGTGACCAAGCCCAGTGTGGCAGAGGTGAATCAATTACATGGCAAATCCCTCAATTTATTTTTGCACCTCTGGACTTTGTCCAACTTATCTCTCTTGCCAAACATGAGCAGGTGACCATCTTATGACCACTTAGTCAGTGGAGACTCCCTGTGCTTCTCCCAACCCAAGACCCCCAACCCCCCCATATACCATTTTTGGCTGATACATCACTTTTAGCACTTGAAGCAAGGTCTATCAACCAATGAGGTTCTGTATTTTGTCCAGCCTCTCTAGAGTGTTAAAGTATCAAATCTAGTATGAAGACTTATAAAAATAAGGCCCCAGAAGAAGGGAGCATCTCAGATCATGCGGGAGATCTGAGGTCCACTTCATTAGAGGGAACTATGGGCCCTTTAATAAAGTACCAATGACTCAGAGCTCTGCCTCAGTGGTTTTTCTTGCAGATTGGGCAATTATAATCCCCACACCTGAGGACCAGAAACCTTTATCATAATGGTTTTGTAACCCTACCACTATCAGAGCTTACTTTGGGGGTCAAGGATGGCTTTTGATGCATAAGTTATTGCTTTTTTGTTTTGTGTACCTCGTGGCTCACTGGTAAGCACTATAGGAATTGGAATCATGCCTGAGTGGCACACAACTCTGGCTTTGCTTATTTAGTCGTATGGGCAGAATGACAAGTATGGGGTTTTGGCACAGGATGCCTTCTTTCATGGAGGGGCAAATTCTTCCTCTCTGTATCCACAACTTGCCAATAGTCTTCTACTGGCCCATACCACCATTGCCCCAGGTTCCACTTGAAGTAGCACCCTTCTCTCAAGGTCTGCCTTCCTTCCCAAACACCTGTGGAGCTTAAGCCAGACTCTTTGGGATGCAATGCTTCTTCTCTCAGATTACCCCTGCGATTGAATCTGTGCCTCTGTTGCTTCACCCTTATTCCCAAATGAATTTGCCCCGAGTGGGAAGAGTTCCTAGGTACAGTTCTGCCTCTTACTCACTCAAATTGAGGCCATCTTTCATATCAGCTTTGCTTCTAATTTATCACATCCATATCAAACTTTGTAAAATATTGGTGACTTGGTGATTCATATTAGCAACCCTGTGTCCAATCACAGTGGTTTAAGAACTGAGTTTCTGAAAGCCCTACCTTGAGGCAAAACCACTGAGTCACTCAGCAAGAGCAAAAGGTTCTCTCAATTTGTTACCTATTCTTGGAGATGAGAGGGATTTGGAAATCATTTATTCTTGGAGTACCCTTGTTACTGTTTCAACTTTTAGGAATGATAGTTTGGTTTGTATGTTGTAAATTTATGAGGCACTGAACCCTGCAGTTTTTCAAGGGTTTAACCAAGATAAAGAGTGGTACCGAGGGGTCGGGGATAGGGGCAATGGATTGTCTGGGACAAAGGAGAAAGGACATATCCATCTGCCACGTCCCAAGCATCGAGGTGATTTACTGACCATGCATGTCTTTCTACCACATGAAACGTTTAAAGGGAACGAAATTGTTACTATGTCATCCTTGTGTTTTGATTTTCATTCAGTGATTTGTTTTTCTTCTTTTAAGGCATTTTGCACTCCTCCCCCATGATTCAGTTTGATGGCCAAATTTAAGTGGGCAGTGTACTAATCTAGATAACAAGAGCCTAAGAAAATTGGCTGAGATGGCTGCATAAAGTTGGGAGCAAAGGAGGGGGAAGGACAGGAATGATGGGGCAGGAACATGTGGGGATGATTCTATGGAAAAGCAGGGCTTTTTGGCTCAATAGCTATTGCTATTGGCATTTGTCACATACTTTTTGGGTTTTTTGCTCTCTTAACAAAGGTGGTTTTTTTCTTTCCCTGAAGTCACTTTGGTTATTTCTCCAGCTTCAGTCTTGCGGCTAAACACTACAGTGCATATACTGTAAGAGGCACACATGCCAGGACCCAGGGATTCCCTCTCCTGGAAACAGATCCAAAGCTGTTGCATCCTGTGGAAAAGGTTTGCATGGGAAAAATGCCGCTGGGTCAACTGCTTTCACTCACTTTAGGCCACCGGACGCAGGCTGTGCCAGCTCCCAATCCTCTCTCTGTCCACAGCATCAAGATGCCTATTGTGTGGGTAGCTAGGAGTGGCCTTTCCTATGCTCCCCTGCACCATGGCTAGGCAAAAGGCCCAGTGAACCTCTCTCAGCTGTCTTAGCAATGACTCAGCCTAGGAGATCAGGCTGGATGGGCTTTTGGCTTCTTCTGCTGGCAGAATTCTGTTTTCTCTTTCTAGCCCCTGGTCAGAGTGAATCCCAATTCAATTTAATGCAATCCCTAAACAAAAAAGAGAAACCAAAACATATCTAGGATGTGCACAGCACTATACTAGGTGTTATGGAGTACTGTCACCATCTCGAGGAGTTTGAAGTCTTACTGGGAAGAATAATTTGGAGGAAAGACCACTACATTTGGAGTGAGGGAAACTGGGTTTGAATTCCAGATCTGTACCTCCCTTCACCTCTCAGTTTCCTTACAAGATGGTTGGATTACATGATCTCAAGGGTCACTTCCAGTTCTAAGAGTCTATGATTGAATAAAATATGATGTATAAAATGGTACATATGATGTATTGGTATGGGAAACTGGTATGATGCATAAAGTGCATTGGTATGGGAAAGAGTTGAAGGACAGAATACATGATTAAGTGGCCTCAGTAACTGAAACAGATATTAATAACAGTAGTTTATAATTGGGAGAGAGCAACATTGTCCAGAGTGTTCATTCATTCATTCATTTATTCATTCATCACCAACTCCACAGAGGAAACACAACATTGAAAAGTTAACATAAAATGTATACAAAGTAATTTTCACAAGAGGGGACACTTGGAACTGGGAGGATCAGAGCAGGTTTCCTTAGGAGGGATTAGTTAAATTGAATTTTGAAAGAAGCTAGTGATTCTAAAGCAGAGGTGAAGAAGGAATGCATTCTCGGCATGGAAGACAGTCTGTGAAAAGGAACGAAGGTGGGAGTTGGAAATTCATGGACGTTTTCTGCCATAGCGGCACCATCTTGCTGTGGTAGCTAGTTGGCCCAGTGGATAGAGCATTGAGCATGAAGTCAGCAAGAGTTAAGTTCAAATCCAGCCTCAGATCCTTACTAGTTGTGTGAGCCTGGGAAAGTCCCTTAAATCTCTGCCTCAGTTTCCTCAACTATAAATTGGAGATAATAACAGCACCTACCTTGCAGGGTAGTTATGAAGATCAAATGAGATAGTATTTGTAAAACAGCACCTAGGATAGTATCTGATACATAGTATACTCTATATAAATGCTTATTCCCCCTCTCTCTTTCCCTTCATGTACAGGGAAAAGCAAGGAGACCAGTTCAACTAGAACCTAGAGGGTAAGAAGAAGAGCATAATGTTTGGTGATTATGAAAGGAAGGGTTGGATCCATATTGTGAAGGGCTTTAAAAACTAAATGGAGGAATTTATATTTCTTAATTCTTGGATCCTACTATGATTAAGAAAGCCTAAAAAGATCAAACTAAACCACTAGCACTTGGAGTCAGGTTTGTGAATTTCTTTACAAATATAATTTCATTTCCTCCTCACAACAACTCTGGGAAGAAGGTGCTATTATTACCCTCATTTTAAAGGTTTTTAAAAAAAATTTGATAAATTATTAAATTTATATTTTGACTTCTAAAAGTCAGAACAAGATGAAGTTCTCATTTTCTGAAAGATCTTATAAGAAATACATGAAGTGCACTTAATATTAACATGAGAAAATAATTACAATCAAGTTGATCCCATTGTCTGGTAAGTCCAATGTGCTCTAGTCTAAACTTTCAGATCCCAAAGTTTAGATACATTTTTTTCCTATCTAGCCTCTAGAGAGTTAAAGCTTGATACAGTGTTAAACTGAATTTTGTCTAGAACATATATTACAGCAATGTTCTTAACTCTTGGATCCTACTATGATTAAGAAAGCCTAAAAAGATAAAACTAAACCACTAGCACTTGGAGTCAGGTTTGTGAAGTTCTTTACAATATTATTTCATTTCCTCCTCACAACAACTCTGGGAAGAAGGTGCTATTATTACCCCCATTTTATAGGTGAGAAAAATGAGATAGAAAGAGATGAAGAGACTTGTTCAGGGTCACACAGCTAATAAGTGTCTGAGACAGGATTTGAACTCTATTCTTCCTAAGTCTGGGTTTAGCACTCTTTCCACTGCATCACCTAGATGCCTAGGGAATGAAGCAAAGGAGGAAAAGAAAAGACAGAACATATTTCCAGCTTAAACATATATAAGAAAGTTAGAGAGTAAGTCTTAAGGGAATATCTTTTGGACATATTAAATTGAAGATGCAGCTAGGTCTCTATGAGTGTGAAAACCAACTTCCCCTAAAGTGATCCCATTATTCAAATTTGAACTGCATATTTCTGTTGTATAGTAATCGATGACTATATTTGACCAAATTAAAATGTTGGATGATACTAATTTAAACATATGTGACCACTTCAGGTCACATTCATTATTTGCATTTATCTGGACCAAGTTGTATACAATTGGCAGGTGTTAGGAATTCAGGAGAAAAACTACTGATAGACATATTGATTTGGGAATAACAACAAAACAATATTTATATGATATATAATATATGTATTATATACTCTTACATATTTATGTTTAGTTATTATATACTTATTTATTAATTTATTGTTATTAATTTATTGTATCATTTGTATTATTAATTTATTATTATTAATAATAATAAAGGTACAACTAGATGGCACAGGAGAAGTGGATTTAAGTGAGGCAGAGTTGTACAAAGTCATCAGCCTCACTCTCTTCCAGAATTATTGAAGCCCAGTGGCATGACAAAAGTCAAAATGACTGACAATGACCCGGGATACAGTGGATAGCCTTGGTGTCTTTGATGTCTGATGTAGGCAATTGAAGCAAAAAGCACATCCGTTGGCATACCTACTAGGTCACCAACCTTGTGTGCAGGTCAGACTCTTGTTTATGGGTTTTTATGGCAGCGATCAATTTGGGATCACTGAAACACAGAAAAGCATGATGTCCCAAATGGGATCCAGAATGATCTTTTGCTTGTTGAATTGAATCTAATGGCTACTCTCACTTTTTTTGTTTTTTGGCAGGGCGATTGGGGTTAAGTGATTTGCCCAGGGTCGCACAGCTAGTAAGTGTTAAGCGTCTGAGTCTGGATTTGAACTCAGGTCCTCCTGAATCCAGGGCCAGTGCTCTATCCACTGTGCCATCTAGCTGCCCCCACTCTCACTTTAACACACAGTAATAAAATGAAACATGCACAGGACCACAACTTTGTCATCATGTAGACATTACTGCAAAGTAGCGCAAAATCCCAAATGTGATCATGTAGGTCTGATAACATTAAACTGAGACAGTGAGGAGGGCACGGCTAGAGGTCACAAGGAAATGTGAAGATAACCAGAGGACTCTCTGCTCCAATTGAGGCTAGAGAGTCATGGGCCAGTAAGACAATGTTTGTGTTTTTGAAAACACATAAAAGTAATGATATGGAATATCATTGCGAAGGTAATAACTATAGAAGTAATCATAAGGGAATTTATTTCCAGGTCAAGATAGAGAACAAGATACTCGGGGCAGGGGGGGGGGGACAGCTAGGTGGTGCAGTGGATAAAGCACCGGCCCTGGATTCAGGAGGACCTGAGTTCAAACCTGGCCTCAGACACTTTACACTTACTAGCTATGTGACCCTAGGCAAGTCACTTAACCCCAATTGCCTCACACACACACAAAAAAGATATACTGGGAAAAGTCTGGGATTCAAAGAGAAGCGGAAGTAGAGCACATCAACAGTGTCCAACTCAAATAGAAACAGGAGTCACTGTTCTGGATGTAAGGATGCCTGTGGATTGAATATTGGCAGGATTAAAATGGGATTTTATCTATGCTTTATTGTATTTTTAAAATTAATTTTCTTAAATATTTCCCAATTTCATTTTAATCTGGTTTGGGCTATTTAACAGTGTGTTTGATGCCCCTAGAGCACTGAATCTGAGAGTCAAATCCCTCGGTTTGAATTCCAATTTTCTTATTTGTTTCTTTGGTCACCTTGAGCAAGATACTTTCCCCCCACTGGAATCTGTTTCCTCTTCTGTAAAATGATGGGGTTGAACTAGAAGGTCTCCAAGAGCCCTTGCAGCTTTAAATCCTGTGATTAAATTCAGCTAATGTTTATTAAGTGCCCATTATATGCAAGGTGCTATGCTAGGATCAGGGTGTACAAAGGAAAAAGTGAACCAGTGTTTGCCCTCACAGAATTTACATTATAGTGAGGGAGAAATATATATCCATACATATATATGTGTACACATGCATAGTTATATATGTACATGTATGTATAAATATAAAAAACAATTCCTTTCTCTCCATTTACATAGCCACTATCTCAGTTTAGACCCATAACATCTCTCGCCTTGACTCATAAGAGTCTCATGGCTTCCAGTATCTTTCCCCTATCCAATTTATCTTCTGTATAGATGCTGAAATAATCTGCCTAAGCCACTCAGCTCTCCATGTAACTCCCCTACTAAAAATCTTCTGTGGCTCCCTGTTGCCCTTAGGATAAAATGGAAACTCCTCATCTTGGTATTTAAAAACCTATATAATCTGGTTCCAGGCCACAATTCCATTCTTATCTCAAATTACTCTCCTTCATAATTCTACATTACAGCCAAACCGAATGAATTTATTATTCCTGAACCCAATATTATATTTTCCACTCCTCTCCATTTGTATAAGCCATTCCTTATGCTTGAAATTTTTAAAAAGTAAATTCTACCTGATTAAAACATCTACAAGTTCTGCTAGAATGAATTATCTCAAAACTGAGAACTTAAATAACTTCTTGCTCCAGCACTGGAGATGGATGATCCCTGAAGAAATAAATGGTCAATAGTCAACCAGACCAAAGACAGAGAATTATGAATGAATAAAACCTTATGTCCTATAAGTGTGCCTGAAGAATTGTAATTAATGAACAAAATCTGAACGAACAATTGTAATTTCCCTCATTGATTTGTTATTGTAACCCTCTGAATGTTTCCTTATAGTGCTTTTTTTGTGGGGCAATGAGGGTTAAGTGACTTGCCCAGGGTCACACAGCTAAAGTGTCAAGTGTCTGAGGCTGGATTATAGTGCTTATTAATAGAAGCCCTTTAAACATGTTTTTTTTTTAAAGGGAGGGGCTGTATATAAAATATTGTTTTCAATAAACATGAAAAGGGAAATACTCTTTGGAAGAAAAGCACTGATCATGTTGCCAAAAGATCCAGTAAGGGGATCTATGATTCTGTGAGACTGGAGGGCTTCTGGTATAGGAATTTCCCCCACCAGCCCTGAGGTAACCCATTTTTTCAGTCATTTTTCAGTCATATCTGACTCTTCATGAACCCATTTGAAGTTTTCTCGGCAGAGATACTGGAGTGGTTTGTCATTTCCTTCTCCAGATCATTTGACAGATGAGGAAACTGGGGCAAGCCCAGGATCACGCAGTAGGTAAGTGTCTGAGGCCAGATTTGAACTAAGGAAGATGAGTCTTCCTGACTCCTGGCCTGGTGCTCTATCCACTATAGTGCCACTTAGTTGCTCCCAGTAGATGAGCTCTAAGGATTTTCCCAAGGCACAGAGATCAATTGACAACCATGTTTGCTCAGCTAATAAGTATCAGGGGTAGCAGTTGAACTCTGGTCTTCCTGACTCCAAATCTAGCATGACAGCCATTATGTCATGCTGTCTCTCCAAAACATATGAAATAAGCAACAGTCAAGGAGTAATCAGTTAGGTGAAGTTAGTCAGTGAAAGCATCAGAAAGAAGGTAAGCTTAGATTTGAGTCTTGAAGGACATGGATGGTTGGACAGGGCATTCCAGGAGGAGAAAGAGAAGGAATGGCCTAATGAAAGGCATGGGGTATGTAAGGAAGAGAGAGGGATGATCAAGCTAAGAAGTAGGCCCCCAGGTCTATTATCAGACATTCCCAAAGAAGAACACTCTAATGGAGAGAAAGACGCACCAGGGAATTCACCAGTTAAAGGCACAGAAAAAAACAAAACAAAACAAAACAGAAAAATAAAACCTTAGAATATAGAATGTAGAATGAGAAGGGCCCTTGGAGATAGTCTAGTCCAACACCATAATTGAAACCCAGAGAAAGAAAGTCACTTGTCTAAGGTCACACAGGTAGTAACTGATCTAATTTAAGTTGGATAAAATCCAGTGGTTACTGAAAATGTCCATGACTTCCAAGAATGCATTTGCTTATTTTGCATCTTCAAGGAGACAGACCATGCTGAGAAAAAAAATCTCATGATAAACAGTCCGCAGTGTTCTCTGCACAGGTTTAAACACATCCCTAATCATGTCAGCATTTTGATGTTTCCTGGGGGCCACCTCTGTCTCATTAACATTTTCAAAGGCTGAGGTGAAATGGGTCAGACCTATGGAGCAATTATCAGTGGGGAGAGGGAGGCTCCCACAAAACAAAGCACTAACTCCCAACTCATTGGGGCCCAGTAGAGGGAGGTCCATCTCCTCCCTCCAATGTGAAAGAAGAGACCACAACCCTTTCAGATCCTGTCACATGAGGACTAAACAGTGCAGAGGCTCCAGGTCATCAGGGACAGTCATCATGACCAGGATGGACCCTTCTGTCTCATTCATCTTCTGTCCTTGCAGAGTTTTGTTGGCACCAATAAACCCCTGCTGGCACCCCAGTGAGTTGACCCTAGAAGTCATGTGTTTGATATCGAACCCAGTCAACGGACTGTCATATTCACTTTAACCTATCTTCTTCCAGAAGGAATGACCTGGAGGTTCCCTTTAAAAGGTAATGAGTCTCAGAAGTCTGGTAGGGTAGGTAGTGCTGCATATTTCTCAAGGAAATTAGGAGAGGCAAAGACAAAATATTGGTCAATGGGTGTGTAACTATAACCTATAATGCCTCTTGTATTGTAAGGGAAGCCACAGAAGGTGGGGGTTGATGTAAGGAAAAACTTCTGTCTGGTGCAAGGAGAAAAAACCCAACCCAACAACAACACCTCCTTAGAATTCGCTGAAAGGGCAATGGGCAGCCTTGGGAGGAGTAGGCTTTTTATCACTGGAGATGTTCAGACAAAGGTTGGATGATCATGAGTCAGATTTATTGGAGAGTTCCTGCCTGGAACAACCTATTAATGAAGTGACCAGGGAATCCATGTTCACTTCTATCTGGATTTAGCCCCCTGAGTCTCCAGACTTTTCCCCTTTGTTCCCACATGGGTACAACTTATCTCTTTTTCCCTTCCCCCACTTTCAGCTCTCTTTTCTGTGTTGTTGTCCTCCATTAAGTGAGCTTCTTATCAGTAGGGAAGTGTCTTTTTGTTGTTGTTGTTACTTGTATTGTATATTCCTAGCATTTAGCATAGTGCCTGGCACATAGTAAACGCTTAATAAATGATCTATCTATCTATCTATCTATCTATCTATCTATCTATCTATCTATCTATCTATCTATCTATCTATCTATCTCTATCTTTACTGTAGAGTAGATTCTTGTTCAGGGATGGGTTGGATTAAAGGCTTTACTTTCCTTATCTGTACAATGAGGGAGTTACCTCCAGGTCTATCTTTATGAGCTGATAAGAGGTAAAATGATCTCTGAATCCTTGACACTCTGAGATATGTGATTCCATGGCCTCTCATCACCTTGAGAGCTTCTCCTTTTGCAGGTCACAAAGTAATCCTTTGAGATATTTTTCCTTGGAGTCCAGAATTAAGATTTACAGAATTTTCGCAATCAGAATCATTTTTGTTATTCGGTTGTTTCAGTTATGTACAACTCTTTGTGAACCGTTTTGGAGTTTTCTTGGCAAAAATATGGAAATGGTTAGCCATTTCCTTCTCCAGCTCATTTGACAGATAAGAGAACTAAGGTAAACAGGGTAGAGCGACTTTTCCAGGGTCACACAATTAGTAAATATCTGAGGCTGGATTTCCACTCAGGAAGATGAGTCTTCCTGATTCCAGGACCAGCACTCTATCCAATGCACCACCATCAGAACCATTAGTGATTAGTTAATTTAACTTCATTTTACAGATGAGAAAATTGAGAGAGGAAGGCACTAGGAGTTGTGGGGACTGGGAAATGTCTCTTGAAGAGGGTAAAATTTGAGCTGACTCTTAAAGGAAGCCTTCAAAACTAAGAGGTGGTATTGAAGAGTGAGGGCATTCCAGGAATAGGGGAAAACCATTGCAAAAGCATGGAGATGGGATATACAGTGTAATGTGAGAGGAGTAGCAACAAGATAAATTCTTGAATATGGAGCCTATGTGTCCCTGGGCAAGTGACTTAACCCTCATTGCCCCTCCCAATGGCATTGAATATGGATCCTGTGTGAGTCTTAATTTTTTCTACTTTTCTATTTTCAAGGTTTTATTTTATTTTTAATTTATTGAATAAAATGAGCATTACATAGTCTAGTAAAAAGATGATTGCACATGAAACTGAAAATTTATTATGTACAACTTGCTATTTCTTTTAAATATAATAAATTTATCATGTAAATTTCTTTTCCTCCATTTTTCCCTTCCTCCCAGGAGACTGCTAACATTAGAAACAAATATGTGTATCAATGTGAAATCATTCTATACACGCTTTTTTTAAAATCAGTTCTTTCTCTGGTTACAGATAGCATCTTGCTTCATATATCCTTTGTAGTTAATTTGGGTACTTATAATAGTCACAATGACTTATTTGCTCAAAGTTGTTCTTAAAACAACATTCCTGTTACTGTATAGTATAAGAGTATATATATACTCTTGGTTCCACTCATTTTGCTCTTCATTATTTTGTGCATCTATCCAATTTTTTCTAAGATCATCAAGCTCATCATTTCTTATAGCACAGTAATATTCCATCATAATAATGCACCACAACCTATTCAGCCATTCCCCAATTGATGGGCATCCTTGAAATCTCCAGTTCTTTTCCACTACAAAGAGAGCTCCTATAAATATTTTAGAACATATAGGATGGTATTGCTGGGTCAAAGGGTATAAGCAGTTTAATAACTCTTTAAGCATAATTTTAGATTGCTCTCCATAATGTGTGTTTGATGTTTGATTCATTCCTTGTGGTAAATGGTGAGAGGTAAAGTGACTTTTTAGAGTGGTACCGTTAGTAAGTGGCAAAGCCTTGTCTTGAAACCAGTCTCCTGAATCCCAGTCTGATATTCTTTTCTAATCTACCTCCATATTTTAAATTTTGGACCTTAAAGGCAGATAAAAAATCATAAAGTCTTAGAACTGGAGGGGATTCCAGAGCCTATATGGTTTAACCTCCTATTCAGATCAAGAATTCCTTCTTAATCATCTTTGGCAGGTAAGGTCTATTTTACCTGAAAATGAGGCAGTGATAGGGAGTCACAACCATAGGTGTTAGTCGGTCTACAAGGAATATGTAATTCCAGGAAAGAGAATAGATTTTTTTCCAGGGCAATGGGGGTTAAGTGACTTGCCCAGGGTCACACAGCTGGTAAGTGTCAAGTGTCTGAGGCCGGATTTGAACTCAGGTACTCCTGAATCCAGGGCCGGTGCTTTATCCAAGAGAATAGATTTTGAGTAGACTGGGGAAGGTATCTTATTCTTTTCTAAGATACAATTATAATTGAATTCAAAAGAAATAGACTTCTTGGGGAACTGGAAAACTATTTCAGATGGAGAAAAAAATATCTGCTTTTTAAGGTCTAAAACTTGAGTAATGGAGGTAATATAGTACATAGGAAAGAGTACTGGGTTGAGAATCAGGAGATTCTCAATGGCTCTGCCATTTATTACCAGGGTGACTCTCACCTAAATAAGAAGTTGAGACTGAGGCATTGAAAAAGAGGGAACTAAGTAAGAAACAATTTTCTAAATTAAGCAAAGTAGGAATCTGAATTTATGTAACTGTAAAGATTCATAAGATCATAGATTTTGAGCAAGAAGGGACCTTAGAAGCCATCTAAAACAATACCTTCATTTTAGAAATGATGAACCAGGCTCAGAGAAACCACCCAAGGTCACATAGGTAATAAGGAAGTAGTAGAACCACAATTTGAATTTTGGTTCCGTAAACTCAAGCTCAATGCCTTGCCCAATACATTGCCTTGGCTTACTTTGTGTTGATCCATCCCTCTCCTTGTAGTCATGGAAATTATATCTAATAAGGCACTGAACCTGCAACAGACATGGGGATGGGAGCTAAGTAGGGAGGTATGAATTGACAAAAAAGGGACCCCAACCCTCCAGTTATGGCAAATAAGGCAGGGACTAAGATGCCAATCCCTGCCAGCTACTATGATACCGGGGAAGAATGAAAAAGAATGATTTTGGAAAGGAATGCTTTTTTTTATTACAGAGAAGTTAAATGAAGTATATAGGATATGGTAAAAGAGTATGTTGAAGATTACTTCCTCACTCCATTTCTAAAACTTTTTCCAAAAGTATTTTTCTTTCCAAAACCAAAATATTTTTTCTCAAACCATGTTCTCAGTCATTAGAATTCTGCCTTGAGAATCTATGTTTTGCCCTAGATAGGCACATTTCACTCTGTGTAGTGCAAAAAATACTTCTGATAAGCAGTTTTGCAAATAAGGAAAAAAAATTATCTTATGGAGAGCCTCTTAAAAATTCACTCCTTTATAGAAAATTCATAGATTGTGAAGTATTTTATTCGTTCACCTGAGAATAAACCTCTTCAGGTGAATATATGAGTGACTATTTACAATCCAAGATAGAGTGAGATTTCTCTACCATGATAACTAGTCTTTATAGTCAGATATTATTGGTCTAGGATGAAAATTAAATGTAATTCAACAAGCATTTATTAAGCACACATTGTGTACAGAGATCACAGTGCTTAAGCATCAGGGGAAATACAAAGTGGAGACAGAATGGCTTTTGGCCTTATGGAGTGGACAGCAGAATAGAGGACAAATGGCACATACATAGATAAACACTCACTGTACTATATCTATCATGTATCTATTTACCTATCTATCTATCATCTATCTATGTATCATCTATGTATATGTATGTATCAATGTATCTATGTATCTAGCTATCATCTATGAATGTATGTATGTGTGTATCTATCTATCTAGATATTATAGTTGATTCTAAGCCAAGTTCTGTCACTAACTTGCCAAGTGATCTTGGTCCAGTCACTTAACAACCTACCATAGTGGCAATAGCTTTGGATTAACAGCCTGCTGTAGTGGCAATAGCATTGGATAGAATGCTAGACTCAACTACTCACAACCAAAGTGCAAAGTGAAGCTTGTGTACCTGATCTTAGTTTCTGTATATGTAAAAGTGAATAATGGGGCAGCCAGGTGGTGTAGTGGATAGAGCACCGGCCCTGGAGTCAGGAGTACCTGAGTTCAAATCTGGCCTCAGACACTTAACACTTACTAGCTGTGTGACCCTGGGCAAGTCACTTAACCCCAATTGCCTCACTAAAAAAAAAAAAAAAAGTGAATAGACTAAGTTGTCTTTTCCTGATGAATATCCTATAAACATTTTTCAAACCAAACTTTCCTCACTGGCAAAGTGAAGGGGTTGCTGGAGAGATGATATCTAAGGTCCTTTCTATCTCTAACATTCTATCACCAGGCAGAAAAACTAGTATAAATATTTTTTATGCATATGTCTTCTTTCCACTTTCTTTTATCTCTTTGAGAGCGTAGACCTAGTACTAATATTGCTGGGTCAAAGGGTTTAGTCCCCAATTTTAACATACCTTTTTGAAGATTATGTTCATTGTGACCTATCTTACTTGGATGATTTAAAAGTATAGGGAGAGGGCAGCTAGGTGGGGCAGTGGATAAAGCACCGGCCCTGGATTCAGGAGTACCTGAGTTCAAATCTGGCCTCAGACAGTTGACACTTACTAGCTGTGTGACCCTGGGCAAGTCACTTAACCCCCAATGCCCTGCAAAAAAAAAAAAGTATAGGGAGAGGTCCTCCAGATTTTTTTAGAGTTCTGATAACATACAATTTATCTTTATGTCCTCTCCAGTGCATGTACGTTATAGACATTTAATAAACATTTGTAGAATGAATGGATGGTGGGTAGATGAATGAATGAATGAATGAATGAATGAATGAATGAATGAATGATGAAAGTGGCACTTTAGGAAAATTGGTGCAGTCAGCAAGAAATACTGTAAGTGAGAGAAATTAGAGATTAGGACATGTTAGAAGGCTGAGATAAAAACACTACAAGCCTGAACTTAGTATCAGCATGATATAGTAGATATATCCTGGCTTTAGTTTCTGAAAGACATGGGTTTGAATCTTACCAGTCAGTTAGTCAATAAACATTTATTAAGCACCTACCATGTGCCAGGTACTGTGCTAAGTGCTAGGGATAGAAAAAGAGGTAAAAAATGGCCCCTGCCTGCAAGGAGCTCAAAATTTAATGGGAGAGAAAACAAGCAGACATCTACAAACAAGCTTTATAGGGGACAAATAGGAACCAATTAAAAGAGGGAAGGCACTAGAATTACCAGAGGTTGGGAGAGGTTCCCTGTAGTAGATGACATTTTATTTGGGACTTGGAGGAAGCCATGAAGGACAGACAGAGAAAATGCCTGGAGCCAAGAGTCGAGTGCCTTGTTCATGGAACAGTAGGGTTGCCAGTGTTACTGGATTGAAGAATATATGGTGGGAGTAAGGTGTAAGAAAACTGGAAAGAAAGGGGACAACTAGGTTATGAAGAATGTTAAACAGATGATTTCATATTTGAACCTGAACACATAAAGAGCCACTGGAGTTTATTTAATGGAAGTTAGGGCATGGACAGACCTACACTTTAGGAAAATCACTTTGCTGACTGTGTGACCCTGGGTAAGTCTTATATTTATGGAAATGGTTTATATAACAATTATATTTCTTAATCAAGTAATTAGGAGGATTAAATGAGATAGTCCATGCAAAATGCTATACAAATTTTCAAGTCTTATATAAACATTAGGTATTAATGTATTTAAGTGATATTCCCATGGGTGGTTTTCAGGAAGAATGGAATAGATGTTCGTAGAGTTAAAAAACAGAAACTCATCCATAATTATATGAAATGAAGACGTATAACCTGTGGCACAGTGTTTACAAATCTGGACTTAGATAAACCTGGTCCCATCTTGGGGGCTTCCCCCTCAAATCATATCTCTTTGGCTCCATAACAATAATATCCATGTACAGTCTACTCTGGGAAAATCTCCAGATATACTGGGTCTCCACTGATATGGGTAAAAATGTCCCCCACATCCCATGTAAGAACTCAAGGTTACAATTCATTTATCAGATACAAGGATGACCTTTACTCCACTTGACAGAAAACTGAAAACCATGTAAAAGAATTCACAGTAGCCCATAAACCATTAATAGACCTTTCCTTACTCTTTAGTGAGTCTAACTTTCCACAGAATCCTCAAGTCCACCAGCCTCCCACTGATACCCTACAGATTTCCTTTAGAAGGGAAAAATGCTTAACATTACCAGAGGGGCAAGATTCTGCCATACCAGTAATTCTCATTCAATTAACTTTTACTAGAGAGAGAGAGAGAGAGAGAGAGAGAGAGAGAGAGAGAGAGAGAGAGAGAGAGAGAGAGAGAGCTGGCTAATCTTACAGAACTATTCTGAAGGCTTGGACTTCCTTCAGAAAGGAAACCCACTTGGGGTTGCTGGCTGCCAACCTATTCCCTCCCTCCAACTCACCTGTTTTTCATTGGATCCACACCAACCAGATGACTAAAGTTAATACAAGAGGACAAAGCTCTTCCATATGCCTTAGTCTCTTGATGCTCTTCTAGTTTCAAGAGCCTCATATACAAGCCTGTTATCTCTCTCTTAAAATTTGTTTATTTCATTAAATATTTCCCAATAACATATAAAAATTTTAACATTAATTTATTTAAAAATTTTTATTTATTTTATTTTTACTTTATGGAATAAAACAAACTTTTCCATAGCATAGTAGAATGGAAAAAAAGATGATTGTACATGAAACTGTAAATCTATTATGTATAATTTGCTATTCCTTTTTTTTTTTTTAGTGAGGCAATTGGGGTTAAGTGACTTGCCCAGGGTCACACAGCTAGTAAGTATTAAGTGTCTGAGGCCGGATTTGAACTCAGGTACTCCTGAATCCAGGGCCGGTGCTCTATCCACTGCGCCATTTAGCTGCCCCGCTATTCCTTTTAAATATATAATAAAGTTATTTTTTTTCCTTTTTTTTCCTCTCCTCCCATCCTAGAGATGGCTACCATCAGACAAAAATCTATCTATCTATCTACCTACCTATCTATCTATCTATCTATCTATCTATCTATCTATCTATCTATCTATCTATCTATATCTATCTATCTATCTATCAATCTATCATTGATCTATCTATATATATATGTATATGTATATGCAAAATTCTATATTTCCATCACAACCATTTACTGAAACTTGTTCAGCCATTCCCTAATTGATAGGTACCCCCTCAATTTCCAGTTTTTTGCCAGCACAAAAAGAGGTACTATGAATATTTTTGTAGAAAGGGATCCTTTTTTCTTTCTTGGATCTTTTTGGGATACAGACCTAGCAGTGGTATTGCTTGGTCAAAAGGTTTATGCAGTTTTATAGCCTTTTCGGCATAGTTCCAAATTGTTCTCCAATGGTTGGACCAATTCACAACTCCACCAGCAGTGATTAGTGTCCCAGTTTTTCCACATCTGCAGTATTTATCATTTTTCTTTTTTATCATGTTACCCAATATTATAGGTGTGAAGTGGTATCTCAAGTTGCTTCAATTTGTATTTTTCTAGTCAAAAGTGATTTAGCACACTTTTCCATGTAACTATTGATAGTTTTAATTTCTTCTTCTGAAAACTGCCTGTTCATATTCTTTGACGATTTATGAACTGGGGGAATGGCTCACATTTTTTATAAATTTGTCTCAGTTCCCTATACATTTGAGAAATGAAAGAGCCTTTACTCTTTAAGATGAAAGCTCTCCCCAGGAAGTTCCTTTTCTTTGTATGGAAGACTAGATTCTTGTACCTTCAAATTTGGCGTTGGTACAGAGGCAATCTCCAAACCAAGTGCTTCTCCCCAAAATCTCCTTTCTTTTGCTAGAAAACTAAATTTTGGAATCTGGTCCTGCCCGGGAACATTAACTTCTTTGATAGAAGACTGAATCTGTGACTCTTTTACTTAGGTTTGTTAGAGACAATATCCTGGATAAGGAATTGCCAATACCTTTCTAGAAGCTAGGGTTCAAGAGCTTTAATGACTTGAACAACAATTTCCCTTTCTATGAGTTGAGAGTATGTGGTTCTTATGTATCTTTCCTCTAAATCAGACATCAATGGTTTCCTCAGTCTCACTTAACTATACTGAGAAGCAAAAGGGGAAAAAAAAAGGGAGAAGGTCTATTGCTTCCCATAGGCCAAAACAAGCATGGTTCCTCCTCAATAATCTACTTCAGAGTTCTTTGAGCCAGTCAGTTCATCTAGAGGGCAACCCCCATTAGTTAAATCCATCCTCTAGAAGTTGCAAAAGGATTATTCATACACTCTATAGGAAGATACAATCAAAATCTAAATCACTGGGGGCAGCTAGGTAGTTCAGTGGATAAAGCACTGGCCCTGGATTCAGGAGGACCTGAATTCAAATCGGGCCTCTGACACTTGACACTTACTAGCTGTGTGACCCTGGGCAAGTCACTTAACCCTCATTGCCCCACCAAAATAAAATAAAATAAAATAAAAAGAACAAAATCTAAATCACCTTCTTCTAAGGTTATCAATTTGATCAGGGAACTCCCTTGGTAAACTCTCACTCACATTTGCTGTCAAAGCCCAACATTGGGCAAAATAGGCAAAGCAAAGATTCTAACCTCAGCCCAAATCAATATTATTTTTATGTAGGTCTGCTGTGCTTTAGGAAAACCTCAAATGCAAAAATCTGACACAGGTGAATTAGTGGGTAATCATTCCCTTTTTTTTTTTTTGCAGGGCAATGGGGGTTAAGTGACTTGCCCAGGGTCACACAGCTAGTAAGTGTCAAGTGTCTGAGGCCGTATTTGAACTCAGGTACTCCTGAATCCAGGGCCGGTGCTTTATCCACTGCACCACCTAGCCGCCTCCCGAATCATTCACTTTTTAAAGAAAATGATTTTTACTGAATAATTTGGCATAGGTTTCCTCAGAATTGCCAAGTCCTCTAGTGACTTTAAAATATGAGTTGAATTGCAAAGTTTGATTAACACACAATGTAGCATCAAGGTACACCTGTCCATTACAGATAATGACACCTAAGATATAGTGAGAGTGGGACTGCATGAAATACCAAGCCCCACCATGATTGGTTTTTAACCCTAATATCTCTTTAATCTCCTCTTTTTCAGTGTACTACAGGTACACTAGACTATGGAAGATACACTAGATTGGGAATTCTTTCTTCTGCCATTAATTAGTTATTTGACCTTAGACATAGCACAACCTGAGTTGTTTGTTTCTTTAACTTTAAAATGATAATAATAATAACAAAAACAATAACAATAAATACCCTACCTATCTGTGTTGTGAGAATCATGTAATATATGGGTGTACGAAACAGATCTGAAATCCATAAAACCCTATATAAATGTAGGGGAAAATTATTTGCATATAACCCCTGATACTTAATTGCTATTTATAGTGAAAGTCTACTGTGACCTAGAGCCCTATTACCAGGATTATAGAAAGGAATTTCATAGGATTATATAGATTTAGAGATAGAAGGGATCTTAGAGGTCATCTAGTCCAATTCCTTCCCTCCCCCACATTTCAAGTTTATTAAAACTTTGCCAGCACAAATGATTTGGGTTGTGGAATATTAAAAAAACCAAACAATCAAGTCCACATTAAAAAACAAGAAAGCAACCCCCCCCCAAAAAAAAGGGAAGAGACAAATAATAACAAAAAGGATGTTCTTCAGCAAGTCTCTAAAACCCATAGAGAAAAATGGAAAAACCATTTATCAACATGCTAACTTATTATTTATAGAAATTTATTCTTATCAAGTATTATCTGTCTATAGTAAGCCACTCATTTTGTTTGAAGTCTTTCAGAAGTTTTTTATTTGAGTCTCATCTGAACACAAATATTTATCACATCCATCTGTGGTGGAGGAAGGGGTAGGCAGAGAAGGGAGAAAATGGATTGTCCTTAGGTCTTGAATGAAGAGTAGTAAAAGAGCTTAGTAACCTCCCTGCCATTCCAATTGTTTCCCTCAGAGGAATAATAGGTAAGTGGAGGAAGACTCCAATTGCATTTTTGGCTCAATCTATAACAGATACAGGGGCTGCTAGGTGACCACAGTGGATACAATGCTGGTTCTGGAATCAGGAACACTCATCTTCTTGAGTTCCAATCTGGCCTCAGACACGTGTTAGTTATGTTATCTTGGGCAAGTCACTTAATCCTGTTTGCCTCAGTTTTCTCATCTGTAAAATGAGCTGGAGAAAGAAATAGCAAACCACTCCAGTATCTTTGTCAAGAAAACCCCAAAAGAAATAAAAAAGAATTGGACAAGAATGAAAAAAAAAAGATTGAAGTAACCAGATGCAGGAAAGCTAGATGGAGGTGAATAAGAAAAAAGGCTGGGTGTCCATTACCAGAAAGGATGAGTCTAGGTGACTTTTCCTTTAGAGTTCACTCCTACTATCTAGATAATTACCAGTAGGGGCCGAACTGGAGTTTAAACTCCATAGTTTAAGGACCTTAAAAAGACTCCAATTAGATGAGGACTTTGGATTAGCTGGGTTTTTTTGAGGGAAGGTAAACAAAAGATGATCAGTAACTGAGGTAGGGATTTGGGATTGGTGACATCAGAAGGCATCAGTATTCTGATAATTTTATGGGTAGTTTAATTCTCATCTCCCAGTTTTGAGTAGATGGAGAACTTGTATTGGTCAGTAACTAATGAGTATCTGCTCTTTTGCCCATTTTGTGCTGTAGGGATTTTCAGGTGCTGGGTAATATAAAGTTCTTTTAAAATGAAGTAGGGGAGGGGGCAGTTAGGTGGCACAGTGGATAAAACACTGGCCCTGGATTTAGGAGAACCCAAGTTCAAATCTGACCTCAGACACTTGACACTTATTAGCCGTGTGACCCTGGGCAAGTCACTTAACCCTCATTGCCCTGCAAAAGCAAAACAAAACAAATAAACAAAAAATGAAGTAGGGGAGATAAGTCATAAGCACAGAGAATAACAAGAAAACCCTATTTGGTACAAATAATTGGAGAATTAGTTTCTAATAACTTGGTAATTCTGCAGTACAGACAACAATGGCAAAGGAGTGAGAAAAGTGATTGTAAAAATAACTGTGAACTAGAGTCATCCTGGAAGATTTTATGGAGAAGATGGGACTTAATCTGAGCCTTGAAGGATAGATAGCATATGTTTTGTTAGGAGAGAGTGTGTGTGTGTGTGTGTGTGTGTTGTGATAGCAAGGATCCTTGGTGGGAAGAGTGAAATAATTAAAAGATTCTCCCAGTTTCTCCAATTGTCTTCCTCTTTTCTATTTCTTTTCCTTTTCTCTTTCTCTCTTTCCCAGATCTTTTTCATCTTCCCTTCTTATCCACAAACACCAGATGGCAAATGGAGGAGAATCGTGACATGAATGATCAAATATTGGATGCTCAGATGGATCTGTGATCCATTGATTTGATCAATTACCTAATTGCTTTGGATATTTCTTCCATTCTGATAAAGTTCTGGTATGTACCTCAGCCATGCTTGTTCACCCTGTGCAATTCTCATCAGCACTTTCCCATAAATTTGCCACAAGGGATCCACCCTTGTAGGCATTCCACTCTTATCATTGTTATTATTTGTTATAATAACTCCTGTTTATATGACATTTTAATGAGTGAGGACCATGTCTGTTGCTCTTTATTTCCTCTAATAGAGTCTAATATGGCCCTTAAATTGTGAAGGAGAAATTACTAAAAGCAGAAGAAAGATGAATTATTTTTGTTCAAAAGATGGTTTTGATTTGGAAGAACTTTAAATATTCATTTTAAGAGTGTGAAGTTGTCACTAGTAAAAAAATTCCATCCATGATGTCCCTGAGCTATGTGTCATATTCTTTTTTGACTAATCCATCTAGCACATTTTCTGTCCTTGTCTCATTTTATGTGCTTCACCGCAGTTATTATGAGGTCCTTGCACTGACTTTTTGATCGGATAAGGACTACAAGTCATAATGACTGACTAGGTCAACCCTAAGTGCTAAGATTAATTTATATCTGATCCTAAGCCCATAAAAATATAAAAGGAAACAAGACAAGGAGAGGCTATTTCCATTATTCCACATGACTGTTTCATGCCAGGTGATGGATTGTTTATAGCTTACAGGGTAAAGCAGTTTAGAAAATTCACTAGATACATGGGGCCAACTATTATATTAAAGGCAAAATAAATTTAAATTTGATCAGTCTAATGGGTGTAAATTTTTTTTATTGTTGTTGTCTTATTTTACCAGATACAGAAGAATGGAAACTTGGAATATGTCAGGGCTGAACCCAATACTCATTCCATACCCACAGGAAATTTCAACTGCAGTTGGTCAAGTTATTCCAAATGAGAAATGTGAGATGATCTCTGATCCCTTGAATGTTCCTGAGTCCAGTGGAAATTCTTTTTTCTCCTAGTATTGAGAGGACAGGATTCTTTCCACTATACTACATGACCATTCTTTCCTGTAGCTTCTGTTTGAAACCTTCTCTTCTCTACCCAAGTTTCCCAAACCATTCCCTGATCCCTCCTTCTCAGAAGACCTTGTCTTATACTTTTAAAAAAGACTGTCTCAAGCTTCTCCTCAACAATTCTACATCTCAGATCCCCTCAGCATAATTCCCCAATCTCTACTCTTTTGTTATAGTTTAGCAGGAAGGTCCTTCTTAAAAATATCAACCCCTCTACTTGTTTTTGGTTGTAATCCCAATTCCTTTGCCCTCTGGAATATTATATCCCATGCCCTTCAATCCTTTAATGTAGAAGCTGCTAAAACCTGTGCTATCCTGACTGTGGCTCCACAATACTTGAATTGTTTCTTTCTGGCTGCTTGCAACATTTTCTCCTTGACCTGGGAGCTCTGAAATTTGACTATAATATTCCTGGAAGTTTTCATTTTGTGATCTCTTTCAGGAGGTGATTGGTAGATTCTTTCAATTTCATTTTACCTTCTGTTTCTAGAATATCAGGGCAATTTCCCCTGACAATCTTGGAAAATGATGTCTAAACTCTTTTTTTGATCATGGTATTCAGGTGGTCCAATAATTTTCATAGTATGTCTCCTGGATCTATTTTCCAGGTCAGCTGTTTTTCCAAGAAGATATTTCACATTTCCCTCTATTTTTTTATTCATTTGGATTTGTTTTATTGTGTCTTGGTTTCTCATAAAGTCACTAGCTTCCATTTGTTCAATCCTAATTCTTAGGTAAGTATTTTCTTCAGAGAACTTTTCCATTTGGCTTTTTAAGCTGTTGACTTTTTTTTTCATGACTTTCCTGCATCACTCTCATTTTATCTTCTACTTCTCTTACTTTAATCTTCAAAGTTCTTTTTGAATGCTTCTATGGCCTGAGACCAATTCATATTTTTCTTGGAAGCTTTGGATGTAGGAGCTCTAATTTTGCTATCCTTTTCTGAGGGTGCACCTCGATCTTCCTTGTCCCTAAAGAAACTTTCTATGGTTTGCATCTTTCTCTCTATGCTCATCTTGCCTGCCTATTACTTGACTTTTAACTCCTTCTTAAAGTGAGGCACTGCTTCCAGGATGCACTGTCCCAAGCTTCAGGGGTTCCAAGGTGGAATGATTTAAGGAGTGGCAGGTTCTTCACTCTCCTAGCCTGTGCTCAGGTAAGTAAATAACCCCAAGCCAATTTGCTATCCAACCAGGAAACAAAATTTTGTTTCATTGGGTTGAAGCTCTGGAGAGCCTGTACCCCTCCCCCACCTGGGCCCACCACTCAAGATTGCTTCCTGGCTCCCAGCAGCTGGGGTAGAACTACCAAATTCTGCCTCAACTCCAGCAGAGACCCATGTAGTCTCCCCCATAGTCCAACCTCTGGACCCTCTCACCAGATTGTGAGCTTAGAAGACACCAGCGCTGCTGATGATTGGGAGACTCTGTGGGTAAATTTCTCTGGTGTGGCCTGCTTGGGGCTGTATCTGTGTTGGGCTCCCCTTCCACCCCAGTACAGCAGACCCCTTCTGCCAAACTTCTATATCATCTTTTTTACCCCCTCTATTTGTTTTTGATCTAATCCCTTCCCATATCCTAAAATAGTTTTCCCCTTCACCTGAATATCTTCTCCATGTCTCTCACTTTATCTCTTTTTTCCACTGACTCCTTCCTAGTTGCCTACAATGACACCTAGATCTTTGGCTGCTTAAAGTCCTTTCTCTTGAGCCTATCATTTCTTCAAGCTATCTTATATCATCTTCCCTTCTCCTCTCCTTTACAGAAAGGTCCTTTAAAAAGCTACCTAGTTTGGGGCAGCTAGGTGGCACAGTGGACAAAGCACTGGCCCTGGATTCAGGAGGACCTGAGTTCAAATCCAGCCTCAGACACTTGACACTTACTAGCTGTGTGACTCTGGGCAAGTCACTTAACCCTCATTCCCCACCCCCCCTCCAAAAGCTACCTGGTTCCATTGATTATACTTGTTTACCTTGTGCCTACTTCTCATTCTTTTCAGTATGACCTCTAATCCTCCTAAATGACCCCTCCAAGACCACCAATGATCTCTTTATTTATAGATCCAAAAGCTTTTTTTTTTTTTTTTAGTTCTCATGCTTCCATATTTCTTTGCATCATTTGACACTGTTGACCACCATTTGTTTCTGGATAGTCAATCCCAGGTTTTTGTGATCCTATGAACCTCTCCTGGTTCTTTTCTTAGTCATTTTTCAGGATCCTCCTCCATGACCTGCTCTATAATAGTACTCAGGAATCTCTTCTCCTCTCCTCCCCCATCTCCTTTCTTGTTATCTCATGTCCTCTCTTCATCCTCATCGTCATCCTCATCATCCTTGTCCTCCTCTTCCTCCTCCTCCTCATTCCCGTTGTTGTCATCGTCGTCCTCCTCTTCTTCTTCTTCCTCCTCCTCCTCCCTTCCCCCCTCTCACTGATTCAATTATCATCTTGATGCAGATGGCACCCAAATCAACATCTCCAGACCTCATCTTCCTTCTAACCTGTAGTCTAGTTTCTTCACTTGGCTCCTAAGTACATCCTCCTTGCATGCCCCTTAGGCAACTCAAACTCAATCTATTGAAAACAGACCTCATTCTCTTTCCCTCTAACCTTACTTCTCTCTACTCCTGTCAAAGACACTACTATCATTCCAATCAACCTGCTTCACAGTCTTAGACTCGCCCTTAACTTTTCAATCTTTCTCAGTTACCAGTTGTAAAATCTTGTCTAGTCTACTTAAACAATATTTCTCACATACATTCTTTTCTCTCCATTCACATGACCAAGGCCCTAGTTTAGGCTTTTATTGCCTCTTGTTTGAATTATTGAAATAGTCTCCCATATATGTTTTCCCTGGGGTAGCTAGGTAGTGTGGTGGCTAGAGTGCTGAAGTCAGAAAGATTTGAGTTCAAATCAAGCCTCACTTAACACCTTAGAAAGTCATATAACCCTCTCAGCTTCAGTTTCCTCATTTGTCAAATGAGCTGGAGAAGGAAATGGCAAACCACTCCAGTATCTTTGCCAAGAAAAGCCCAAATGGGGTCATGAAGAATCAGATATAACTGAAATGATCGAACAACAACAATGGTTTCCCTGTTTCTAATCTGTTTTCGATGCATCAGCAAAACTGATATTCCTAAATAACAGATCTAATCATGTCACCTTGCTCCTAAAGAAGCTTTAGTAACTTCCTATTACTTCTAGGATAAAATACAAGTTCTTCTGTTTGGCAACTAAAGCCCCTCCCAAACAATCTCTAACCTCTCTTTCCAGACAGATTACATATCCCCTCATGTGCATGAGTCATGACCTACTGGCTGTTTCCCAAACATAGCATTGCATCCTTTGCCTCTGGGTCACTGAATAGGGTGTCCCACATGCCCAGAGCATTCTCTCACCTTATTTATGTCTCTTGGAACTCTAATCTAGCCTTCAAGGCTCAATTCAGTCAACACATCCTATAAGATGTCTTTCTTGATCCCTCCAGTTGTGAGTACTGTCCCCTTATAACACTTCTTTGAATTATTTTGCTTAATGTCAGCTCTTCCAGGTCAAGGACTTTTATTTTTCTCTTTATCTCTTCAGCTACTACAGTGTATTACACTTTGTAGGAACTTAAGACAGTATTTCACACTGCTAGGTGGTAGAATGGAAAGAGCACTCGACCTGGGATCAGGAACACTTGAGGTCAGATTCAGAATCATATACTCATGAGCTATATGACCCTAAGCAAATCACTTAACCTCTGTCTGCCTCAGTTTCTTCAATTGTAATAATTGAAGGCTAATAATAACACCTATCTTCCGGGGTTTTGAGGATCAAATGAGAAAATATGTGTAAAGTACTTAAGACAGTGCCTGATACACAGTAGAAAATACAATAAATGCTTAATAAATGAAATAAATTGTTGAATTAAATTGACTGGGAGACAGGAGATTGGGTTCTAATGCCGGTCTTGCAACTAACAAGCTGACAGTCCCTAGGCACGGTAAGATTATTTGGGGACCAATGTCCTCCTTTGTGAGGTGGGTTTTTCTTTAGGTTAATCTGTTACTTTAAAGTTCCTTGTAGCTCAACATACAATGACACTTGCTCAATCAGTTATGCTTTGGACAATTTAGCTTTAGATGATATAAGGCACCTGGTTGTAGCTAGTAATGGCTTTCGATGGACCAAACTAAGTAAGTCAGTGAGGCACAATGAAGGAAGCACTGGAATTAGAGTCAAAGTGCTTGAGAGTTTGAATCTAGCTTCTACTTCCTTGCTGTGTGACTTGGAGTAAAACAATCTTATAGAATTTCAGTTTCCCTATCTAAAATAGGGATGGTAAAATTTGTCTTTCTTTAGAGAGTTGTTGTGAGGTTCAAATGATGCATGCAAAATGTTTTACCAATCTTAAAGGGTTACATAAATGTGTTATTGTTGCTCAGTTGTGTCTGATTCTTTGTGAACCCATTTGGGATTTTCTTGGCAAAGATACTGTAGTGGTTTGCCATTTCCTTCTCCAGCTCATTTTGCGGATGAGGAAACAGAGCCAAACAAGGTTAAGTGACATGCCCAGTGTCACATAACTAGTAAGTGTTTGAGAACAGATTTGAACTCAGGTCCTCCTGACTCTAGGCCTGGTGTTCTATTCACTGAACCACGTATCTGCCCTTATGTAAATGGTAGGTATTATTAACATATCCTCTCCATGTAAGGCTTTAAGTTATACAAAACACTTTCTTCATAACTAAACTGTGAAATAGGTAATGGAAGTATTCTTATAACTCATTTAACAGATGAGGAAACTGAGAGTCAGAAAAGAAGCCAGCAAACCTCTCTGGGTCCATGTATTCTCACCTAAAATGCGAAATTTGGATTACATGATCTCTTCCAGCTGAAAGTTGCCAGAATGAAATCATTTAATTATTTTAGGGCAAAGGTGATGTAAGAAGAATGTTGGCTATGGAGACAGAGACCCTGGGTCCAAATCTTGGATCTGACATTCATTACCTATGTATCCTTGGGCCAGTTACTTATCCTCTCCAGGACTCAGTTTCATCCTCTGTAAAATAAATGGGTTGAACTAAAGAACCTTCAAGTTCCTTTCTAGCTAAAAGTCTATGATTATAAGGAAATAAAGTCTCCTTAAGGAAATTAATCTGCATGTTTTGTTTATCTAAATTAACTTTTAGGACTTCACTAGAATTGTACAGAAAGATTTTTCTTTTTCTTTCCTGAATACTCCTGAGGATGAATACTTTGAGTCTTTCCCAAGATTTAGAGACTTGGAAGAGGGATTATACTGTTTGACATTTGTCTCATGTCAATCCATGATTCCTAGTTTTATCAGAATTAATAGATTCTCATGATTACTACTTTGTACCAGACCTACTCTCTTCCATCAAAGAAAATCTCAAAGCATTTTGCATTCCTTATATTGCTATCTTCAGCACTCAGAACAGTGCCTGCACATAGTAGGTGCTTAATAAATGCTTATTAACCAATTTACTAATTGATAATACACACTAAACAATTCATAGCAGCATTTATATTCTAGCTTAACTGGAATATGGAAATCCTCTAAATCTGATATAAGGATATCTTTTCTACCCTTTCCTCCTTGCCCCCAAATTGTATTTCCTTTGGTACTTTCCCCTGAAAGTGCCCATAATTTAATCCATTAGTAGATTAAACTTTGCTAGGCTGGTTCATTGATATTTGATCCTTGGATCCTCTCAAGAAAAATCAATGTGTGGCTTTTCTGTTAATTAGCATAATGCTAATAAAATGTATAAGGTTGTCAGCATTATTGAAACCCTCATACTTATGCTTATTAAGCAGACTAAGTGAAGGGAAAGATACACACACACATATCCTCCCCTCCCCCACCAGATACAGTATAATAGGGTTTCTAAGAGGTGGTCGGTACTGGGTTACCTTTAGGTTAAAACTACACCTTTTCCCCATTCCCAGCACTCCTGCTGATAGGGTTGGAGAAATGAGGGAGAAAAGAGGTTAGAAGTGGTAGTCCCAAGCTTTGCCCAGCTAAAGTTAGTTAGATGGTGTTTTAGGATCTAAGCCTATTTAGATCTTAGAATTTTGCTCTTCTAGACAATCAGTGTACCTTCTGTGATGGAAGGAGCACTGAATTTGAAGGCAGAAGACCTATATTAACATTGTGGTTTGGCTTCTTATTTCCTATGACCACAGAAGAGTAAATCTAGTTCTCTGTTTGCTCCTCTGTTGTCATAAGGGGTTAGTCTTGATTATCTCCAAAGTTCCTTCCAGCTCCAGTTCCTATGCTTATTTGTTGTGTTATGTTGTGTTGTTGTATTGTTTGTCCTTTGTTCTTGAAGAGGACCACTACATCGGGGTGATGTCTTGACTTGTACTGAATTAGATTTAAGTGAGGGAGGGCTATGCAAGGTCACCAACCTCACTTTCTCCTCCAGAGCCATCTGGGTCCAGTGGCAAGATATACATCAGGATGACTGGAGATGGCTCCAGGTGTCTAAGGCAATTGGGGTTAAACAACTTGTCCAGCATGACATGGGTGGTAAATGTCTGAAGTGAGATTTGAACTCAGGTCCTCTTGACTCCAGGGCCAGCGCTCTATCCACTGCACAATCTAGCTGCCCTATGCCTATTCATTAAAGATGGCTTACTTAGGAGAAGAGGGAAGTAGAATCAGCAATACCCAGGGTCTTCTTTCTTAGTGGTTCATAGGACCAACAGGCCTGCCTCCCCATCACTCTTCCTAGCTTCTAATAAGTATAGATACCCTCTCTGCCTTTATTAAAATAAAGAATTGTAATAAAGAACATAAGAATTCTTATAGCAGAGTCACACATAGTAATGTGTGACTCAGAACCCAGTCAGGCTCGGGGCTCCACTTTGACCAGCACTGCTTAAAACTTTCTAACCCAGCAATTCAACCTCATTGCCTCTTAGAAATGTGGTCCTTGTTCCTGAACAGTTACCTTTCATATCTGCTCATGTCAGTCTTCCTGTATTAAGATAATTCCAGTGCCCCCTCGTCAGTAGACTACCCTTTGAATTGGGTCTGGCTAGACTCTCTGCATGTGACCCACCATAATAGCTAGCATTTATATGTCATCTGTTTTCATCCTCACAGGAACCCTGTGGAGTAGGTGGTATCATGATTCCCATTTTACAGATGACAAAAATGAGGCTGAGAGAAACTAGGTGATTTGTCCAGGGTCACATTGCCTTTAAGTGTGTGAAGTCAAATTTGAACTCAGATCTTCCAGAGTACAATAGTTCATCCTCTGGGCCACCCAGTTACCTCTTTTTTTTTTTTTTGGCTGGGAAATAAGGGTTAAGTGACTTGCTCAGGGTCACACAGCTAGTAAGTGTCAAGTGTCTGAGGCTGGATTTGAACTCAGGTCCTCCTGAATCCAGGGCCAGTGCTTTATCTACTGCACCACCTAGCTACCCCCACCCAGCTACCTCTAAATGGCACACCTTTGAGGGTGTAATGTGGGCAGCCATATGTGATAGGGAGAACAATGCTAACTAGTCCATGGCTAGGGAGACAAGAGAAAGGGGACCTTTGACTGTAATCTTATTGGTATCATGCTCTAATTACCCCCAAACCTAAGTAGCCTCAGATCTTTAGGACTAAACAAGTAGGTCCATTACCTTCTTAGAAAGATCACACAAGTGGGCGAGGGGCAGGAACTTGGTCCAGACTTTACCTAATTTTTTTTCTTTTTCCACTTGCTTCCCCCAAAGCTGTTCTCTATGCTGTACCCCTTCCCCTTTCCTCCCTCTCCCCTTTCTTCTTTGAATCAAACCTACCATCTGCTGTGACAAGTGTACTCATTCACCTTTTCCCTCTTATCTCCTCTCTGGCAGCCAAGTGCTCTGCAGGCTGGCAGCCTAATCTCACTGCTGATACTGTATTTCTGTATTCATCATTCCACCCTCGGGCTGCTGCGGCTGCTGACACCACTGCCACTGCTGCCCAATCTTTCCTTTTTATCAAGGAAAGGAAGAAAATGAGGCTACATCCCAGACAAAAAAAAAAAGGAGGAGATTGTTGGAGGTAGTAGCAAAGGTGGGGAGGAGAGGGCATCAGCTCCCAAAGGGCATGCAGGCTACGGTTATTGGGGGTGGGGTGGAGTGGAGGCCTTCCCAACTGAATCTCGAAGGGAGGTCATGCATTTTCCATTGCAGTTTTGTGACTGCCTGATTTCATGTCATGGTCTCTGCTCATCACCTTGAGCACAGATGCATATACAAACATCTTTTTGTGTAAAGTACTATCAGGTGCTTTCCTCCTTCTTCTCAATCTCTCTCTCTCTCTCTCTCTCTCTCTCTCTCTCTCTCTCTCCCATTTTAAAGAGTGCAGAAGGTGGCATATGGACATTGGTTGCCTGTGGGGTGAGGGCAGCCTAGTGCTACTGTATAGTAGTGGTATCAAACTCAAATAGAAACAGGTTCTTGCAAATTAATATGCTAATTATCTTTTTATTTGTTTTATTAAATATTAATTCAAGCCTCCCTTGGGATTTTGTAGGTGCTTGTGGCCCGAGGGCTGTGATTTGACGCCTCTGCCAATTTGTACGTGTCTTTAACCATTTCTGTATTCTACCTATGGTAGATTTTTCAACAAGGTCACTACTTCATCAATATCCTAACACCACTGCACATAACATGTCACCCTATGCCTGGCTTAAATATAATAATGTCTTAATTTTTTAAAGAACTTTTCACTTTTCAAAGTACTTTCACTTCTAATACTTTATTTTTTGAGTGAAAAACATACAAATGATCTCTGTATGTCCCCTTTCAGGGGAATACAACAGACATTCAGCATATGTGTGTTTCTATCTATGGGTCTGCAATATATTGTATACTGTGGGTCTATAAAAGGATAACAAAGAGGGAGGCAGCTAGGTGGTGCAGTGGATAATGCACTGGCCCTGGATTCAGGAGGACCTAAGTTCAAATCCAGCCTCAGACACTTGACACTAGCTGTGTGACCCTGGGCAAGTCACTTAACCTTCATTGTCCTGCAGAATAAATAAACAAACAAATGAATGAATGACTATAAATGAATGAATGAATGAATGAATAAACAAACAAATAAATAGATAAAGTGAAGCAAAGATGGGACTCAAATTCAATATCTAAGGGCTGAATACTGCACTTTGAGGAAAAGAAAATTGGGCCAATCATCCACTGTCTGGAGAGTCGGAATATGATCAAATGCTATGGTTTTATCATCATTATTAAACTATCATATCTTGGGGAAAACATGGAGCCTTGATGAAACTATTCTTATAGGCCGCTTCAATTCCCTCAATCTCCTCCAAACTCCTCCTTCTGCCCCCCCCAAGCCTCATGTACTTAGTAGATTTGAACATTTTTTTTTCATAGTAAAGACATTAGTATAGAGGGCAAAGAAATATAGCAATGGTCATAGTAATGCCTCCTTCACATTGATATAATGATATCTATAGAGGAGCCTTTGTATTGGGGATATATAAATTTTCTTTAAAAAATGACCAGTAGGCACTAGACATGCTGAGCCCCAAATAACACTGTGAAGAATGAAATAGATTATATTTTAACAGATGGGGAAAGATTTATTATTGATGTGGGATTTATCCCAGAGTCAGCTGTCTCAGTAGAATCAGAACACTGACTCCTCAAAGAGATCAGAATCAGTAAAAAAGAAGAAAGAATAATGAGAAAAAGATATGACATGAAAATGAAGCAATTTACCCTTGAATTACTTTTAAAAGTAATTGAAAATTAAAAATGGACAACAGAAATGACATTAACACTGAATAGGACAATTTCATCCAGAAATTTAACCAATGTAGTATAATTGCCTCTACAAGGAGAGCAGAAAAGCCCAGAGAATACCTTAGTCAACACACATCTGACTTACTTGCCAAATGGAGAGAAATGTCTGCCAAAGACATCTCTGTGTTAGAAGATAAATTTGTTTGTAAAATCCCCAGATAGTATTATGGCCATTTCTCCATCAAACACTAGGTATATACCTTCATGCATACCTCCCAACTATTTTTTCCATTTATTTAACATTTTCCCTTATTTATTATTTATTTTTAACATTTATTTTTAACATTTGGAGTTCTGAATTCTCTTCCTCTCTCCCATCCATTAAGAAGGCAAGAAATGAGATATCAATTATACATAGGAAATCATGCAAAACATATTTCCCTGTTACCAATATTTCAAAAAAGCAAGAAAAATCGAGAAAGTGAAAAAATTATGCTTTAATCTGTAATCAGACTCCAACAGTTCTTTCTCTGGAAGTGGATAGCATTTTTTCATCATAAATCCTTTGGAATTTTCTTGGATCATTGTATTGATCAGAATAGCTAAGTCATTTAGAGTTGATCATTGTACAATATTGCTATAACTGCCTATAATGCTCTCCTGGTTCTGCTCACTTCACTTTGCATGAGTTCATGTAAGTCTTCTCAGTTTTTTTTTCCTGAGAGCATCCTGCTTGTCAGTTCTTACAGCACAATACTATTCCATAACAATCCGATACTATTACTTCTTCAGTCTTTCTCCAATTGATGGGCATCTCCTCTACTTCCAATTTTTTGTCACCACAAAAAAAGCTGCTATAAATATTTTTGTATTTCTAGGTCCTTTTCCTTTTCCCTTGATTTCTTTTGGTTACACACCTAGTAATTATATTTGTGGATCAAATGGTATGGACAGTTTTATAACCCTTTGGGTATAGACCCAAATTGTTTACCAGACTGGTTGGATCAGTTCATAATTCCATTAACAGTGGATTATTGTCCCAAATTTTTTCACATTCCCACCAACATTTGTCATTTCCCTTTTCTGTCTTATTAGATAATCTGATAGGTGTGTGGTAGCACCTCAGAAATTTTTAAATATGCATTTCTCTAATCATTAGTGATTTAGAGCATTTTAAAAATACAACTATTGGTAGCTCGGATTTCTTCTTAAAATACCTATTCATAACCTTTGACCATTTCTTGATTGGGGAATGGCTTGTATTCTTATAAGTTTAACTTACTTCTCTATATATTTGAGAAATGAGACCTTTATTGGATAAACTTGTTGTAACCCCCCCCCCAGTTTCCTGCTTTCTTTCTAACCTTAGCTGCAAATCCTTTTTAATTTAATCTAATCAAAATTATCTATATCAATTCCTGTGATGTTCTTTATCTTTTGTTTGGTCATAAATTATTCCCTTATCCATAGATCTGACAATGCTCCCCTAATTTGCTTATGATATCACTCTGTAGGGGCCGAATTAATATGGGGAGAGTTAGTTGGGTGACCTGCCATAATATTGGGGTTCAGAAAATAATGAGAGACATCTAGGTCCAAAGTTCCTCCCTTCCAAACTGCCTTTTTTAGTTATTTCTCCCAGGCCAATAAGAAAGGGGATTAACATCCTCTTTTCCACAAACAAATCAGGTTTTATTACTGGGAATAAAATATATAACAAAGGTGAAGTTAATAAAGCCAGGGACAAGGGAATAGGGGAAGAGGAAAATGGACAAACTCCCTGGCTCTAGCAAAGACTGACTCAATCCCCAAACTTGCTTCTAGCTCAGCTAATTCAAAGAGCTGGCCTCGTTTCTATTAACTCACCACCTGGGGTCCACAGTTTCTATGGGAGTCAGCTGTACAGCCCCTCTCCAGTCCTCTCTCAGAAGCTCATCAACAGGAAAAAAGAGAGCTCCCAGCCTCGGTGTACTTTTCTACCTTTTCTTTTCCTCCCCAAAAAGGGAGGTCCTTCAAGTTGCATGGCTGAGAGTGGTCCCCCTGCTGATGTCAGCAGTATACACTACTCAGGGCAGGCCAGGTGTGGCCCATATCTAATCGTACCAAGTAGGTACTTAGCCGGTTTCTCAAACAATACTAAATCAATCAGGTGGGACCCCTGGGCATCTGCCAAATTCCATTATTTTATCACAACTTTTTATGTCTAAACCATGTATCCATTTTGACCTTATCTTGGTATATAATGTGAAAAGTTGGTCTATACCTAGTTTATGCCAAATTGCTTTCCAGTTTTTCCATCAATTTTTGTCAAATTTGAATTTTTACCTCCAAAGTTCATCTGGGTTTATCAAATGCTAGATTACTATGGTCCTTTACTACTGCAAATTGTGTACCTAATCTGTTCCACTGATCCTGTACTCTATTTCTTAGCCAGTCCCCAAATATTCTCATTATTACAGCTTTGTAATATGGTTTGAAATTTGGTACTGGTAAGCCACCTTCCTTCACATTCTTTTTATTAGTTCCCCTTATATTCTTGAACTTTTGTTCTGAATTTTGTTATTTCTTTCTAGTTCTATGAAACATTTCTTTGGTAATGTGATTGGTATGACACTGAATAAATAAATTAGGTAGAATTGTCATTATATTGTCATGATTATCATATTGGCTAAGCCTATTCATGGGCACTTAATATTTCTCCAAATGCTTTGATCTAACTTTATTTTGTGTGAAAAGTGTTTTATAATTTTGTTCATATAGTTCTTGAGTATTATTGTAAATGGAATATCTTTCTATCTCTTGCTGCTGGACTTTATTGGTAATACATAAAATGCTAGTGATTTATGTGGGTTTATTTTATATTCTTCAAATTTGCTGAAGTTTTTAATTATTTTAACTAGTTTTTCAGTTGATTCTCTAAGAATGCTATCATATTGTCTGCAGAGTGATTATTTTATTTCCTCATTGCCTATTCTAATCCTTTCCGTTTCTTTTTCTTGTCTTATTGTTATAGCTAGCATTTCTAGTACAATATTGAATAATAGGGATGATAATGGACATCCTTGCTTCATCTCTGATATTTTTGGGAAGGCTTCTAGCTTATCTCTCTTTCAGATAATGCATGTAGATGGTTTTAGATAGATACTACTTATCATTTTAAGGAAAGCTCCATGTATTTCTATTCTTTCTAATGTTTTTAATAGATGAATTTTGTATTTTGTCAAAAACTTTTTTCTGCATCCATTCAGAATATCATATGATTTTTTTGTTATTGAAGTGGTCAATTATGCTGATAGTTTTCCTAATATTGAATCAGCCCTGCATTCTTGGCATAAATCTTACCTGGGTCATAGTGTATGATCTTTGTGATATATTGCTGTGATCTCCTTGCTGGTATTTTATTTAAAATGTTTGTATCAATATTCATTAAGGAAATTGGTCAGTAGTTTTTTTTTCTGGTTTAGCTTTTCCTGGTTTAGGTATCTGCCTTATATTTGTGTCATAAAAGGAATTTGGTAGGATTCCATTGCCTATTTTTCCAAATTATTTATATAGTGTTGAAATTGATTGTTCTTTAAGTGTTTGGTAGAATTCACTTGTGAATATCTGGTCCTGAGGATATTTTCTTAGGGAGCTGATTTACAACTTGTTCAATTTCTTTTGCTAAGTTAGAATTATTTTAAATATTCTTTTTTTGTTTATTTGTACAACTTATAATTTTGTAAATATATATCCATTTCACTTAGATGGTCATATTTATTGGCATGTAATTGGACAAAATAGCTCCTAATAATTGCTTTAATTCCATCTTCATTGGTGAGTCAGTCACTTTTAAATTTTTGATACTGGCAATTTGTTTTTCTTCTTTTAAAAAAAAATCAAATTATCCATTTTGAAGGTTTTTTTTTCATAAAACCAGCTCCTAGTTTTATTTATTAGTTCAATTACTTCTTTCTTTTAATTTTATTAATCTATTCCTTGATTTTCAGGATTTCCAATTTGGCATTCAATTGGTAATTTAGAATTTGTTCTTTATTTCTATTTTTTAAAAAATGGCATGGCCAATTCATTGATCTACTCTTTCTCAGTTTTATTTAGAGATATAAAAATTTCCCTGAGTATTGCTTTGACTGTATCCCTCAGATTTTAATATGTTGGCTCATGTTGTAATTTTCTTTAATAAAATTAGTTATTATTTTTATGATTTGTTCTTTGACTCATTCTATAGGATAAGATCATTTCATTTTCAATTTTGATCTATGTTTTCAAACCTTTATCAAATGTAATTTTTAGTGCATTATTGACTGAAAAAAGTACATTGGATATTTCCACTTTACTGCATTTGTGTGGTTTCATTGTGATCATTTTTTGTAAAGGTGCCATGTATAACTGAGAAAAAGGTAAACTTTCTATTCCTATTCATATTTCTCTGAAGGCCTGTCAAATCTAACTTTTCTAAATCCTATTTACCTCCTTAACTTCTTTATTATTTATTTTATGACTTGATTTATTTGTTCCTTAGAGAGGAAAGTTTTGGTTCCCCTCTAGTATAGGTTTACTGTATATTTCCTCCTGTAACTTATTTATTTTTTCCTTTAAGAATTTGGATGCTATGCTGTCTAATGCATATATGTTTAGTATTGATATTACTTCATTGTCTATGGTACCTTTTAGGAAAATGTAGCTTCCCTGTTTCTATTTTTAAAATAACTATTTTTGCTTTTGCTTTGTCTAAAATCATGATTGCTACTTTTACCTTTTTTACTTCAGCTGAAATACAACAGATTCTGCTCCAGCCCTTTATTTTAACACTGTATGTCATTCTGCTTCAATCGTGTTTTGTGTACACAACATATTGTTGGATTCTGGTTTCTAAATCATTCTAGTATCTGCTTCCATTTTATGGGTGAGTTCATCCCATTCACATTCACACTTAAGGTTACTAACTATATATTTCCCTCCATCCTATTTTCTTGAGTTTATCCTTCTCTATTCCCTTTTATCTTGCCCCTCCTCAAAAGTCTGTTTTGCTTCTAACCACTGCCTCTCTTAATTTGGCCTCCCTTTAATTATTGCCTCCATATCTCTCACCTACTTCCCCTCATATTTCCCTATGGGGTAAGATAGATTTGTATATCCAACTCTGCGTGTGTATGTGTATTCTTCCCTCTTTAAAACAATATTTAAAAAAATAAAACAATTCTGATGAGAGTGAGGGTTAAGCATTGCCCACCCAACCCCATTTCCCTCTCCATTATAAAAGCTCTTCCTTTCATGCCTCTTTTATGTGAGAAAAATTCCCCCATTTTACCATTCTCTCCTTCTCCCAATTTATCCCCCTTTCTCCTTTATTTTTGGGGGTGGGGGGGTAGGGCAATGAGCATTAAGTGACTTGCTCAGGGTCATACAGCTAGTAAGTATCAAGTGCCTGAAGCTGGATTTGAATTTAGGTCCTTCTGAATCCAGGGCCAGTGCTCTATCCACTGCACCACCTAGCTGCCCCCTCTCCTTCATTTTTAAAGAAATAATCCTGGGGGCAGAGCCAAGATGGCAGAAAAAAGGCTATGACTCTCCCAGCTCTGGAAAACCTGTCCACATACCTCCAAAAATGATGCAATAAGACAACTCTTGGAGTAGCATAACTCACATAAGAACAGAGTGAGACTCCTTTCCAGCCAAAGATGGCTTAATTAGGTTACTGGGATCACTTGCTGTTCAGGCTGAGAGAGGAGTACAGTGCACAAAGTAGGACAAGCCTCGAGCAGGCAGCACCTCCAAAGACTCAGAATCTTCAGCTGCTTCTTCTGAATCCTGGCTCATGGACTGGTGAGGGGCTCCAGCATTTAAGGGTGGGGAATAGCTGTGGTTTCTGCTGGAACTGGGGCAGGGTGCCCATGTTCTGAACCAGCAAGCAAAGTTGAGGGATAGCCACCCAGTGTGGGAGGGGCACAAACATGCAAAGCTTCTGACCATAGAGAATCAGATTTTCAATCAGACTTCTGTTTCTGTGTCAAAGAGAAAGCTGGCCATGGTTACTCATGGGCCAGGCAGGCTGAGAAAAAGACCAATCACCTCCTGGGCCAAGCTGTAGCTCAGAACAGTGTGTTCTGGAAGCAATGCTACACTTTAAGAAGGAGTTAAAAGCCAAGAAATAGGGGATCAAGATGAGTAAGTAGAAAAAACAGCAGACCATCAAAAGCTGCTTTGGGGATAAGCTACACCAGAATGCACCCTCAGAAGAAGATAATAACAAAGTTAAAACTTCTGCATCCAAAGCTACCAAAGAAAATATGAATTGCTCTCAGGCATTGGAAGTGCTCAAAAGGGACTTTGAAGAGAAAGCAGGAGAAATAGAAGGATGATTTAGAGAGGTGGAGAAAAGAATGGAAAGAGAAATGAGAGTGATGTGGGAAAGTAATGAGAAAAAAGTCAACAGCTTGAAAAGTCAAATGGAAAAGGAGATTAGAAAGATCTGTGAAGAAAATAATTGAAATACTTTCTTGAAAAAACTGCTGACCTGGAAAATAGATCTAGGAGAGAGAATTTGAAAATTACTGGTCTACCTGAAAACAATGATCAAGGAAAGAGCTTAGACATCATCTTCCAAGAGATTGTAAAGGAAAATTGCCCTGATATTCTAGAAGCAGAAGGTAAAATAGAAATTGAAAGAATCTACTGATCACCTCCTGAAAGAGATCCCAAAAGGAGAACTTCTAGGAATATTATAGCCAAATTGCAGAGATCCCAGGTCAAGGAGAAAATATTGCAAGCAGATAGAAAGAAGGAATTAAAATACTGTGGAGTCACAGTCAGGATAATACAAGATTTAGCAGCTTCTACATTAAAGGGCTGGAAGGCATGGAATATGATATTCCAGAGGGTAAAGGAACTGGGAGTACAACCTAAAGTCACTTACACAGCAAAACTGAGTCTAATCTTTCAGGGGGAGAAATGGGACTTCAATAAAAAAGAGGACTTTTAGGCATTTGTGATGAAAAGATCTGAATGAAATAGAAAATTTGACTTTCAGATATAAGACTCTAGAGAAGCATAAAAAGGTAAACAGGAAAAAAAATCATGAGGGACATTAAAAGGATAAACTGTTTACATTCTTACATGAGAAGATAATACTTCCAACTCATAAGAACTGTCTCAGTATTAGGGCAGCTGAAAGAAATATACTTAGACAAAGGGCACAGGTGTGAATTGAATATAAAGGGATGATATATGTAAAGCATTTATCCTTGTTTTTTGTAGGGTAAGCAGGGGCTGTCTGGGGCTGGATTTGGGCTCAGGGTCTCCTGGGTCCAGGGCTGGTCCTTTGTCCACTGTGTCACCTAGCTGACCCATGGTAACATCTTCAAAATAAAGTTAAGGGGTAAGAGGAATGCACTAGAAGAAAGGGAAAGGGAGAGGTGGAAGGGTGTAAAGTAATGCAAATAAAAGAAACAAGAAAAATCTTGTGGAGTGGAGGGGAAAATGGGGAAGGAGTCGGGGAGTAAGTGAGACTTAACTTTCATCAGAATTGGCTCAAAGAGGGAATAACATAAATACTCAAGTGGGTATAGTAATATATTTTGCCCTGAGGGAAAGGGGAAAAGGGGAGGGGGAGAGGTGAATGAAGGGAGGACAGATTGGGGGAGGGGGCAATAAAAAGCAAAACATTTTTGAGGAGGGATAGGGTAAAAGAAGATAGAAAATAGAGTCTATATCAAGGGAAGGGAATAGGATGAAGGCTAATACAGTAAGCAATAGTAACTGTGAAAGAAATGATGAGCAGGAATGCTATCAGAAGGACTTATGAAAAATGCAAACCATCAACAGAAGAAAAACTGATGGTATTTGAATACAGATTGAAGCATAATTTTATTTGTTAGTTCCTCTTGCTAATGTTATTCTGTCTATTTTCTTTCACAACTTGAGTAATGTGAAGATGCTTGGCATAATTGCACATGTAGGACTTATATTGAATTGCTTGATTCCATAGGGAGGGTTGTGGAGGGAGGGAGGAAGAAAATTTAGAACACAAAGATTTTTTGTTTTGTTTTGTTTTGTTTTTTTTAGTGAGGCAATTGGGGTTAAGTGACTTGCCCAGGGTCACACAGCTAGTAAGTGTTAAGTGTCTGAGGCCGGATTTGAACTCAGGTACTCCTGACTCCAGGGCCGGTGCTCTATCCACTGCACCACCTAGCTGCCCCCAGACACAAAGTTTTTTTAAAAAAATCAATATGAAGAAACAATGAGCAGGTGGATTTCAGAGAAAGCTGAAGGACTTACATGAATTTATGCTGAGTGAGATGAGCAGAACCAGGAGAACATTGTAAATAGTATCAACAACATTGTGTGTTGATCAACTGTGATAGACTTGACTATTCTCAGCCACACAATGATCCAAGATAGTTTCAAAGGACTCATGATGGAAAATGCCCTCCAAATCCAGGAAAAAGAACTGTGGAATCTAGATGCAGATTGAACCATACTATTTTAACTTTTTTGTTTTTCTTTTATGAGGTTTTCCCCTTTTGCTCTGATTCTTTCACAGCAGGACTAATGCAGAAGTATGTTTAATGCGATTGTACATATATAACCTAAAAAAAGATAGAATGCTGAACTTGGAATCAAAAAGGCTTCCTTTCAAATCCTGCATCAGATATTTACTAGCCATGTCATCCTGAGCAAGTTATTTATCTCTTCAGCCCTAGTTTCCTCATATGTAAAATGGGACTAATTAAAGATCATATCTCCCATGGTTTTGTGGAGATCAAAGGAAATTTGTAAAGTACTTTGCCAACTTTTAAATAAATGCTATCCATAATTCTTTAAAAAAAGAAATAAACCCAACATAATCAACTCACACTCATACCCTCTGTGTATGTAATCTCCTCATTGCCTTAATAATGATTAAGTTCTTAGGAATTACATGTATCATCTTCTCATATAGGAATGTGAGAAGATTAAATTGATTCTACATCATTTTTATTGACCCCTTGTACAGTTAATTGATTTTTGCCCTGTAATTGCCTAAGTCATGGTTCTTTGTCTCTGAACTAAGTGAAAAAATTCAGCTGGCCTGTGATGGGTTCACTTTAGAAATCCACCTCTCTTTCTAATCACTGTTCTATTATGGCCTCAAGGAAATTTGTTTTCCTTGAAGAATGCAAGTGTACACCAGAGAGTCTGGCCTAGTATCTTTTAATTCTTTTGGGCAGAGCAACGAGGGTTAAGTGACTTGCTCAGGGTCACACAGCTAGTAAGTGTCAAGTGTCTGAGGCTGGATTTGAACTCAGTTCCTCCTGAATCTAGGGCCTGTGCTTTATCCACTGCACCATTTAGCTGCCCCATGGCCTAGTATCTTTATGTAGCCAAGCTATCCTTAAAAAATGTCTGGTTTGCTATAAAAAGAAATCTGACCCACTATCTTTAACTTTGTAGGTGGACTCAAATAATGAACTTTTCTAAGTCACAGGAGGGAAAGAGGGGGTTGTTGCTAGCCCCTCATCCCTAACTTCTAACCAATCATATTGTTACCTACACCTCAGTTATGTAACCAATAATGTTGTCTTCAACCCCATTATGTCAACAACCCTAGAAGCAACTGTATTCCTTCTCTACTTACCCTGTTCTGTTCTTTGTTCTAATCATATAAAAAGGAACTGAGTCCCTGTCTTGGGGTCTTTGACTAAACTGAGGCAATCCATTGACTCCTTCTATTGACAGGTAGCACCCCTGTTAAGAAAATGTTACTTTGCTTGGAGATAACATGCTTTGGTCTACCTTTGTTGAATTTTACTTGTGACAAATGTAAATAGTTTAATTTTATTGGTTCCCTTATGATTATTCTTTCACGTTTATCTTTTTATGATTCTCTTGAGTGTTGTGTTTTAATATCAAATTTGCTATTCAGTTCTGGTCTTTTCATCAGGAATGCTTTAAAGTTCTCTATTTCATGAAATACCTACTTTTTCCTTTAAAGGATTATAATCAGTTTTTCTGGGTAAATTATTCTTGGTTATAATCCTAGTTTCTTTGATTTCTAGAATATTATATTCCAAGCCCTCTGATCCTTTAATATGGAAGCTGCTAAATCTTGTGTGATCCTGACTATGGTTCCATGACACTTGAATTGTTTTTTTCTAGCTCCTTGAAATATTTTCTCTCTAACCTGTGAGCTCTAGAATTTGACTATAATATTCCTTGGAGTTTTCATTTTGGGATTCCAGGAGGTAATCAGTGCATTATTTCAATTTCTATTTCACCCTCTAGACCTAAGATGTGGGGGCAGTGTCCCTTTGTAATTTCTTGAAATATGATGCTTAGGCTCTTTTTCTTTTTGATCATTGTGTTCAGGTAGTTCAATAATTCTTTTTTTTTAGGCAATGGGGGTTAAGTGACTTGCCCATGGTCACACAGCTAGTAAGTGTCAAGCGTCTGAGGCCGGACTTGAACTCAGGTACTCCTGAATCCATGGCTGGTGCTTTAACCACTGTGCCATCTAGCTGCCCCCAGTTCAATAATTCTTAAATGATTTCCTCTTCATCAATTTTTAGTTGTTTTCCTATGAGATATTTAACATTTTTTCTTTTTTTTTTCATTCCTTTGACTTTGGTTTTTGTTGTTGTTGTTGTTGTTTCTTGAGATATGAAATCATTAGTTTCTAGTTGTGCAATACCATTTTTTAAGGAATTATTTTCTTTGGTGAGATTTTTACCTCTTTTTTCCATTTAGCCTATTCTGCTTTTTAAGCAGTTCTTTTTGTCAGTTATTTTTTGTGACTCTTTTACCTTTAAGCAAATTCTGTTTTTTAAGATATTATTTTCTTCACTATTTTTATGCATCTTATACTAACCTGTTATTTCTCTTTTCATAATTTTTTTGCATCATTCTCATTTTTATTATTCTTCTACTCTCATTTTATTTTTAAAAACCTCTTTGAGCTCTTTTAGGAATTCTTATTGGGCTTGTATCCAGTTCACATTTTTCTTTGAGGATTTGCTTTTAGCAGCTGTGATGTCATTGTCTTCTGGCCTTTGTTCTGGTCTTTACTGAGTGAGGGATCTTATTTCCCTGTAGTCATGAGTGCTAGTGCTTGTTTTGGCCCTGAAACTATGACCAGATCCATTTCTCTCCTTTAGCCACAAGTGCCAGTACATTTTTCTGCCTTACAACTGTGAGCCAGGTCACTACTTCTCTGCAAGTGCTAGAGTTCCTCTTTGCCCTGGAACTGTGACTAGGGTCCCTGCTCTACTGTAGTCACAAGCACTAGCACTCTGTTCTGCTTTGGCTCCTTTGTGGATGAACAGAAGTGCTCTTCTTCACCCTTGAAGTGTGATAAGATCCCCTGCTCCCCTGCTCCCCTGCAGTCAGAAGCACTAGTTCTCCTCTTCATCCTGAAATTGTGACCTTAAACTGTGTATACGCAATGAAACAGGGTCCTGGAACCAGTGCCAACAATTGGGTCACTGTAATCTCTTTTTAACCAGTTGTCCAACCTACTTACTCTCTCTGGGCTGAGGGCTCTTGAAGTTGCTGCTGCTGCTGTTGCCTTTACCTCCAAGACTTACTGTTGGTGCTATCACAGCCTCCACTATGCTCTGGTCCCTCACCTGGAATCACGAAACTCTCTTGCCAACATTCTAAGTTGTTTTGATTTGGAAGAATGTCTCATCCTGATTTTTTGTTGGCTATGCCACTCCATAACTAGATCTGAGACATTATTTTAAAGTTGTTTGGAGGCGAATGTTAGGAGATTTCAGCTAAGTTGCTGCCTGTACTCTACCATCTTGGCTCCTTCCCCAACTATTCTTAGATTTCTGTTTTGCTTCTATTGCTCAGCCAGGGTACAGGCCATATCCAGGGGAGTAGCTTAGTGCTAAGAGACTTGTCCAAATTTGTAGCTACCGATTTGAGGCCATTGTAATAGTTGAAGCAAGAGGTAATAAGGGTCTGAACTAAGGTGGTATCTAGGTGAATAATAAATTGGGTTAGATGTGAGTGATGTGACAGGAAAAAGTACAAGATTTGGTATTGGATTAGCACATAGGGTGTGGGAAGAATGAGGAACCAAAGATAATGACCTGATTACAAACCCAAAAATGGAAGATGGTGGTATCTGTAACAAAAATAGGGAAGTTAAGAAAAGTGATGGAATTTTAGTGGTAAAGAATGAATTCTGTTTTGACCATGTTGCATTTGAGATATCTGTGTGATACTTAGTTTGAAATGTTCAGTAGACATTTGGTGATGTGGCACTGCACCTAAAGGGGCAGCTAGGTGGTATAGTGCCTAGAGCACTGTTCTCAGCTTACGTCAAAAAGGACTAAGTTCAAATCTAATTCAAACACTTTCTGGCCATATAACCTTGGGCAAGTCACTTAATCTCTGTTTGCTTCAGTTTTCTCATCTATAAAATGGTAATAATAATAGTACTTACTGCCCAAGGTTGTTCTGAGGATCAAATGAGATAATAATTGTAAAGCACTTAGCACAGTGCCTGACATATAGTAAATATAGTTGTTGTTGTTGTTGTTGTTGTTGTCATTGTTAGAAGGGAGAGACCAAGATAAAGCCTTTGTTTACACCCCAGATAGACTTTGTGATATGGATAAATATCTAAGAAGGTGATGGAAAGAGTAAACAGAATGGTAGGAAGAGAACCAGGGAGTGTATTGTCATCAAAACCCAGAAAAAAAGAGAATATCCACAGGAAAAGGTGGTCAATATGAAATTCTGCAGAGATCAAGAATAATAAGGATAGAAAAGGTGTGCAGAATAAGAGATCTTTAGTAACTTTGGACAAAGACCATTGTAAGCCAGAGCCATGATAAGGCAACATGATTTCAAAGGGGTTGGATGAGAGTGTGAGGAGAAGTAAAGAGAAGTAGAGAGATGTTTTTTTTTTATCATTTTCTAAAGAAAATTCTTCTAAGAATTTAGCTGAGAAAGAGATATGGGATGATAATTTGAGGGGATGGTAGAGACTAGTAAAGGTTTTGTAAACATTTGGGGAGACATGGGTATCCTTTTAGCATAAGGAAACTTAATTCAGGCAACACTCTAAAGCTGTCAGACCAACAAACAGACCCACTACTGTCTTCCCACACCAACAAAAATTAGAGATCCTTCACTTAGCAGTATACATCTGCATTTGGCTGAGATAAGTCTCAAATATTGGCCCCACTAGTAATTAAGAGAACTCATTCCTGTTGTTGAACCAAGAGTGCCAATACTGAGTGTGTACTACCCTACATACTTTATCCATTATCACCTCATATTTTGATACTAGGTATTCTTGCTGGACTGCACCATCCTTTGAGTGTGAGCATTGGTTTAAGAGCAATAAAGAACAATGATGTCAAATCCTGTCCCCAAATACCAGTCCAAAAGTGCCTTAACCTTAATTGGGGTAAGTACAGACTCATTGTCAGAAATGACGTTGTTTTGCCATTGGAATATTTCAAATAACTGGAGTAGGGCTATGACAATTCTCAGAGAGGTATTGGACAGGTTTAGAAGCATTTCAAGTTCTCCTCCTTGTATAGTCCTGTCACAGCAATAGTTTCTTAATTAAGGTTTCTTGTTCTCTTCCAATTAATAGAAAAATAGGTGCCTTTGGAAGGCATGGCATATGCTAGGCGGTTAACAGTCTTTTCAATATCAGAATCAATTCCAGATCACATATAGCTTCTGGCCAATGTTTTAGTGTGAAAAATTCCTCAATGTGCTACACTGAGTGTGGCCAAGATAACAACTGCCTTATGGAGTAGGAATATGATTTCCCCATGAACCAAAACTGATCTGCCCATTTATGGGCAGATAACTCTGGGTTTGTTCTTGTAAATGCCTTAAATTTCTCAAGTAGTTTATTTACTGGCCACCACCTCGACATCCAGTTTAGAAGGAGGGAGGGAGAAAGGGAAGGAGAAAGGATTTATTAAGTACCCTCTATTCCCAGGCACTGTGCTCACTGTTTTACAGCATTACCTCATTTGAGTTTCACCAATACCCGGTGAGGTAGTTGCCATTATCAGTCAGATTTTACAGTTCAAGAAAGTGGGGCAGACAGAGGTTTAGAGACCTGCAGGAGGGTCACAAGGTTTGTAAATATCTGATACAGGGTTTGAACTCAAGTCTACCTGACTTCCCCTATCCACTGAGCCACCTAGCTTCTTATGCCTGCCTCCCTGCCTTGACCAAAGACTCCATGGGCAAAATGCTCCCCTCTACTATGCTGTCCCTTGCTGGAGGCCACTGCCTAGCTCCTGCAACTAAGCTTCTGCAAATAGGAGAGTCCTTATCTTTTAACCATCTGCCATCTTCAGTGGAGCTGCTCCCACCTACTGCTATCCCTTATGGCTAGCAAATTCCCAACACCTGTTACTCTCCCCTATCCCTGCCATATTTAATCACTGGCTGGCTAAAAGTAAACTTCACCCTCATCCCCATCCCCCACCTCCTATTCTTTCATCCCCACCTTGCTGAACTCAACCCTTGCCACGTCTCATCTCAACTCTTTCTATCCTTTCCATTGTGTCAAATAATCAAATGTTCTTTTTCCTCAATCTCACCAAATCCCATGACTTCCTTTAGTCACACAGGGATAGTCACATCTTAGATCTCACTCTCACCCTCACCCAGAAATATTCCACTTCTATGATCAAGGTCTCTTACATTCCTATATCTTGTCATGACTTCTTATTCTTCTATCCCTCCCTATGCCTTAGCCTTCTCAAGCCTACTTTTAGCCTTTTTGCTACCTACAGTCTCTCCAATTATTCAGCACTTTCTTTGACCTTATTTGGACTTTAATTTTCTTCCTTTCTAATCTTGACCCTATAGTTAACCAGTTCAGCTCCAGTATTGTCTGCTCTGGAATCCCTTGCCACCTTGCCTAGTGCTGCTCATGTGTTGCCAAACTCCAACCTTAAATTCATCCTACCATAATCTTCACTCCTACCCCATTCATGTTTTGCTAAATGGCACTGGAAAAAGCCATGCAACTGAATCTACTGAATCCTCTAAAAATTTATATCTAACATCATATACCTGAACTATCACTTAAGCAAGGAAATAATTTTATTCCTCCCTAACTGATTCTCTGTCTTACTCCCCAAAGAATCTGTTTTAAACCTCCTCTCTTCTCAAGTGTCCCATACCTACAGTTCCTCCAAACTCTATGTTCAGGACATCGTATATTTTGTTAAGAAAATAAAAACCATTCACCAGTTGCTTTCTTTTTTTTTTACCTTTCTCTCTCTCAAAACACCTTGATATTATCCCATCCTCTCTTCTCCGTTTTTTTTCCAGGCTCTGATAATATGATAACTTTTCTTCTCACCAAGACCAACCCCTTTACATGTGCCCTTGATCCTATCCCAATCTTCAATAGATTATCCCAACAACCTTCCCCCTTCTCTCTAATATTCAGTCTCTTCCTGTTTCCCTAAAGGGTCCCAAAGCATATGTCAGAGGTAATATTGGAACCCAGGTCTTGCTGACTTCAAGCTCAGTACTTTCCCTATGATATGGCTATTTCCAGACTTAAAGATGAATAGGAACATGTTCTGAATGTTGCCTTATCTGTTGCTATTATTCTTCATTCATTTTTGCCACATGCTACCTTTGCTAGAAACTACAGAGCTGCAATTGAACTCTTGTCCTACAAAGTGTAGCATTACCAGGCTAATCAACTATAAAGATATTCTCCATACAGTAGATGGTTTTATGAGTTGTTATGAACAGAAAGATTAAAAGAAAGAAAGAAGGAAGAGGGAAAAGAAGAGTGTAGAATCATGGTAGAGGACTACCCATACTTATCTTAGACTTTTCATATCTTTTCCCAAACCAATATTTCTCACTGCATTATTATCTTCCCATATGAATGGTGATTTGTGAGATAAAACCTAAGAGAATGCTGGACAGCTGGCAGAAATCCAAAAATTGCTTGGAGCCAAGGAAGACTCTAAGAACTTGCCAGCTCAAAGTGCTTTATCTGTGACTTTTCTCAGCTTTTTGTATTTTAGTAGAAGATTATAGACCTAAGAGTCAGGAGACATACCTTTCAGTTCTAGCTCTGCCACTGACCAGCAGCAGGGACACTGACTAGGGACCAGAAAATTAATTAATATTTCTAGACTTCATTTTTTCCATTTGTCAAATCAAAACAATAATGCTTGTCCTACTTCTCCCCCCTGGTCATTGTGAGGTTGATCTGAGGAAAAAAAATAGAAGTGCTTTGAAAAACTAAGTATTATAGAAATGCAAACTACTAGATTAAGAAGCCTTACTTAGTTCCCTTCTAGGCTCAACTCAAGTGCTTCTATCTATATAACCTTTTCAGAAACTCCTAGCTGCTAATGCTTTTCCCAACAAAATTACCTTTTACCTGTGCTGTAGATATCTATTGCTGTACATTTTGAGTTGCCTTATAAAATGTAAGCTCTTTGAAGGCAGGGACTTCTTCACTTTTCTCTTTGTAACCTCAGCACCTACCACAGTGTATGGCATATTGTAAATGTTTGTTGATTGATTGATTATTCTTCAACTCAAATCCTTAAATAATTTGTGATCTCATTGATATGGATATTTTTTTTCTAATGATACAAATTGTAGCCCATCCAAGCCTGTTCATCTTGTGTGACATTTATCTATATTCTCCCATAATTTCAGGTGGATCAAGTTGGTCTACCATCATGTTGGAGGCCCTTACTCATTTTTTCTTTTCTTTTTTTCATTTTTTTCTTAATATTGTAATGATGCCAGTGGAACATATGGCCAGTCCTTCAGTAATCATTTCCTTTATCATGTGAGTGGCCCATCTTTGGTATTGGGTATGTGTGTATATGTATGTGTATGTATATCATATATACATTTATATATTTGATCATGTTCTTTATGCTGCTTCTCCATCACAGTTCCTTGTTTGCAACATGTTGCAGCCCACTTATACCAATATACCTCTTCATTATCCTTTTCAAAATCCCTTCCTCAACTTCAGTTATTTAGTGACTGTTGTTATCTGACTCAGAGTTATACAATAACACTGGAGTAATGTTGGTATTCAAAAGATGGACCCCATGAAAGTTCATAAAAAGAAAGATCCCATACATGTCCCTAAATCTATACCAGCATTTTTTGTAGTAGCAAAATTTGGAAACAAAGTATATAATCATTGATCAGGGCACAAACATGATACACAAATGTAATGGAATATTACTGTACAATAAAAAGGGATGAATATTATGAATATGAAGAAGCTTGGAAAGATTTAGGTGAACTGATATAAAGTAAAATAAGCAGAACCAGAAAAAAATTATACAATGATGACAATAATGTAAATGGAAAGAACAACAATTAGAAAATAAATAAAACTAAATGCTTTGCAAATTGCTAAAGATGACAAAAACCGGTCACATTGGAGGAGTTGTGGGTTGATAGCCCCCCCCCCCCCACCCAGTGTATTGTTGGTGGAACTGTGAACCAATATAACCATTTTGGAAAGTAATGTGGAATTATGCAAATTTCATTATTAGGCATATACCTCAAGGATTATGTTGATAAGAAGAAAATCCCCACATATGATAAAATATTTGTATCAGCCCTTTCTGTGGTAGCAAAGAACTCAAACAAAATCCATCAGCTGGGAAAGGGCTAAACAAAATGTGGTACATTAATGTAACACAGCGTGCTAGAAAAAAATAGCTATATTTCATATAGAGAAGCATAGAAAAACTTCTATAACTGATGCAGAGTCAAATAAAGAGAGCAAAGAAAAAATATAGACAATGACTCAAACATTGTAAATGGAAAGAAGGATAATCACAAAACAATCAATTGTGAATGTTGCAAAATTAAAAAGAGCAAACTTGGCCCCAAAGAAGAGATATAAAAAGACACCTTCACTCTATTAATATGAAGTTATGGGAGATCCACGGGTATGGAAAATTGCATATATTTTCACTTTTTTGATATATTGATTGGCTTTGTTTATTTTTACCTCCTTTTTTCTTCTTCAAAAAGTTGCTATATGGGATGGCTCTCTGGGAGTCAGAGGAAAAGGGAATATGGGGAGAAATTTTGTTGATATAAAAACAAAAGATATTAATAAACATTAATTTTTAAAAAAAGGAAATAAAAGATCTGAATACTGTACAATTATAATGACCAAACTTGATCCCAAGGAAAAGAGATGAAAAATTATCTCCCTTCCTTTTTTGAAGAGATAAGAGACTTTGGAAATGCAAATATGGTAGATAATGTTGGACTTCATTAAAATGTTAAATTTTGCTGAACTTCTTTTTAACCTCTGTCATAATGGATAGTTATCTTGGAAGGATAAAGAAAAGGAGAGGGATATATTTGAAAACTAAGGTAAGTAAAAAATTGTAACAATAATGTTTAAAAAATAAAAGATGAACCTTTGTTTTAAAAAACATCCTGAGATATGTTAAGAGAATATTGCTATTCCAAAAGCATTCTTTTCCTCGCTGACTTTTTGAATCACTTTTACCATTTGGCCTAGTATGGTGTTTTTTTTTGTTTGTTTGTTTTTGTGAGGCAATTGGGGTTAAGTGACTTGCCCAGGGTCACACAGGTAGTAAGTGTTAAGTGTCTGAGGCTGGATTTGAACTCAGGTCCTCCTGACTCCAGGGCTGGTGATCTATCCACTGTACCACCTAGCTGCCTCTGGCATAGTATGTTTTTAAGGTGTTATTTTCTTCGGTATTTTTTTGTGTGTGTTTCCTTTACCAAGCTATTGTCTTTTTTTCAAGATTTTCTTGCATCCCTGTCATTTCTCTTTCCATTTTTGCCTCTACTTCTCTTACTTTATTTTCAAAGTCCTTTTTGAGCCCTTCTATGGCCTGAAACCAATTCATATTTTTCTTGGAAGCTTTGGATGCAGGAGCTTGACTTTGTTATCTTCTTCTGAGGGTGTATTTTGATCTTTCTTGTCACCATAGAAACTTTCTAGGGTAAGAATTTTTTCTGTTTGCTCATTTTCCCAGCCTATTTCATGACTTTTAACTCTTTGTTAAAGTGGGGTACTGCTTCCTGGGTGGAGGGCGCACTGTTTCAGGCTTAAGGGGGTTTCTGCCGTAGAACTATGAACAGAATCCCACCCCACTGTGGCTGCAAGGTTTTGTGCTTATGCTCCTCTCCCACCTGAGACAACCACCCAAGACTGTGACCTGGGTGGGAATATGAGCAAAACAACAGAGTTGTGCCTCCACGTGAGCAAAAAGATCCCTGCAATCTCCTGGATAATTGTTCAACCCTTTTACCACCTGGGGGCTGAGTTCTAGAAGCAGTTGCTGCTGCTGCTGCTGATTCAGAGGCTCCTGAGGCCTGCTCATGTTTTACTATGGCTGTGGTGGGATCTGCACTGGGGCTGGGGCTGTGCTGGTGCGGCCTGTGCTGGGCTGTACTCCACTCTCACCCAGGTACAACAGACCTTTCCTGCTGACCTTTTAAGTTGTCTATTTCTGGAAAATGATTTCACCCTGTCTTTTTGTGGATTCTGCTGCTCTAGTAATTGTCTTATGGCATCATTTGAAAGTATTTGGAGGGGTCTTCAGGAAAGGTCAGGCAAGTCACTGCCTTTCCTCTACCATCTTGGCTCCACCCCTTGTGACTATAGTTATTTCCCAAAGTCAATACAACCAGCTTTTGTACTTCAGTTCTGGGCTCAACTCACTATAAAATTGCAGTTACTATCCAAGATATGTATACTGATGGATAATGATTTTTTATTTAACTACATATCCTAGTCTGGGCAACAGGCATTATTTTTTTTTTTTAGTGAGGCAATTGGGGTTAAGTGACTTGCCAGGGTCACACAGCTAGTAAGTGTTAAGTGTCTGAGGCCGGATTTGAACTCAGGTACTCCTGACTCCAGGGCTGGTGCTCTATCCACTGCGCCACCTAGCTGCCCCCAACAGGCATTCTTTATCCACTTGGTTTTTCCTGTGTAGATAGTTAGTCCAAACTCTTTAAAGTAGTTATTGATGTCATTTAAGAGACTCTGTAATGTTTCTGGGCTGGATCAAGTCCATATTTTATCTTCAAAGAGGCAGCTAGGTGGTATACTGAATAGAATACTGGGCCTAGAATCAGAAATACCTGAGTTCCAATTATAACTTAAATCTGACTTTATTTGTATAAAAAGTTTTCAAATTATTTTGTTTATATAGTTCCTGGGTTTTTGTGATATACTCTCAGGTATTTTATACTATCTAGAGTTATTTTAAATTAATTGGCCTCAGACACTGACTAGTTATGTGACACTTGGCAAGTGACTTAACCTTTGTCTGCCTCAGTTTTCTCAACTGTAAAATGGGGATATAATGGCACCTACCTTTCAGTGTCATTATGAAGATAAAATAAGATAATATTAGTAAAGTTCTTTGTAAACCTTAAAATGATATATAAATACTGGCTACTATTTATTGTTCAAAGATTAGGATAGGTAAGTCCTCATTATTTGTGGGGAGAATTTTTTTCATCTTCTACTCTATGATAGATTTCCTCTAGGACATGATCAATACCTTTGGTGAGCATATTTCTTCATGCTTTAATCCCTCAATTGATATTAATGATTATAAGGTTATGAAACAAGATTATCTCTGTTCCTATATCTTTCAAGGAATCTCACCCAATTCTGCCATATGCATGGAGAATATCCTGTATAGGCTTATTCATTGTTCTTTATACAGGACATTCACTCTGTCTGAGCCTTTGAACAGTTTATCTGTCTCTCATGTGTGGAATACTTGTCCTCCTCACCTCTCTCTCTTGGAAGCTTTAGTGTCCTTCAAGGCTCAGTTCCAAGGCCACTTCTACAAAATGCCTTTCCTGACTCCTCCAGTTGCTAGTGTTCCCTTTTGTGTTTATTTTGTATATATTTTTATTTGTCATCTATCTACCTATGTATTTGTCTGTTATCTACCCATTCATCCATTCATCCATCCATCCATCCATCCATCCATTCATTCATTCATTCATTTATTCATCCCTCTATTTGTTTGTTTGTTTGGTTATGCCCATGTTGTATCCCTCCAGTGAAGTGTAAGCTTTTTGAGACCAAGGGTCATCTTGTTTTTGCCTTTTCATTCCCAGTGCCTAACATAATTCTTGGCATATATGCTTGTTGAATTGAATTGACCTTGTTGGAGGAAAGCTTTTGAAACCATGTTTTGTTCTAGTAAAGCACATTTTTTTATAGTCAACAAACAAAAAGCACAGAGTGATCTTGTATTTGCTAAATCTTTCAGTCAATTATGTGATGGTAAAGTGTGGTCTACTGTGGAATATTGCTTGCAAAAGCCTACCTGTTCCTTTTTAATACCCTAAACAAGGATGTACTTGGTGTGTGTTTATATATTTTTCTGTTTAGATAATTCCCATAAAAATGTTATACAGACAGGAAAATAGGCATACAGATCTTTTCTGGTCACTTTAGGGGAGGGGTAAAAATTGAATCTATTTTTTTCATATTATTGATACATACCTTGACATTTAATCCTTCAATGACTTCAAAATGATGACACTTCCACATCACTCCTTTGTGTACTTAGCCAAATGAAGCTTATCCCCATCTTCATTGCCCTTTTCATTTCCTCCAGAAGCACACCCAGGGCTTTGATGTTAAAACCAAGTATGTCGCTCTCCTATCTTTTTGGCAATCAACTTAGATTGATTAAAATTACTATTGTTGATGTCAATGTCCTTCCATTTTTTCTTTTTGCATCATGAAGTTATTTAGATAGCTCCAGTAAAAGTTGTTCTAATTGCATGCTAATTCTTTTCCTCACTTTTATCCATCTTTTAATTAATTTTGACTTTTGCTCTGAGAAGTAAGTTGTCTTGTTATACACAAACAGCTGATTCAGGGATGACACCTAAACAGCTGTTTACTGTTATCAAAATATGAGCAGAATTCTATTTTGTGATATTATTCAGTGCTTACCAGACCATTTTCTTATTTTCTCAAAGGAAGTATGCACGACATACAGGCATGCAGCATCTATGTAGTCTACAAATTTGAGGCCTCTTTGATCTCTTACCATATTTTCCAACACATTTTTCATTGTCCTCTCCTATTCCCACCTTGGTATTGAAGTCACCAAGTATCAGAGTATGTGTTGATTTAATTTAGGAAGTCGTTTTGAGTTCTCTATAGACATTTTCTCTCTCTTTATCATCTGCAACAGATGTTGGTATATAAACTTTCATAATGGTCTTATCATAAGCCCTGTAGTGTTAGATAATGATCATAATAGCTAAAAAAATAATAGCTGGAAATTATATAACACCTACTATGTGCCAGTCACTGTGCTAGATGCTTTATAGATATTATCTCATTTGATCCTCATTATAACTCTAGGAGATGGGTGCTATTATTATTCCCTTTTAACAGTTGAGGAAACTGAAGCAAATAGAGGTTAAGTGACTTGCCTAAGGACACATAGTTAAGAAGTATCTGAACTTGGATTTGAAATCAGGTCTTCCTAACTCCAGGCCCATCATTCTATCCATTGTACCACCTGGCTGCCTAGATGACCAAATGACCCATGAAATGAAATTTATTGCTGTCTTTGGACTCATGTTAAAGCTATTTCCTTCAACTCCTTTATTTGCTTCTTTCAGAAGAATCTATGAACTATACTGTCATTAGGTGCAGTTTCTGTCTGTCTTCTGGTTTCATTTATACTGCAAATGCCAAGTTTGAGATTGTTCATTTCCTCCAGTGGCATGGCCTGGCATTGGTCAAGGATCTTACATTTTGAATACCAAGAAATGGATAAATATAGATTATCTAAATGATCTAAATGATTATCATAATCTGCCCCTATTTTTCCATTATTGTGACTATAGAAGCAAAAGGACATTATTACCTGGGATTGGAAGCCATTTTATATTTTTCTTTGTCATGGCTAAAATATTCATTATCCTGTGGTCATCTAACTAGTGAATGGTCTTTCTGTAATCAGTAAGGCTGGTCCTCAGAAAGCCAACACAGTCTGTCATCAGGACCATACTTAGTTCCTCATGCATGGTTGAAGCTGCCAGAACCTTTGAGAAACCAGGGTCACTTCCTTGGCACAATGAGACATCAGTTGGACTTTCTATTCTTACCATCATTATGCAGTGGATGTTTACAAGAATCTTATGAACCTGAGAAGAAATTAGAATATAACCTATATCATATCTTTCTGAATTCCTAAGGTTGGAAGCAGCTAACTCCTGTTGAAGTTGCTCTTTCCAAGGTACTGCATGAGTGCCACCATGGCCTCCTAGACACCCCCTTCCTCCCATTCCCTGCAGCTAAAAAGGAGCTATCATTTCTCAAGGTCTGTAATGTCAGGACAATGGGACAGATCAGGGTTGGAGAAACATAATGGGATAGAGGTGGTGTCTAACACAGTGTGTAGGACTTTCCCCTGGGATCCTCCCATAGCACTGAGGCCAAACAAAGGAGGTAGACTTAAGTGCTGTTCTAGTGTCTTGACTCACAAGGTTATTTAGGGGACAGAGATGGTGGGAAGGGGGGAGTGGCATATTTTCAATCAAACTAATGATAAAGTGAAGGGAATACAAAGAGAAGCTCGGAGATTTAGAATTGTAAGGGACCTGCAAGCCCATGTAGCGCCACCCCTCATTTTACAGATGAGGAAAGGAGGTCTAGAGAAGTTAAATGAGGCCTAAGGTTTCACATATACCTTAGGATTTTAATCCAGGTCTTCTGATTTAAAATTCAGCAGTCTTTCTACTGTACCACACTACTTCATGCTGGAAAAGATTGATGAATGTCTGGCATTTAGGGTATTGGTGCTGGGGTCTTTTTCCCCTTGGGTCATCATTCTATTATTTTCAAGTTGATTCAGACCAGTAGCTACATTTCTCCAAACCCTCATATCACATGAACCAGAACTGAAGGAATATGTGATTATAAGAAAAATGTGGTTAAAAGGAGAGTGGGCCCCATTACACTTGGAAATACTTGGTTTCTATGGCCTCAAAGTTCTCCTGCAAAGGCCTAGTATTTTAACAGTATTCTTTCAGTGATGTTGCATGGTTGTGAGTCATAAAAATACCACTGCAAGCTTTCCAAAAGGTGATGGGAAGGTATATGGTGGGCACCAGATGACTAACACATTACCAACAAGGAATTTAATGAGAAATACTGTGTAAAGGATGCCATCAGAGAGCTATATGAATGGAAAAGGAGGTATACTGGTCATGTAGAAATCAATATCGGGCAGCTAGGTGGCATAGTGGATAAAGCATCGGCCCTGAATTCAGGAGGACCTGAGTTCAAATCCAGCCTCAAACACTTGACACTTACTAGCTGTGTAACTCTGGGCAAGTCACTTAACCCTCATTTCCCCGCAAAAAAGAAAAAAGAAAAAGAAAAGAAATCAATATCAAGGAAGTCTGATGTATATCCTATATAACTATCCAATGTCAGGGGATATAGAGCTCTCCCAGCCGATGGGGTACATCATTCATGGAGCTAAGGTGCTAGGGCATGCAGCCAAAACCAGATTAAAACATATTTGGGAAATATTTAACCAAATAAATAAAATACAATAAAACAAAGACAATATTTATACTTAGATTTCTAGGTCAATATACAGCCCACGGAGATGTGGATATATGGCTTAGTAGTTCCCATTTCTATTTGATATTGATATCCCTATAGTACAGAACTGAATGGCAGGATATGGATAAGAATTCCCCTGTGTGAAAAGGCATGAATGGGTTGTAATTTACATGTTGGAAGGAGTACCCTAGTCAAAGAGATCACAGCTCCAGCGAAGTATGGTCAGATCTAGCCTATAATTATCTATATGTGTGATGGGAATTGAGCTCATTTCTGATTTTCTTTAACTTAATAAGGGGGGAGAAGAAACTTGGACCAATGGATAGAGAGCTAGACTCAGTCAGAAAAGGTTCAAGCACCTCTGACACTGATTATGTAACCCTGGGCAAAGGGCAAATCATTTAACCTATTGGTACCTCAGGCAACTCTTGAAGATTCAAGTTTCAGGGCAGTTACAGATTTGCACTGATAGAGGGAATTACCTCACTGAGAGTTCCACAGGCCAATTAAAGCTTAAGTTTGACCTTCCCTATCCCCTAAATAAGGGGTATACAGTGGTCACACAAGACATGTAGTATGTAATTTCTCATGTAGCCCCAGTGCCTTTCCTTTGTATGTTCTTTATTCTTCCTCATACCATGATTATTTATGTACTTGCCCTTCCTCTATTGGACTAGTGGCTCCTTTAAAACAGAGATCATGGCATAGTGATCCTAAGATCCCTATCACAAAACAGCATGCCTTGAATTTGGCAATCTCTAAAGAAATATTTGTGTAATTTCTTATCGTTTCATATGAAACTACAGTTCTAGAATTGGGTCCTGATCAATAGTCAAAATCATGACTAAATATAAGCAATTTCATTTAGGGGGACCCACAAAAAGTCCACCAGGGTATATGATGAGAACATTTCCAGATCCACAGTATTGGAGGGAATTTTTTACTCAAAGTTTTGTTTGGAGGTATAGAATAAAGTGTAAACTTCTACTACTGTTTATAACCCCAGAGAATAATATTTCTAGTGCTTACCAGGCAAAGATGAAGCGCTAGAAGGTACCTTAGTTTTCTCATCTATAAAACAAAAGAATTATGGGTGATGATCTCTGAAGCCCAGGAAAGTTAAATAGCTTGCTCAAGACCACACAGCTAGAAGGTAACAAAATGGAGATTTAAAGCCAGTTTTTCTGGCTCCAAAGCCAGTAATGTTGGCATTACACCGTGAGTATGAAAGAAAGCATCCACTTTTCTGCCCTCTGACTTCTCCCTATTTCTACTTGATAATCAGCTCATCCTGGTCTCCCATTTGTGCTGTCAATCTTAGCTGTTTCATTTATTTGGTTTGCCATCCCATGAAAAATGAAGTCTTTAATTCTGTGTCCTGGATACAGCATTGCTGATTTATATTTGTGTTGCTAACTTTGTATTGCCTGAGGGGAAAAAGAGGAGGAAAATATTGCATGTGTTGTATTTCTGCATGTGGAAACTGGTAAGCTATGTTCTGCTGGGCAAGTTTAAAGTGTGATGTACGCAGATGTTCTTTTTCTTCTTCTGGCTGGCCACATGTGTGACTCAGCACTTGGGTCCTTTGGTGATGAAGAGCTGCCTGGATACTTTTGGCCATCTCATAACTCAGGGCTGAAAGATATGAAGGTTCTGAAATGATTAAGGGATCCTCTCATTGGCCACTGAGTTGGAGGAGCTGATGACTCAGTAGATCTTTAAAAAGAAGGGAGCTTCTGGCTTGGTCTCTTGCTTTGACTCTTACATATGACAAACATTTTCTGTCTCTAGACTTACTGTGTGGGGGACAGGGGATAGACAGTGATCTCTCTTCCTATTTTACAACTACTCTCATGTATAGTATGAACTCAAAAAAGTAGGTTTGCAACTAGGACCCTGGCTGCCTTTTTTCTCTTTGAGTTTCTTTTCCTGACTAAGTGAACTAACATTTTTCTTCAAGTGAAGACGTTCAGGCTTAGGGGAGACCTTGTGAGTTCAAGAGGTTCCGGGCTTAATGAATGGAGCTAATGGACAGTAAGGAAAGTTTATGCATTAGAGACAGCAACCATTGACTAATGGAGGAGGTCTGGTTTGTCAGAACCCATGGACTCTGAAATTTTGAGATAAGAATCGAGGTGAAATATAAGACGAATAGTTAGCATTTCTATGTACTGCTTCATGTTTATAAGAAATTTAAGGAGATCATAACAGTAGTTACAAGTGAAGTTCCTGAATCTCGTTTTAAGTCATTCTGTCAAAGAGGGCTATGAACTTTTGTGTCATCTAGTATTTTGTTTGTGTAGGAAATAAATGTCTGTCCCATATCTGATTCATATTGTACAGTGGGTACCTTTCTGCTCCTTTTGGACCTTGACAAGAGTCACAACCTAAGCTTAAGGGGGGGAGGGTGCGGTTTAAGGAGCTGAAAAACCTGGGGAATGTGAGCCAAGCCCCCTTCTCATTAGAAGCCTAATTGTCAGAGATCTGAATCTGGTACAGACTATATGCCCATGCCGAGAGAAGAGAGGGCCAATAGGGAGAAGGAGAGGGTGTATTGACCCAGCTTTTTAGGTTCAGAAGCAGTTTGTTAATGATAGACAAGGGTCTGTGCTTTGTTTTTCTTAGTCCCCGATTCTCCACCAGTGAGTTCCTGAATACGCTGTCTGTGCACACTCTGTATACTTTCTAATTCTCTCATCAAATCTGAGCTAAGAATTATAATTGTGAATAAGTTCCTTATCATCTGGGCCATAATCCCATGCTTTAACTTAGAATCCTAGGGAGAAGTAATGTGAGCAATGGAGAGGGCTTGTTTGTTACATAACTCTCTAAACTGAGTTAATTTTTAGCCAAGGCTCTGTTTAGCTGCCAGCTCCAGCTTTAAAAATGGCCACATTATAAATTCTGCAGGTTCATCTATCCATCAAAGAGCCTAGTGAGCACAGATAGGAATAACTGATTAATACCTTACATGATTTCTGAGTGGCAGGAAATTTTGTTCTAGATAGATCTGATGTCACAAGCAAGTATAAAAGGGTTTTTTTTTTTGAACTGGCATATTAATAATAGCAGAATTCTATTACTTACCTATTATTCCACTCTTCTGTGGTGAAAAGTAAAATATATTCATTTACCATAATGATATTCACATATCAAATAACTTCACTTAGTTTATAGTGCAAATTTTCACAGTGAATGCATAGACAGTATGTTTAGCCTTGATTTCCCCTTGGAGTTACTCCTTTCCCTGTCCCCTTCCTTTCTACTCTCAAAATACTAGCTATGAATTTAAAGGGAGGAAAAGGGTAAGGATTTTAATTTCCTGAGTAAGGGTCAATGTCAAACTTTGTTTGGAGGGAACTAGCCAAAAATGAATAAATAAATAAAATCAAAACCAAAAAAAAATAGTCATTGGAACATTTAAAATGATACTTATGTATCTTAAGGCTGTGGGTCCCTGGTCTTTGGGTACAGGTTGTCTGTATTTCTTCAGGGACGCCAAAAGCCTGAATAATGAAGTCTTATACATCCCAAAGGAGATGTGCATGGTCTACTGTGATAAGTCGAGTATTCTTGTGGAAAGAGCCTTCAACTGAGCCAGGAAACCCAAGTGTTCACCCTGACTTTACCACTAATTAGCCCGATGATTACTTTTGTCCACTAATCTTTTCAGTGCCTCTGTTTCCTTTTCTGTGAAATGATACTTGCTTGGTCTTAGTCTACTGAGGACAACAGAAATTAAGAGCTATATGGTACTTTAGAGATTACCTAGCTCAAATCCATTTAACAGATATGGAAACTGAGGCAAGAGATAGTAAATATATTTCCCAATGTGCCTTAGCTCATTGGTTGCAGAGACAGGGCTAAAAGCTAGGAAGGACTTCAAACTTTTAGTCAGTTTTTCTTTCTGCCACTCTTTCTAGCTTAGGGTTATTGAGAGGATACAATTAGAGAGGACAGTAGATATGTGTGTACTTTGAACAAGGGAAAGCTCTAAGCCAGTTTAAGGTGGTGTTAAACAGAGCCATAACTATGTGTTGTGTTTGGGGCTTTATTCCACAGTGCCAAAATCTGGAGGAGGGCATCCTTCCTTTCTGTGGAGGTCCAAAGATTGCCATTTCACTGTGGTCCATGTGACTACAAATGTGTTCCCTGGGGTCACTGGCCCTGGGATATAAACACCAGGATCCTTTCATCATGACACCTCTCTGCCAGGGCCTATCTTTCCTCCTAATCCCTATAGGGGTTCAAGCCAAACACTCTGGGAGATAGACTGCCTTCTCTTCTGGTACAACTAAACCTGTGGACAGATGATGCTCTCTTTGTCATTACCATCACTGCCAGGACCCCTCATCTAATTTACCCCCAGGTATGAGAAGTCCTAGGAACAACTCTAGGGTCATACTAAGTATCACTATTAATTGCATTAAAATCAACTGATAATCCAGAATGCACAAAGGTAGCTTCTTCCTCTTGTGGAAAGGGTAATGATCAACTCACCAGCAGGGTGACTAATGGTTCATGTGATTGATCAATCTTTATTTCAAGCCCAGGGAATCACTGATACAGAAAGAATTACTGACATTTTCATGATTATAGGATTGTAGAATCTGTACTAAAAGGGACCTGAAAGGTCATATAGATCTGAAAAAATGTGAAATAATTTCTTAGAGTTTATGAATAGTGAGATAGAATTTGAACCCAAATTCTTCACCTACAATTTCGGGGCTCCTTCAAATACATCATCATTATCATCTATCATTGTTGTCATCATTGTCATTGTCATCATCACCACCGCCACCACCATCATCATTATCATCTTCCACCTCCTCCTCCTCCTAGACATTTATATGGCTTTTTAAGGACTGAAATCTGTTTTACAGAGATGTCATTTGATCTTCACAACGAACTTCACAACTATTGATCAATTCAAATTTTTAATTAAACTTTTTTATTAATAAAAATCTATTTTCCCTTCTCTTATTGGGAAAAAAAGATAAAACCTTGTAAGAAATATACATAGTCAAAAAAAAAAATCCTGCATTGGCCATGTCCAAAAAATGTCCTAAGCTGTGTCCTGAAACTAAAACTTCTATTTCAGGACTTGAGCAGCATGTTTCACTATGAGTCCTCTGGAATTGTGGTTGGTCATTGAGTTGGTCAGAATTCTTGAGTATTTCAAAGTGTCTTTACAATGTTGTTATTTAAAAATAATGTTCTCCTGGTTCTGTTCATTTCATTCTGCATCTGTTCTAAGTCTTCCCAGGTTTCTCTAAAACCATCTCCTTTATTATTTCTTATAGCACAATAGTATTCTATTATATGCATAATCCATAATTTATTCAGCTATTCCATAATTAATGGGTACCCACTTGTTTCCAGTTCTTTACCACTACAAAAAGAGTTGCTCTAAGTATTTTTGTATATGTGTGTCACTTTCTCTTTCTTTGGTCCCTTTGGGATATAGATCTAGCTGTGCTATTGCTATGTTAAAGGGTATACACACTGTAATAGATTTTTTCAGCATAGTTACAAAAATTGTTCTACAGAATGGTTGGACCAATTCACAGCTCCACCAAGAATCTCATTTTCCTATGGTTGCTCCATCATTTATCATTTTCCTTTTGGTCAACTTTGGTATTCTGATGGGTTTAAAGTAGAATCTTAGAGTTTTTCAATGTATATTTCTCTAATTATTAGTGATTTATAACTTTTTTTTTCTTTTGGCTATCAATGGCTTGGATTTATTCCTCTGAAAATTGCCTGTTAATATATACTTTGATCTCTTATCAGTTGAGGAACAACTCTTATTCTTGTGAATTTAAATCAGTTCCCTATATATTTTGGAATCTCTAAGGCAGTTCCTCACAACTTATCCTGGACTATGGTAATAGCTTGCTTATGGATCTCCCTACCTCAAGCCTCTCCCTATTCCAATCTATCTTCCATTCAGTCACTAAAATAATTGTCTTAAAGCACAGGTCTGATCATGTCAGATCTTCTACTTAGGAAACTCCAGAGATTCCCTATTGCATCCAGGATGAAATACAAAATTTGCTATTTGTCATTCAAAGCCCTTAACAATTTAGCTGCCTCCTATCTTTCCAAGTCTCCTTATACCTTACTCCCAGCTATAGACATACTCTTTGAGTTGCACTGGCTTACTGGCTGCTCCACAAACAAGATGATCTACCTTTGGCTCCTGATATTTTTTTTTTCTGGTCAACCTCCATACTTGGAACCCTTTCCTCCTCTGCTTCACTGACTGACCTCTCTGGCTTCCTTTAACATCCCAACTGGGAGCAGCTAGGTGATGCAGTGGATAGAGCACTGACCCTGGAGTCAAGAGGACCTGAGTTCAAATCTCACCTCAGATACTTATTGGTCAACTGTGTAACCATGGGCAGGTCACTTAACCCCAATTGCCTTAAACATCCAGGGCCATCTTCAGTAGTCCTGATACATATCTTGCCACTGAACCTAGATGGCTCTGGAGGAAGGAGTGAGGTTGGTGACTTTGCAAAGCCCTCCCTCACTTAAATGTAATTCAGTGCAAGTCATGACATCACCTCCTGATGTCATGGTCCTCTTCAGGACCCAAGGACAAATCACCACCACCACCAACAACAATAACAAAAGTCCTGACTAAAATACTATCTTTTACTGGAAGCCTACTCCTGTTAATTTTAGTGCCTTCCCTCAATTAACTGCTTCTCATTTAGGAATATATCTTGATTTGCATATGTTTGTATGTTGTCTTTCCTATTAGATTATAAACTTCTTCAGGGTGGAGACTATCTTTTGCCTTTTTCTCTATTTACAATACTAACTTGCACATTGTAGGTGCTTAATGAATATTTATGTATTGATTGAAATAAGGCCTTTATCAGAGAATCTTGCTGCTAAGATTTTTCCTAATTACTTACTTCCTTTCTAATTTTAGTTGCATTGATTTTGTTAAGGGAAAAAACTTTTTAATGTTATATAATCAAAATTGTATATTTTATCTTCTTCAATCCTTTCTATCCTTTGTTTAGTTATGAACTTGTCCCTAGATAAAAAATTGTAAATTCTTCTTTGCTTCTCCAATTTGTTTATGATGTCACTCTTTATGTATAATCATATATCCATTTGGAGCTTTTTTTGCTATACAGTGTGAGATACTGGTCTATGCCCAATTTATTTCAGACTGCTGTCCAGTTTTCTTAAGAGTTTTTTATTTTTCATGATAAGTTCTTAACCTAGTAGTTGGACTCTTTAGATCTACCAAACACTAGACCACTGTGCTTGCTTGCTTCTGTATGTTGTGCTCCTAATCTATTTCACTTATCAAACTCTATTTCTTAAGCAATACCAAAATCATTTAGATGATCACTGCTGTGTTGGACAGAGATCAGGTACAACTAGTACCCTTTTCTTAACATTTTTTTTTGGTGATGGTGGAGATTGTTAGAGCATCAGAAAATTGCTAGACTGTGTGGTGGTGGCGGGGAAATACCCACCTTCTGGACCAGGAATTCTTGTAAATACAGGTTGTAATCTTGCCACTTTTCCAGCTTTCTGCAAACAGCCAGAGGCATCTAAATTTTCCATGTATCTCAGGCTCATAGGGCAAGTTTGTTTAATTCTGAACTTAATACCCTGAATCATCATTATCATTCTGAGACTGATTCTTTACAATCCTTAATGCGACACACAGAATTGATCCATTGCTGGCTACCTGCCTCCTAGGTGCAATTTCTCCTTCAATCACTCCTTTCCCTTTTCTCTCCCACACTCTACAAAACACACATTAAAAGAAAGGCGTCTTCCTGCAATTACTCAACAATAACCCTGGGTTGGTTTGGGAGGATGATAACATTCTAAGTCCACCCTCGCCCTCATTTTCCCCGTCCTCTATTTTCATGCTAATTTGCTGTGATGGAATTCTACAGCCTTGTCAGCTCTGGAAACACTTTCCAATCTTTATTTTAGTAGAATTTCAAACAAAATTGAATCAATCTAAGTGTCATCTGGCAGTCTGAAATGAATGGTCCTGTTGAAAAATTTAGTGCTGAACAATAACTTGAGTACAAAAACCTAAATAAATAAAGAAAAAAATAACCCTTCACAAAGGCTTTGAGCAGGGCAGCCACCTTGCAGAGTTTTAAAATAAAAGGCACATTCCATTTAGAAAATGGAATTTTGGGTGCTATTTAACAAAGGGTCCTGTGCATTCAGTAATCAGAGGCTAAAACATAAAAGCAGTAACAAGAACTCAGAAAAAAGGCTTTCTTTCAACTGGCTGCTCCCATCAAACCACCTGAGAGGTGATATGAGAAGGGCATTTTAGAATAAAGACATTGCTCTGACAGCAAATACAAATGAAATAAAATTGGCCCAAGGCTTTGATGTCAGAACCCAAATGGAGAGCAGGGACTCAGCAACATAGTAGTTTAATACACCAAGGGAATACAACCTGAATCATTTGCTGTAGCCCGATGCAAAGATGAAAGAGGAAACTCTAACAAGCCAAGAGATTAAAACAGGCTGATCAGGTTGCATAAATTCCCTTGTTGCACTGAAGTTGACCCATAAACATAACAAGGACACACTAGGTTCAGTTATTACCTTTCTCTCCCTGTTGTCAAAGGGAGGCAATCCAGTTATAGGCTATTGTGGGGATGATCTCTGTTTATTCACTTCCAGAGTAAGTGGGTAGAGAAGGGGAGAAGAGAGAGGCCTCCTCTTATGTTTTAATGATAGCCTCTGGTTCTTACTCAAAGCAGCCTTGCAGCTCCCCAGAGGGGCTACACCTATGCTCCTTTGACCTACAGAATTGGGAGGTAGTCAAGATGGCCCCTTTGAAGGCTATTGGCAAACAAAGAAGAAAGGAGCTATCTCTATGTCTAAATCTATATTCACACTCACACACACACACACACACACACATCTTCATATATTTATATCAAACTATCTTATACCATATATATGTAAACTCATACATATATATCATATACAAACACAATGCTATATTCATATATATGTATACATGTATTTTTTATATTCTTAATATATATTGTGTATATATTATTATATAAATCCCAGGTGACCATCAGTCAATGAGTGGCTTTTGATTATCTATGTACAAGAGAAATATGTGAAAGCAGCAGAAAATGACAGATCATCCTTCAGTAGACTTGCTCAACCTCCCTGAGCCAATAAGAGATTCATTGTAGGTCAGGGGGAAATCATATCCTTTTAGTTACTGATTATTATATTTAAAATGAGGGTCATTGTGCCCTAGTGGATTCTGAGAGCTAGATTCAGGAAGATGTGGGTTCAAGCCCAGATTGGGCTATGTTACCTTGGGCATATCTCTAGACCTCTGGTGAACCTAGGCAACTTTCTAATGCTAAGCTGAAGAGCAGGTGCTGATCTATACTGGTAAAGGGAATTTCTTCACCAGGAAAAATCTTAGGTTGTAACCAAAAGAAAATGTATAAAGTGTATGTATGTCTGTGTGTGTATATACATACACACATATACACACATTTTTATATACACACTAGGTAGTCTGTGTATATTTGTATATATTGCTTTGTATATATTTATTTGCATATTGTCTCCCCATTAGACAGTAAACTCCTGGAGGGCAGAGACTGTTTTTTGCCAGTGCTTAGCACTGTGCCAGCACATGATAGGCCTTTTTTTTGGTGAGGCAATTGGGGTTAAGTGACTTGCCCAGGGTCACACAAGTAGTAAGCATCAAATGTCTGAGGTCAGATTTGAACTCAGTTACTCCTGACTCCAGGGCTGGTGCTTTATCCACTGCACCACCTAGCTGCCCCACATGATAGGCTTTTAATGAATGTTTATTGCTTGCTTACTTGCTTGAAAATCTGGGAGGTTGGTGATTGGATGGAAGAAAAAAGCAGGTGATAACTTTTTCTTTAGGCTGGAAATTTTTTGTATTTATATACAAGGCTGTCCTAAAACTCACTGGTTTCAGATGATGCTTAAAAAATACTAAAAAGGTCTTTTCCTGTTCTTTAATTCTATGAAAAAAGCCATGTAAGAGCTAAAAATAAGAGTGTACGCATACTTTTTTATTCTCAATATAATTCTTAATCAACTTATTATTCATCTTAAAAGATCCAGGTGTCAGGGAAGAAGAACCATTTTCCTCCCACTTTATTTGTTCACCTTAGATGATCCTAGAGCGGGAATGAGGATTAAATAGGGATTTCATCCACAAACAGGATATGTAAAGGGATTATTATATAAACACGAGATTTCTATCCACAATGAAACTCATCTTAATTTAAAGCTTTGTGACCCTGGGAAAGTCACAATCTCTTTGGGCTTTACTTTTCTCATCTGAAAAACGAAGGGGTTACACTAACTGATTTTAATGGTTCCTTCCAGTTCTAAATCTAATATTCAATGATCTTATGATCTTGTAGTATAAAGACCTGGAACGGACCTTGGAAACCATCTGGTCTAACAACCTCAGTTTGTTTATTTATTTATTTATTTTTATTGATAGATTTAATTTCGACACATCAGTTGCTTTCCAACAGATTTCTTCTATTAAAAACAAAGGGGGGGGGGCGCAGCTAGATGGCACAGTGGTAAAGCACTGGCCCTGGATTCAGGAGTACCTGAGTTCAAATTCGGCCTCAGACACTTGACACTTACTAGCTGTGTGACCCTGGGCAAGTCACTTAACCCTCATTGCCCTGCAAAAAAAACCCCCAAAATAAAAAACAAAGTCCCCCAAAAAACAGTGAGACAAAACCACCTTCCTTTCTTCCTTCCTTCTCTCCCCCCCATAAATCAGGATTGCCACTCCTAACCAAAAAAAACCTACCCCTTCTTCACTAGGTACCTGCCCCCTAAGGGAAAGGAAAGAAAGTTATGCTGAAGAAAACTCACAGGTGTCATTCCAAAGCTAATGAAATCCCAGAGTGGATTCTTCAAAGCTTAGGATATAGGCAGAGTTGTTTACAACAAAAGGGAATGTTAAAGCCAGCATGTTCCTCGACAGATGGGAAAGACAGTTACATAAGTAGCTATTTGGAGACTAGAGGCAGTACAGTAAGCGGCTGAATCTGCCCAGGCCATCTATACTATAAAACATTGCTTCTATTTACCTATATCTGAGCCTATGACAGGCCTAACCAAATTCTGCTCCAGAGAATCTGGGAGAAGCAATAGAACAGATGAATGGTTTCAAAAGGAAAGAAAACCTACATTAATGAGGGGTTTTTTCCTCCTTAAAAAGCAAATGTATATCAGAAGACCTCAAATTATAGTCCAGATCAAATGAACCTTTGGAGTAGGATCTTATAACCTTCTAAAACAAAAATAGTTGGTCACATGGGGAACACAGAGACAAGAAAATAATGCTTCTAGAATCATAGAACTGAATCAGAAAGGTAAGGGTACTTAGATCATTTAGTCTGACCCACTCATTTTATAGACAAGGGAACAGGGGCCCAGAAAAATTTAATAATTTCACCAAGTTCACACAGCTAATAAGTCATGGAACCAGGTCTATAAGCCATGTCTCCCAACTCTTAGCATTCTTCCCACATACTAACTACTCTTCAGGAAATGTTCTGTACTTTTAGTGTTTGATATGCTTATCTAGAAAGAAAAAGAGTAGAGAAATAAAACCTGAAATATCATATCTTTCCCCTTATCCTTTTTGCCGTGTTTTTCATAACCATCAAAAAGCACTCAGCAGATGATTAATTGTAGAGGTCGTACAAAGAGAATGACATCAATCTATTACAAGTCCTCTAGGAGCTTACAGTCTAAAACAGAACAATGCCTATAGAGCCTTATTGTTGTTCATCTTTTGTTCTTGAAGAGGACCAGTGACACCAGGAAGGGTAATGTCTTGATTAGCAAGTGAAATGGATTTAAATGAGGTGTGGCTGTGCAGAGTCAACACCCTTACTCTCTCCTCCAGAGTCATTGGAGTTCAGTGGCAATGGGTCAAAAATGACTGGTGATGGCCCAGGATTCATTGACAAATCTTGGCCTTTTTAAACTAAGGTCTTTCCCAGGTCTCAGTTTGTCTGAGGCAATGCCCACTGAGTAGTTAAAGGCTAGGTACAAATTGAGGTAAAAGATGGCTTACTTTGCTTTCACAAGATAATCAGTCTGGGAGGGGAAGATGCTCAGAGGCTTAATGTCCACAATAAAAGCACTTAGCACAAGGCTTAATAATATTTGTTTCTGCCATAGTATTTACCAGTTTTCCCAGAAGTTTTTGTCAAATAGTGAGTTCTTATCCCAGAAGTTGTAGTCCTTGGGTTTACCAAACAGTAGATTACTATAGTCATGTACTACTGTGTCTTGTGTGACTATTTCACTGATCACCACTCTTATTTCTTAGCCAGTACGAAATAAGTTTTGATGATTGCCACTTTACAATATACTTTTAGATCTGGTATGACTAGGTCTCCTTCCTGTGCACTTTTTCCATTAATTTCTTTGATATTCTTTTTTTTTTTTTTTTTTTTAGTGAGGCAATTGGAGTTAAGTGACTTGCCCAAGGTCACACAGCTAGTAAGTGTTAAGTGTCTGAGGCCGGATTTGAACTCAGGTACTCCTGACTCCAGGGCAGGTGCTCTATCCACTGCGCCACCTAGCTGCCCCAATTTCTTTGATATTCTTGACTTTTTATTCTTCCAGATGAATTTTATTATTATTTTTTCTAGCTCTATAAAATAATTTTTGGTAGTTTGGTATGGCACTGAATAAGTAAATTAATATAGGTAAAATTGTCATTTTTATTATATTAGCTCAGTCTACCCATGAGCAATTGTTCATATGAATTTGTTGAGCAATAATAAAACAGAAATGCTATACCAGCATTTCTCTTTCATCAAAGAAGTGGCAATAAACAAATAAACAGTGTGATATTTACCTCAGATCATAGAATTGAAGTTAGAAGGGATCTTAGAAGTCATTTAGAGGGCAGCTAAGTGGCACAGTGGATAAAGCACCAGTCCTAGATTCAGGAGGACCTGAGTTCAAATCTGGCCTCAGACGTTTGACACTTACTAGCTGTGCCCCACCCCCTTTCCCCCCCAAAAAGTCATTTAGTCCAAATCTCTCAATGTATAGATGAGAAAACAGACTCAGAAAGGTGACCACATATGCAATAAGGAGCAAAACCAGGGGGTTTAGGGGCAGCTACCATTCATGTTCCAATTAATGAATCAGTGGTAAAATCTGACCTTAGACATTTACTATCTGTGTGACCCTGGGCAAGTCACTTAACCCTGTTTGCCTAAGTTCCTTATCTGTAAAATGAGCTGGAGAAGAAAATACCAAAGCCCTCCAGTATCTCTGCCAAGAAAAACCCAAATGGGGTCACAATGAGTCAGATGTGACTGAAAATGACTGAAGAATAACAACAATCGAAACCAGGATTTGAATATAGATCCTCTGGTTTCAAATCCAGAGTTCTTTCCACTACACCATGCAAATACATTTAAGGATGGGTTATTAAGCATGCCTCAAGAGTTTTAATAATGAGTTCTCAACGTATTCTTTTTTCTCTAAGATGGATTCTAAAAAATAGGAAGTAATGAATATTGCTAAATTTGAGTAAAAAATTATTAAAGGCAAATTATTATGCAGAATGTCAAGAGTCAGTTTTGCAATGAATACTTCTCCCAGACTCCTCCCATGTGGGCTTGGACACAATTTGTTCCTAATTATCTTGGCTCTGATAATACTAAAAGTGGTGCATGGAATAGAGTATTTGACTCAGGAAGACCTGAGTTCACACCCTGGCTCAGACATTTGCCAGCTGTGTGACCCTAAGCACAGCCTCAGTTTCCTCATTTGTAAAAATGGGAACAGTAACAGTACTTTCACAGTTGCTATAAAGATTAGAATGAGATAACATATGTAAAGTGTTTTACAAACCTTAAAGCACCATACAAATGCTAATTATTATTAGCTTTAAAAGTACATTGTCAAGAAACGATTTCCCCAAAAAAAAGAGCATAAGAATGAAATGTTGATCAGCAAATGTGGAAAAAAACCCACTATCAGCATGCTTCTGTTCAGTTTAAGACAACCATTTACACGAACTGATTGTTGTTGTTCAGTCAAGTCTGACTCTTTGTGACCCCATTTGGAGTTTTCTTGGTAAAGATACTGGAGTGGTTTTCCATTTCCTCCTCCAGCTCATTTTACAGATGAAAAAACTGAGGCAAACAAGGTTAAGTGACTTGCCCAGGGTCACACAGCTAGTAAGTGTCTAAGGCCAGATTTCAACTCTGGAAGATGAGTCCAACTGACCTCTAACTAGGGCTTTGCTCTTTGTGAGTTATTCTAACAGATGATAAGTCTGTCCTGAGGCTTATTATGAAACAAGCAACATTTTGAAATAGTTTGTCTTCAATGCTCCTAATTTTTCTTTTTAGCTTTCTGTCCTTCCCCTTTCATTTCAGACATCCAGCATCTGCAAACTCTTTCTCCTGTTCCCCATCAAAACCTGCCCTGAGGAAAAGAGATTGGACTAGATCAGGGATTTTGAATATGGGATCTGTGAACTTTATATATATATATATATATATATATATATATATATATATATATATATATATATATATATACATATATATATATACACACACACACACACACATACACATATGTATATGTATATATGTGTATGTATATGTATATACATGTATGTATATGTATATATACATATATACACACATGTGCATGCATGTGTATGTATGTGTTTTTATATGATATATATGTATTTCAATATAATTAATTTCCTTTCAAATCCTATGTATTTTATTTGATACATTTAAAAACAATATTCTGAGAAGAGGTCCATAGGCTTTGCTGGGCTGCAAAAAGGGCCAATGACACAAAAGGTTAAGAAGCCCTAGATGAAATGATCTCCTTATGTCTTTTCTAACTCTAAGGATTGCATGAGTTGATGAACTGATCTGATATCAGCAATTAACACTTTAGTATTAGTTTATCTATCCTCTCAAGTTTATCCTTCTCCCAAGGCTATTTGCATGTTAAGATTTGTCTAATTCTTTAATGAAGGGTTTTATCTGTTATTGAAGGAATTTTAAGTATCAGGGAGAAGGTAGAGATAGCATTTTGGCAGGTAGGGGAGTTCACTCAAGTCCTTGAAATCACATTCAACATATGCTTGAAACCAGTTCTTTTAAGAGGAAATTTTGAAAATCATAATCTCCTAAACTTCACATTTATAACCATTTTCTGCTCCTCACTACAAATACAGAATTTACCACTTTAGTGGGCAGACTGTGCTGGACCTAGATCAGGAAGATTCTTCCTCTTCATGAGTTCAAATCTGGCCTTAGACACTTACTAGCTGTATGACCCTGGGCAAGTCACTTAACCCTGTTTGCCTCAGTTTTCTCATGTGTAAAATGAGGTGGAGAAGGACATGACAAACCACTTCAGTATCTTTGCTAATGAATTCCAAAATGGGATCACAAAAAGCAAGACACTACTGAAAAACAACTGAAAACAACCTTATAAAGAACCACATATATTCTTATCAAAAAAGGTTATTAATTAATTTATTTGTTCATTTATTTATTTATTTTACAGGGCAATGAGGGTTAAGTGACTTGCCCAGGGTCACACAGCTAGCAAGTGTCAAGTGTCAATTGGATCTGGCAACTGAAAGAATCAAGAGGAGTTCAAGGTGACTCCAAAGTTATAGGGCTGGAAAGTGGGAATACAATAGTTCCACCCAAGGTGGATATTATGGAGTAAAGTCTCATAGGAAAGACCTCAAGTTTTGTTGTTTTTCATGGTTTGTTCAAGAATGATGGATTTCTAGGTAAGCAATGGCTATAGCAACCTAGTTAAATTCTCAGTCTTGGGGATTATATTTCTGTAAGAAATTTTGAGTCTACAAGCTGTACATTCTTTATCCTTTGTAGCTGAAGTGTTTTGTGCTGTCATCAAAGAATTTTTGAGAGAGGTGTCAGTTTTCTATCAATGTAGTGCTCTCTTGGCATTGCCATGGAAATCAGGATTCTAGAGATGGGATACATATATATCCCTGTAGCTCTCTCCTCAATTGTTTATGAAATTTCCTTTGACCCTGTGACTGGCAGGACCAGACTTTGACTGATAATCTGGCAGAAAGCCTGAGAAATGAGTAAATCAGAGAAAACAGCTACCAGTATAAAAATTATTGCAAATCTAGAGATGTCCCCAAACAGAGGAAGAGTAAGTCTGTAGAAACTGAAAGAAGATGCTTAAAGGAAAAAAAAAATCCACAAAAACTATGTGAATAAATATAGAAGATTTGAAGCAAGAGATAAAAATAAGGTCTCTGGATGAAATAACTGGAGGGAAAATAAGTAGCTTAGAAACTAAAATGAAAAATGATACCCAAGTCACTCACTGGAATAGACAAAACAGAAATCAGTGATGCTATGAAGAAATACTATTAGATTAAAATGAAAAGACTAAAAAAAAGAAAATGTAAGATATCTGATATTAAAAAACACTAAACTAATAACTATTTTGAGGATACATATTTTAAGAGTTGAACTCCCTAAGAAGGATATTTAAAAAAAATAAACTCTAGACAATAAATCATAAATAAAAACTTCCTAGCTCTATTAGAATCAGAGGGTAAAGATAGAAATACCCCACTGATCATCCCCTGAAAGATACCACAAAAGGAAAAGTCTCAGGAATGTCATAGCAAAACTCAAGAGCCCCCACATCGAAGAAAAAATACTAATGACTGAAGAACAATAATCATAATCACATAAGACCCGACATCTTGTGCTATAAACAAGAGAAGATATTAGAATATAGTATTCCAGAATGCAAAGGTTAGGGGCTTAAAATCAATAATAATTTAACCTGCAATGCTGTGTATAGTACCAAAGGGAAAAACAACAACAACAAAAGCAGGTTTTTAATGGAATAGAGGTTTTTCAAGCATTTCTGATGAAAAGACCAGATCTGAGTAAGAAATTTGAAATTCAAACACAAGAGACCAGAGAAATGTAGAAAGATAAATTTATTTGAGCAGTTGGAAAGATCTGTATGATGATATGGTGCTAACATTCTAATGATAGATGAGATGGGAGAAGAAACAAATGTCCCTTCAGAGATTTAATGTCTTCAAAGGGCATTGGGGAGTTAAGAAAGAAAAACTAGAGTTCTTGGGAGGTGGATTGCTTCTGTTCTGTTCTGAGGAGAAAGAAAGGAGGATAAAAAGAAGAAGAATAGACTAGTATAGAAAGGAGGAAGAAGGGTGTGGAACTTCCTTTTTCCTATAACTGGGAAACATGAAAAAAGAGTACAAACATAGGAGGTGGAATTGATGTCAGATGAACTTCATTTAGCTAAAATGAACAGAAGAGAGTTAAATTCAAAAAAAGAAATGAACTTGAGAAGTTGTTTAGATAGTATAGATAATGTGAAGCAGCCATTCAACAGCTCCCTAAAAGTATTTCATATTTTAATATTTTAAGTATTGACCTTTTGGAAAAATATGTTATGGGTTCTTTCATGTCTTTGTCAATGAATGTTTAAGTCTTTTGTGTTTTTAAGCAATTTTTGTATGTAGGAAATAAATCCCTGTCCTGTTCCTTGAAAAGAAAGAAAGAAAGGAACAATGAAACAAAGAAAAGAAAATTAATTTGTTGTTGGTTTTTGAAGTTTGTTTTGAAACATTTGTCAACCAAATACCCATATATCAGTATCACTATTTAGTAACCTATGCTCTGGAAATTCAAAGAGAATGCAAGAGGGTGAATTTTTAAAATTTATTTAGTTTTTTTTAAGGTTTACTGAGTGAGCCACTCTTTCTGACTCAAAATCCAATCCTCTAATAAACAGCTCTCCCTCCACCCTAGCTCTCATCACAGGATTGCTGCATCATAACATGTTTTTTAGCCCTGAACTGATGTGACTATGGAACTAGGCAAGGGGATCTCAGTTTAACCCTCAGCACATTCTATGGAGGGTGCTCTCTTCCTGGTATATTTGCCTTCACTTTTAAAATAAGAGCTTATTTCAGTTGTCTGAATATAAATTTGTTCTGTTTCCTAAATGCATTACCTTGTATCCTAGCTTAGTTATAAAACAATTTCAATTGTTACCATTTTTTTGGTTATCTCTGGATTTTGGTGACAATTTCTAGACAAATATATCTCAGTAAATCAAAATTTTTTATGGATGTAGAGGGAGAAATATCATTTGGAGATATGATGAGAATTTAAGAAATAACAAAACACAAAATGTCTAAGTGCTAAAAAATATTTCATCCTGTGCTGTGAAAAAAATATTTCATGCTATTGTGTTTTAAGATAACAGGCCCCTTTTAAAAGCCAGAGTTCATTGTTTAAGTAATGGAATATTCTAATCTTAACTTAGTCTTTGCTGGAGATTTTTTGGTTACCTCACTGTTATTGATCTCAAATTGAGAGCTTGCATTTAATGATGTTCAACCATTCTGAATAGTACACTTTCAACAGAATGTTTATGTTCAGTCCTTTACAGTCATATCTAACTCTTTGTGACCCTATTTGAGGTTTTCATGGCAAAGACACTAGAGTGGTTTGCCATATCCTTCTCCAGCCCTTTTCATGGAGGAGGAAACTGAGGCAAACAGTTAAGTGACTTGCCCAGGGTCACACAACTAGTAAGTTTCTGAAGCCAGATTTGAACTCATGGAGTCTTCCTGACTCCCATGTCTAGAACTCTATGCACTGCACCACCTAGCTACCCAATAGAATAGTGTAATCAATTCAAAGCGCAGTCATGTTTGAATTGATTTACTTATGGGAAAGACTGCTTGTTCCCAAAGATTTAGATATTTAATGACTTAAAGTCTGATCCTACCAATTTCATATTCCAACCTTTCAGTTTCTGCTATGACATGGGAAATATTACAGGTGGAGAAAGCCATTTTAAGGGGGAAAATAGATGATAGGATTTCGAGCTGGAACCAATTCTGGATCAGATCTAGCTCAGTCCTTTCATTTTATGTTTGAGGAAACTGAGACCTAGAAAGGTGAAATAAGTCCTCCAGAGTAACTCCAGTAGGGGCAAGATTCAAACCCTGGCTTTCTGATTCTAAAACTAGGTGTTTTTTTCTCACTACAAAGAATGACATCTGCTAGCCTTCAGATCTATCCAATCTTGCTCTTCCTTGTTTTCATTTTTGTTTTTCTTTATATTTTATCGTTTAAATTGCCCCCTTCTTGTTTCAAAGCCACTGTTTGATCAGAGCAGGATGAAAATGAAGACCAAATTAAAAAAAAAATGAATGCTGTCTACTTCAGAGTTAGAAGACTAAGCTGGCCATACAGCTCCATTAGATTTCCATGACAAAAGGTCTGGCCCATCACACTTGGCCAAGACCTTTTTTGTTTTGAATCCTATTTCTTCAGTGGGACCTTGTTGCAATTAAACAGATGAGCCTTCTTCTGTGATTTTGGAGTATAGTCTTCCTAGCCTAGATTAATAAAGATGTTCATAACTTGGGGTCCATAAATTTATTTTAGTATTATTTTTTTTAAATTTGGATAACTATTTCAAGAAAAGTTTTCTTTACAATCCTTATACATTCAATCTTATACATTTAAAAACAGTACATATGTTTCACCAGCCTGCCAGTAGGGTCTATGACAGAAAAAACAAGTTACAGACCACCAGGAAAGGCCTCTTGATAGCTTTGTTCCACTGACAACATTCACTAGGAGTAAACACTTTTCCATTCAAATATTGCTTCTTAGCCTGCAAAGTCTACCCAGGTTGTCACTGACACAGTCACCTCGATTTTACTTTAATTATCTTGACAAATGCGGTGTTTTTCTTTTCCTCAATTCTCTGGATACTTTTTCAAATGTCTCCTTTACAATGTGTTGTGTGGACCCCTTGTCCCTTTAAAAGAGCTTGTCCTTTTTTTTTTTTCTTCAGGTTTGGTGTATCTGGGACCAACTGTGTTCTTTAGCCTCATAATAGCTCTAAGTGTTTTGCTTTTAAACATCACACTACATCACTACCTGGAGAGTTATTACTGTAAGAGAATTGTGACTTCCGAAGACACCTTGCTTGGAAAAAAGAACAAAGAATTTTCACTTAGTGCTCTTAGGATGCAAAGACAGAAAACTGGCCCTTCCACAGCTGTATATTATCATGTATGGAAGTTCTCCATTTATCTTTTAAGGTAAATAAAGCAGAGATGCAGACCTCTGCTGTTGGAAGGAAATGTTATCCATGCCTACTATGACAGGGATTTAGTAGCATTTTAAATTATTCAAATAGCAAGAAAATTGTTAAAATGACTCTATAGATAGATTTTTCTCTCACTCTGGTAAAGGCTGCATTTTCTTATCTTGAAAAATCCTTGTTCCTATAAACAAGAGGTTCTTAACTTTTCTTTGTGTCATCGGCTCCTTTGGCTGTCTCGTGAAGCTCATGACCCCCTTTTCAGAATAATACTTTTAAATGTATAAAATAAAATGCATAGGGTTACAAAGGAAGTCATTTACATTAAAATTCAGTTACAAAATATTATTTTTAAAAAGTTTGCAGAACCCAGGTTAAGAACCCCTGAGGTTTAAACGGTGCCTAATGCTTCCTGATTCGTACTTAAAAAATTACTACATGGCCACTGGATGCCCACTGTTCATCTGAGCCCCTGAGGCCGCATGGTTGATTTTTTTTTGAGGACTGCTATGCTCGGTCACTTAGTGTGACAAACATCCAGCCTTGCCGTTAGAAGGGATCTCAGAGAAGGGCCAACCCCACATGAAATGAATTTAACAACAGCAATTTGTCATTTTGCCCTTCCTTTGCGAGGAGAAAAAAATGCTAGTGATTTCTTTTGACTTAAACTGGGCATTGGAAAAGCTGCTTTTATTAATGAATCATATTGAGCCATGGTGAAAGGCTCCCTGACTCTGTTTAAATAACAGGCTATGATTCCTCTCCCCCCAACCTCCCCCCCCCCCAATTTGGCTCCACTGCTATTAATTGAGGAGTTTCTTTGTTTCTTTCCTAATGAAGCTAACAGAACACATCTGTCAGGTGCTCGTATTCTTTGCCTGTCTATAGTATGTAATAGACCAGCTGGAGGCTATAATGCTACACAATACCCCTGGCCGTTACAGCAACTATTTATGCCTGGGCTTTTCCTCCGATAGGGATTTGAAAAAAAAAGTCTGAAATTTGGGCCTAATTGCTATTTACACAGCGATAGACACCTGTTCTAGCTGAGACACTGGCTCATGAATCCCACACCTGAGACCTTAGGGAGAGTAGAGGGGAAATTTCAAGCAGCTGCCAGTCCATTTTAGACCTAGAGAGCTTTAGCATGCAGTGTTTTGTATGTTTATATGTCTATGTGTATGTATCTGCTTTAAAATAAGCTATGTTTTAGTGTGCATGCCCATTATCAGAAGCTCTGTATTTAAGGGCCATGTACTGTTATTTCCAAGTTAATTGCTGATCTGGAGCCTATGCATGGAGCAGTGTACAGAAACAACAATAAATAATTTTTAAATGATGTTCAGAAACTGAATTAATATCACCAAAAGCCATCCATCCTTCAGAAAGTCCCCACTGTACTTTATGTGGGGAGTGGAGGAAGAAATTGGTTCTATAAACCAATTGGAAAAAACATTTTTAATCAAACACAACTTTTATTATGGTGTTCCAAATTTATTTTAGCTATTTGCTTTTGTCAGATAGTTATGAATTCTCCCTTGTATCAGAGCTGAACTTGCCTGCCTATATCTATCTTGATCTTACTAATACATATTTCTATTTGAGAGGAAGTAAATTATTCCCTCCTCTACCCCTCCCACCAATTTCACTTCAGTATCATAGCATCTGTTTCCCCTACAAATGCTAAAAAATCACAACCTATGCTCTTTACTCTGAGAGGAGCTTCTTTTAATAAAATAAAATAAATGTATTAATAGTGGTGGTTCCATGTAAAGCTGAGAATGACTCTAACACACTTTTTCAATGCAATTAGGCATTAAATTGATGAAATTGCAGTAACATGATCAATTCCACACATAAGATCTAAGTTGACCAAAGGAAACACACTGGAAACAGGAATGCAGTCTGCCTTCTCCACACCCCCCCCCCCAACCCTCACCCCCTGCCCCTGTCTCTGCCTTTGTCTCTGTCTCTGTCTGTCCGTCTGTCTGTCTATCTCTCACAGACCAAAGTGCACTCATTAGGTAGGTAAAGGACAGAAATAAAAGTGTATTGCTTTGTTATTTTATCAAAAGTCCAGTAAGATGTTGGCATCTTCTTAAGTTGTAGGCACAAGAGAGGTAGGGGTGTGTGTGTGTGTGTGTGTGTGTGTGTGTGTGTGTGTGTGTGTGTGTGAGAGAGATTTTTCTCTTTTACATAACTTTCTTTTAGTAGGTCTCTGAGTTTTGTGACAGAAACCTATCAGAATTACTAAAACAGCCTCAAATGAGTTGACTTATAATCTTGTGAACAATCCAGCCATCTTTGAGCAGATGTGAATAATGCTATTGTCTGAGGAAATCACTATCCTTATGTACTATTTTAAATAATGTCCAGGAAATTTAATTTCTTATATCACAAAAAGATACACGGCATAGGCTGAAAACAAAAAACTAGAGTAACCAAATTTAAATTTAAAGCGCAAAGAAAAGGAATAGTGAAATGACAAATGAAGGAAAAGAAATATATATTAGCTAAGCAATAATATGTGTCTGAATGTGTATATATGTGTAATATATTACATACATAGACTTGCTAAGAACTTTTCCCTGGACACATATTAGAAGCCAGTGATCACCAGGAGAGTCAGATCCAAAAGATGTAACAGGCAGTGACGGAAGAGATAGATACTACTCACATACAAATGAATTTTTTGCCTCCGGGCACACACAGTTGGGTAGAGAGCTAATGCAAAGGCAGAAATTCATTTCCTAGGAGAAAGGAAAGAAGTACGTAGGAAACTCAGGGTCACACCAGAACAGGTGATAATGAAATTAGAGTTAATGAAGGCTGGGAAGGAACCAAGGCCAGATGGGCTGCCTCCCAGAAATTTGAAGGGGTTGGTGGCACAGCTAGATGATCTATATTAAAGTGTGCTTTTAAAAAAAAAGCAAACTGATGACCCAATGTTGGATAAATTGCTTCAGCCACATTCAACTTCTGGAAAAGAAAAATCTTATCCTCATCTCATATAGCCCATGGGTCCCTCTGTTTTTCTAGTGGCTCTTTTTTCTCCTACTGGAAAGACTCCGTGGTATAGTGGAAATAATGCTAAACTTGGAGTCAGAAGACCTGTAGAAAGAACACTGACTCTGGGTTCTAAGAATCTGCACTCAAATCTTTCTTCTGAGGCTAAATATTGGTATGATATTACACAAATCACTTAACCTCCATGGGCCTCCATGGGCCTTTCCGATCGCTAAAATGGGAAGAGGTAGACTAGGCAACCCCTGAAGCCCTTTCCATATTTAGATCTATGTAAATCTGGTTTTGCATCCTGGCTCAGTCAGTCACTAGCTATGTGACTGGGCAATTCCCGTAACCTCAGTTTCCTCATCTATAAAATATATACAGTAAAACTTCCACTACCTATCTCACAGCATTGTAAAAAAAAAAGTGCTTTAGTTACCTATGAAGTACAATATAGATGACAGCTTTTAGTATTTTGCTATTATTGAAAGTTATTGACCTATAGAAGTTTATTTAGTGCTCATGAGTTTAAAGGTCCTACCCTTCTAGAGTTTCAGCGATTAAAATTAAAGAGAGGAAGGAACATAGTATACCTTCTTGTTAGTATTTGAATAATACTGTATCTCCAGTGCATTATCAATTGATAAGAGGTATTAAAAGATAAGGTTTCTGGTCAGAGAAACTAGCAATCTAACTGATACAAAGATAACACTCAAGACTATTGCTCAAATTTAAGTAGTGTAGTTAGCATGATGGAACAAGAAACAGGATAAAAAGGTACCTTGGTTGAAAGATTTTTCTCCCCAAATACCCCTTTTCTCACAATAACTTACAACCTATAGTGAAGCTCATTAGATGAACAATTTACACTTTCTCTGAGTTTTGGGGTCAGTCTTACCTCTTTCTTCACGTGTAACCCCTCCCCATGCTCATACTTTCCAGATATATATGTGTTTCTCATACTGTCAAAAGATCACTGGGGTTAGACATTATCTAGTCTAACACCCCATTTAAAAAATAATTGGGACACTGAAGGCCAGAAATGAGAACTGACTTGTTCAAGTTTATACAGTGAAAAGAAATGAGTGTGGTGGTTTTTCTATACCTTTGAGGAAGGTACTACAATTCTTTGTTTCCTTAAGTCTTCAGAACATTTCTGTAAACTTTAGCAGTGCTAATAGTAATGGAAAGAGTTACTTGGAGGAGTTTCTAAATATGACCTTGTAAAATATCTTATCTTACACTTAGTCACATGTAATGTGGTTTTATTTCCACAGGCTATATGACTGCTTATGATTATAGGCAACTGCACACAATTATCTCCTTCAGACTCGATATAGTATAAAAATTAGCCCACCAGAGACTCAAAAATGAAAGATTTATATAAATCAAAGATTTCACTCTGCCCCTTCAGGAAAGGATGGAAAATAAGGAAATAACAAATTCTCCCATCCTCATGTAAACCTCAAGAGAGTCCATAGGTTTATGATAGTCTGACCTCCACCTATGATAAATAATAGTTCTTTCCTTCCCAAGCCCTCTCTCAACTATCTGTACTCTTGGATGGTGATATGGTGACAGACTAATCTTCTGGTTAACTTTCATTCTAGCCCATCAGCCCATTTGTGGCGCAGTTAACACAGAACCAACTCCTGGTTCCCTCTAGTCCCAAGCAACTCATGAAGACCAGTGGAGAGCTATTAGAGATCCTACCATATAATGTGGACAGATGCTTGTCTATGCCTTCCTTGTGTCCATAGTAACTATCCCTAATAAAGGTAAGGATTATACAACTCACAATACCTTAAATGAGAAGCTAGACTCCCCAAAACTAAAGAAGCAGAGTTTCTTAGAGGACCCAATCTTGCTGTCAGCCAAGGTCAAGGGAGAGTAATGTCAATGCTAAGTAACCTTCTGTAGGATTTCCTTACTGGTTCAGATTGGCTGGTGATTGCTTGTTTCATTATCAGAGCTGGAGCAGAGAATTTGCTGGTTTATCTTCTTGTTTCCAACAGGTGTTAGGATATTTGCAAGGTTGACTATGTCAGCACCATGGTCAGCAGTTTGCTCTATGTGGTGGCTGCTGACACCAGCCAGCCAAATGTAATACTAAGTTGAATGATTGATATCAATAATAACAGATCACAGGGATGGTTCTGGGGCTCCTTCCTTCGTAGAGGTGGGTGGTAGAAGGCATTCCATAACCTGCTACTTTTCTGCAATTCTATCAAAAATGACTGCTTGCCCTATAGGCCTCTTCAATCTTCTAACATTATGTCTTTTTCTGACCACAAGAGCTATTGTTAACTTTCACTTCTATATAAGATGATTGATACATATGTGTCTATGACACATCACGTGTATAAAAATGTCTTGTGTTTCCCATAAGAGATGTTAGCATCTCTTAACCATGTGTAAGGGCTCCAAGAAGTTGCCGATCATCCCTAGTTATAAATACCTTTGATATAATAACTCATGTTTATGTAATATTTTAAGATTTATAAAACCATTTCCTCATAAGTCATACAAAATGAGGGAAAAGAGGAGGCGAAGTTCAGATCATATTATTTCAGTTTTATAGAAAGTGAAACTGAAGCCCATCATGCTAAAACTTGCCTAAGTTCACACAGCCACTAAATGTGAAATCTGGGACTCAAGCTCAGATTTCCTGACTCCAAGATGATATCTTTCCCATTATGCCACATTACTATTTGAATATCAATACATTGATTTAAAAATACATTGATTTTCTTATATTTCTGTTATCTTTACCCTCAATAATTGAGAGATAAGTGGAAACTTTGAGAAGAGGATATTCTGGGTTTGTGTATATAGTATTTGGTTTCCAACAACAGTGGTCCTTCATGTTAGTAAATGAATATAAAGACCACTGGATCACAAAGCACTTTAAAGCATTATTTGACAGTTATTGTGATTATGTAGGAAATGGAAGAAAGCAAAGAGGTTTAAATATTTCTCTTAGCAAACAACAAAGGTGGAATTTCTAATGGGCCCTTTGCTCCCTGACTTCTTTTTGGTTCTAGCCTTCCCATAACCTCTCTTCTTCAGCTTTTCCTCAGGAATGTTTTGGTAGTTTTGCAAATGCATAGAATCTACCTTGCCTCTCTTCCACATTTTCTGCCTTATCCCTTATTCACATAACTTCTCTTCTTCAGCTTTTCCTCAGAAATGTGTTGGTAGTTTTTCATATGCACAGCATCTACCTTGTCTCTCTTCCATATTTTCTGCCTTATCCCCTTCCAGCTGCATGATGTAAAGAATTAATTGTTATTTGAGGTTTTTATGCCTCAGAGTGCACTGGCCTGGGGCTCTGCAAACCACATGGTGCTCCACCCACTGGTTGTAGCTGTTGCCAGGGGTCTGGCACCTCACGTCATCACCACTCGTTGATGCCTACATGGGCCTGGCAAAATTATAATGATTGGAAGCCTAGTGAGGGCAGTCATGTGACTGTCAGAGTGGCCATCCCATTGGCTGAGGCTGTGTGGGGTGTTTCTAGGTTTCAGGGAGGAGAATTGGGCATTCTAAGTGGAAGCTGGAAAGCGACAGGCGTTCTGCTGCATATTTTCAGCTGATTCCTGGACAGTGGTATTTTTTCAGGTATTATAATTTCCCTTTCCCCATTTTATTTCCTTTCCCTTGATCCTACTGATCCTGTTTGTGTGGTTTTTTTTTAGTTCATTCTTGTTAAAATAAATCTTGTTCTGTTTTGAGGGAGGCTGCTGGTCTCCTTCCTTGCCCCAGTGTTGCGGCGAGCCGCTTAGCTAGCACTCCCCAATTAAAAATTGGTCCCCATAATGAAAAAAGTAGTATGGAGCCACATCTATTTAGGTCCTTAATTCCCTCATGCCTACATTATATGACATGGAGGTGAATGTCCCTAGAAGCAAAAATAAAAACAGATTTCTTTCAGGGTGCCTTGAATTTCTTCCACTTATACTATGCAGTCAACAGAGGCCAATGGCTTGGCTTGGGGATAGCTAACTTTTTTATTCCCCTATACCTTCCTTCCTTCACTACCATTAGAATTTTACTATTTTTATGTAAAATATTTTTCTCAATAAACCATTTGCCACTATTGCCATGAAAATCCAAAGGAATAGTTTAAAATGGCAATATCCCTCCCATACCTTCTGTACTTGGCAAACCCCAACTGCTTATTGTACCTTCTTATGTCCAAATTACATAGATACCAAATGGATCTAAATGACTTCTAATTTTGACCTGATTCTTCTGACACACATTTGACATTTTCTACTGTAAAGGACTGATACTTAAGAATGTCCTTTGTCTTTTGGTTTCCTAAGCTGGTATTTGATTAACTTTTGTTTTCCCTAAAAACTTGACCTCTGTAAAAATTGCTGAAAGCTGTCTTTGTAGATTAGTTTTCCTATGCTACTGCATCAAAAGCTTTCTTGATATCTAGTTAAATTAGGTCCAAAGTATCCCACTTGATGATACTTGGAGTTACTTCCTTGAAAAAAAACACAACAAAGCTATCTGATTTGTAAGGCATAATGTTATAAATTCACACTGACTTTCTAGGATTAGGAAGACTCTGTCTCCATTTGCTTCCATATCCCAAGTAAGATCTGTGTTTTTTATTTCTCTCACTATGAAAATCAAGCTCATGGGGATAGAGATGAATTTGTTTTTACCATAATATTTTAGCACCTTTCTCTGAGCTCTCACATCTTCTGTTGTTTTTTTTCAAAAACATCAGTAACCCTAATTTTCATCTTCATTCTATTTACATAGTACATTCAAGAAGAGCTAAAGATTGTCACCATTTTGAACTTAATTTTCTTTCCAGTTATACAAACAAACAAATCTCTTAAGAGTGCTTTTTTGACCTACTGTCTATAAATTAGAGAAACAATTCTAAAAGACCATAAGACAAAGCCTCATTTGGAAAAAAAATGAGCCACAAATGCAGAATTTTGGTCATGGTGGAGGGGATAGAAAGTAAAAGGGCTATGATCTTAAGGTCAAGTTTGGGAGGAGAATTTAGATTTGTTTCCATGTGCAAAATTTCCTTCTTCTTACATATTTTTTAACCTTTCTTTTTGAAAAAAAATTAACTTATCAGACTTCAATAAACACAAATATTTAAAGACACAGAAAAACATGAAAGAAGATTGTGCAAGAAACTATGAACTTCTGTTACAGAGATTTAAAATATACATATATTTATATATACATAATATATAATATATATATGTATATATAATTTAACAAGGTAGTAACAAAATTGACCTATTTGTGTCTCTACATTTTAAAAGTATATTTAAGTAAATAAAGTAAAAATGTTAAGTAAAGGTAAAAATTTAAGTACATTAAAAAAACTGTCTCTTTAAATATTATCAGTAAGAGAGCTTTGAGGATATTATAAAGGATGGCTGATTTAAAAGTTTAACACAGTCGCTAAAGGCAATTAGTACTTGGACTCACATGGGCTCAGGGGACCCCCACTCCTTCAAGTTCTATACAGACTTGTGCTGATTTCATTGCTGGGGAAATGACTCCATAACAGGAAAAGTATATTCTCTAATTCTCACATTATGTGGCTTATTGCCCTCACTTTAGTTACTACAGGGATAATTCTACTTCTAGCTTTAGTCCAGGGTTTCCCAAAAAGAGGGGGAAAGAGAGGTACCCAAAGCAACATATGAATTGAGGATAGGGCAGGTCATTTTATCTCATACCAAAAGCAAAATAAATGCAAGAGAATCACAATGTACATTAACAAAATGATTTCAACAGAATTTAGTATCAACTTATTGCTACATTATAATTAGTTAGGAAGCTAATATTTTAAACCTCATCAGAACATACAATGCTGCTAATCAGTGACTTCAGTATTCACCTTGGTGCAAGCAATTGCCCAACCAAGCCTGAAATATTTCCTATGTTCTCTTGCCCAATTCTTCCCTTGTCATTAGTTCACTCCTGCTGTTGCCTGTGCAACTGTAACTGAAACCAGTGGATGCATCTCACTGACTTCCCAGGACCACATGATCTTCTGAAATCCATAAATTTTCCTGGACTCATCCTTTTTAATATTGGCAATGTCATGTACTTGAGGAAGGAAACACGAAATAGATAAGAGGCTCCATCACAGGTCCAGCTGTCCTAGGGAGAACATGTGCGTATGGATGAATGGAACCAGTTTAAGGATAAGGCAGCCACCATCTTAATCCCAGTTATTTCCCCAGACATAGCTCATTTTCAGTTTCTATATTAAAGCTAGAAAGGAAGAGGATATGCCGTGGGGCTGGTGACCCCTTTAGTATATCCATGGAAGTTCCATGATCAGCAGCCAGTCATGGAGACTCAACACATCAATAAGTCATATAGACTCACCCACATTAAGCTTCCATGTAGTCACCAGGAATGTTAAATGAGTATGATCCAAAAGAGAGGAGGAGAGGAGAACCCAAAAGGCCCTGGTTATATAAGAAACTTAACATGACATATGTATAAATAGTATTATATATTGATAAATATAAAGATATACACTATTATATGTTATACATACATATCATGTACAATACATAGAATTGTACAGACAAGACATAATTACATATTGTATATACATATACACACATATATGTGTGCATATGCATATAAATGCATGTATATTTCTATATATTTAGATATATAGATATGTAATTTATCAAAGGCTAGAAGAACTGGTTAATTGACTCTGCATAGTCATTGGTGCCTTTAATATATTGGAAATCCTTTCCAATGGATTCCTTCAGCACTTATTGGCTCCCCGGCACATACATAAGCCAAATAAGATATAAAACTCAATCAACTACACTTGTTGAGTCATTGTTTTAGTGTGTCCAATTCTTCACGACCCCATTTAGGGTTTTCTTGGCAAAGATCCTGGGGTAGTTTCCTACTGCCTTCTCCAGATCATTTGTACAGAGGAGGCAACTGAGTTAAACAGAGTTAAGTGACTTGCTTAGGGTCACTCAACTAGTAAGTGTCTTTTTTTGGGGGTGGGGCAATTGGGGTTAAGTGACTTGCCCAGGATCTCATAGCTAGTAAGTGTCAAGTGCCTGAGGCTGGATTTGAACTGAGGTCCTCCTGAATCCAGGGCCGGTGCTTTATCCACTGTGCCACCTAGCTGCCCCTGATAAGTGTCTTAAGCCACATTTGAATGCAGGAAGATGAGTCTTCCTGACTTCAGGTCCAGCATTCTTTCTGCTGTGCCACCTAACTGTGCCAGTTACATTTACTAAGCACCTACTCATATGCTAAGCACAATGTTAAGTTCAGAGTATACAAAGAAAGATAAAAAACAAATAGTACTTGTTCTCAGAGATTTCACAGTCTAATGGGAGAGAACATGCAAACAATTATGTACAAAAAGATATATGTTAGGGTAAATTGGAGATAATTAACAGAAGACTAAGATTAAGGAGAACTAGGAAAGGCTTCTTGCAGAAGGTGAGACTTTACCTGAGGGAAGTCAGGAGGGAGAGATGAGGAGGGAGAGAAAAAAATGGAATGTTTAGTGTGAGAAACAGCAAAACTCCTGGAAATTGATGAAAATTCAAGAAATTGTGAAAGAAAATTGATAAATACGACATAGCTAGGGTAAAACAGGGACAATAACTTTAAGCCAATCTCCTTTTCCTTTTTTGGAGCTCCTTTTTCACCTCCCCATATGTAGTGTTCAAATTTCTAAAGAAAGGTGGCAGTTGGAGGGAAGGGAATTGTGGCGAAAGCAAAGGTTATAAAATAAAAACCACCTAACCCAAAATTAAAAAAAAAAATCAACAACCCCCAAACAGGAGCTATTGAAAGATATTGTCAGTAAATGTTTAACAATAATGGCAATACAAAACACATCAACTCTATCAACAATAAGTTAGGTAGATATTAAGAATCACTTACAGAAACTTGCCCATTTGCTAAGGGAGTTGTCCAATTGCTCATTGGCAAGCAAGCCATTCTTAAGTAAGCATAATCACTATAACAACAAGTATCAATTGCCTATGATATTCACTATATTAAAAACTTCACTACTTTAAAAATATTTAATAGGAACTCATATTTATTGAGCTTAATCATTGAATATAAGAATTACTGAGGACTATTTTTTAAAAATCAACAAACATTTATTATTTCCATTTTTAAAAGTGCTATACATTTGGTCTTTTTATTATTGGTTACTTTTAAACTCAACGAAAGTATTTTAAAGTTAATTTTAACTGTTTGTAAAGGCCCAAATCAAACTTTCCCTGCAAACTGGTCTTCTAATTATGTGACAGCATATTAGCAAGATCAGACTTCTTATTTGTTTTAGCATAGGGATCAGGACTGGACCTCTGATTTCATCAGTACAGAAAATTTCCTCGATAAGTAAATATACTCTATGAAAACAAGCTTGCCCCTTCTTTGCAATTTATCATCTTAAAGAGCTGTCTAGGGCTCACAACTTACAGTCTTACAGCCAGTATGGATCAGAGTTAGGACTTAAACCCCAGGAGAGCAAAATACATGAATACATACATGCACACACACATACATACACACAATCCATCCATCCATGCATATATACATACACATATATGCATGAATGTGTGCATGCATGTATACATTAATGCTGGGAACCTGACCTGAGATTTCTCTGTTCTAGAAAATTCCCTCAACCAATGCAAGCTGATGCTTTCTCAGCAACAAATAGACTTAAAGAGTAACCCAGTGAGTGCACTAAAATGTTAAATGACTTGACCAATTTCACACAAGTGTGTGCTAAGGAGAACAGAGGACTTCCTGTCTCTGTCACTGTATCCACTATGCCAACAGCCAACCAAGACAACCCCCCCCCCCAAACCCTCGGATTTCTCCCTATGTAAGGCAAACCTTAGTGGTCTAGCATATCAAAATAGGTGGAAGGTTTGCCTCGATAGTCTCTAAGGCGTTTCCTCTAAATTTAATAGTTTGTGAGTTTGTGACTGGGAAATGTTCACTGTTGATTGAGAGGCTCTACATCAATGGATGTACTCTCCAAGGTAGCAGTGTTCTTGCCAGGGGACTGAAAGGCAGATGGAGCATTTGGTTTGAAAGTCCCCAAGTGTTGGTCTTTAACTTTGTTTTTGGCTCAGCCACTGCCATTTTCCTTTCCTCTCTGGGCACACCACCCAATGATTCTATCTGATCTGTGCAATCCATGGTTGTGGTGATGAATAGTTGATGTAACACACTTAGAGAATGCTATAAAAATTTACATAATAATAACCCACTTAATGGTGCTTGACACTCAGTGCAGCTCAAAGAGTGGGTGGGGAAGAGACCCCTAGAGGGAGGAGGAAGGTAGGAAGTTGGCTTGCTGGGCTTGAGCAAGAGAACCATAACTCAGAACCTGACCCTAGTGACTAACAAATGGAAGAGAAATCAGCCTGCCTTGTCTACAGCACAAAATGGGCCTGATTCATAAAATGAGCAACAAAATTAAATTTTAAATCTGCTTTTAGTTCGCAAAAATCCAAAGGGATAGAGGAACAAATGGAACTGCATTGTACTTATCTTTGTAGTATCCTTTTAAAAGTAATTGGAGATGAAAATTAAAGTACTTCAATAAGTTTGTTTTTAATTATGAGCCTGTGTATTATCCCGTGGCTCCGCAATGTGTCTAGTAATTTTAAGAAGAAAATAAATAAATAGCGTCATGAAAAGACATGAAATAGTGTTTGTGCTAGATTCCAGTATACATATTTGCCACCCCATCAGCAACTTAGATAATATTAATCCTTCCTAGAGCGTTGCATCCTGCAATCCATTATTAAGAAAGGCAGAGGGGCTACTTACGAAGCTCCGTATTATTACAGTCTGATATTAGTTACCACGGAAAATTCTTAATTAAGAAAAAGAAAAACACTGATGCTCAGCAAACAATAGGAGGCTGCAAATACTGCAGAGTCTATGAATAACGTTTCTCTTTTTGTTTAATTTGGTAAGAAACATAAAGAAAGTGGATTAATGCATCAGGGCTAGAAAAAAGAGGTGGGGATAATGGAAGCAGATGTAAAAATAATTGGATGTAAATAATATCAGGCTGCTTCCCTTGTTTGCAAATTGAACTTTGACTTTTTTCTCACCTTCCTTTCCATTTGATTTCTTCAGTGATTTCAGATTCACACTTTCACATTTGATTTACCTTGCAAATATTTATTCTCCTTCATGCCAATCTCTTTAGTGGTTTTTTCCCCCATTTTTAAAAAGAGTAAAGATAGATTTCTTGCTGGCTATGTCTATATTTTGTATAAGCAGTTATCAAAGTACGGGCTTACACACTGCAGGCAGACAAGCAGGCCCCAGGGTTTTGTAGACCTGTAACAGACAGAAGAAAATAAGACAACAAACCTGGGGCTGATTTGATAAGATGGAATGCTTATTACCTCTCAGCACAATCACATGGACAACTTCTAAGAAGTCTGATCCTTGGCTGAAAGGGAAACAACTGCATTCCTGGGACTGCCAGTCTTCTGTTTTGGCTACTTTATGCCAGACAAAGAGAAGTTTGAGAAAAAAGTGTTGAAAATACCCTTCTTTCTCAGGTGATTTGCTAACAAAGTAAGGTCAAGAAGGACAGTGATTAGATTTGTGATTTCACTGGTGTAGGAAATTTTATATAAAGAAACTCCTTCTACCAATGCCAGTTGGCACCTTCACTGAGTATTGAGAATGACTTGGCTTGGGTCACATAGCCAGTATGTGTCATAGAGATGACTCGAACCCAGATCTTTTGGGTTCTAAGGCCAGCTCTCTCTCTTCTGTCTCCTACTGCCTCATTTTCATGCTACATAGAATTCGTCAGGATCCTGGAGTTTATTTTCCACCCAAGTGCTTAACCTCTTTTCCCCCAAGACACAAATGTCAATATTGGATTTACTCTGGTTGAATGAATGTGTCAGAGGGGAGATTAGTAACTGGCAGTCACAAAAGGCTTTTTTCAATTGGCAAAACTAAATTTCTCACAAATGAATCAAAACAGTTTGAGGTAGTAAAGGAGTAGGCACGGAAACCTTGCCAAATTTAGTCATGATGCCTCATTAAATGGATTTGAAGGTCTCAGCATGTGCATTTGATCTAGAAGCTCCTGGATTCCTCTAGCGGGAAGCATACAGGAAGAGGAAAAGAAAAATCTACTTACTAATCTCTATAGGACTTTTCTTATAGAAAGAATAGACACAATTCCTCATTATAGCATAATGAAAAGTACCCCTAGATTGAACTTGGAAGAGTAGAATGCTGGGCCATTGTGCCAACCCTAGAACATTTAATTTAATTTAAAGGTAAAATGTGGATAATGTGTTTGGGTAGATTTATGTACATACCATTCAAGAATCCTCTTGTAACTTTTCTACTTGCTAATTTTGGGTTTGAATTCAATTAAAAATTTATTCTAAGATTCCTTCAGGCTCTGAACTTTTGTGTACCATCATGTGAGTCCAAACAACTTTGAGTTCAGAAGACTTGGGCTCTGGGGGTAGCTTCCCATCTGCATGCAGGTTCTGTAAGTCAAGAAGACTATTTATAAAGTATTTATAGAGATCTCCTTAGTTATCTTCCATTTGCATATGGTGTCCCCTTCTGCATAACTCTCTAAATGATCAGTTCTCAAAGTGTGGTGCAAGGACCCAAGACTCCCTCAGCCAGTTCGCAAGATTGAAACCATTTTTATTGTAACACAAGGATGATATTTCCTATTTAAAAACTCCTTTTCCAACTACATATCTATGTGAGACTAGATTTTCTTCATGTACTTCAACCAAAACAGTATATTGCAACATACTGAATGCAGAAACATATAGGAAAATCCAATAGTCTTCTATTAAGCCAGACGTTAAAGAGATTTACAAGAATATATAAAACAATACCATTCCTCAATAAATATTTTTCCTGCTAGAAAATATAACTATTTTTCACAAAAATATTTGTTAGCATATAATGGCTTTGTTGTTATTTAAATATTTTAAAAATAAATAACTTTTGGGGGCAGCTAGGTGGCACAGTAGATAAAGCACCAGCCCTGGATTCAGGAGGACCTGAATTCAAATCCGGCATCAGACACTTGACACTTACTAGCTGTGTGACCCTGGGCAAGTCACTTAACCCCCATTGCCCCACAAAAACAAAACAAAACAAAACAAAAATAAATCACTTTTAATTCCTAATATAGGCATAAACAAAAAACTTTGGGGGTCCTCAGTAATTTTTAAGAGTGTAAAGGGGCCCTAAGACCAAAACTTATACAACTCCATTTTAAACTTGCAAAATTTGTTCTTCTTGCTAAAGACAGAACCTGCATCTTTTGAATTTTAAGCTAGACAGAGAAATGGAAATAGATCTGTCAGTTTTTTCTTCTTTCAAGGATAAATTGTAGCTGAGTTTGTTATTGTTGTTCAGTTTTTTCAGTTATGTCTGACTCTTTATGACCCCATTTGGGGTTTTCTTGGCAAAGATACTAGAGTGGTTTGCCATTTCCTTCTCTAGCTCATTTTACAGATGAGGAAACAAAGGCAAACAGGATGAAGTGACTTGCTCAGGATCACATAGCTAGTAAATGTCTGAGGCCGGATTTGAACTCAGGAAGATGAATCTTCCTAACTTCAGGTCAGGGCTAGAGAGGTGTTTGTTTTATTATTCATAAGGAAATGGCAGAGGGTTTTCCTACCTCTTGGCTTGAGGGGTGTGGAGGGACACACCTCTGGCTGACACATTTTTTTCCTCCTTATGTGGGCAAGTTTCTTCCATGAAAATGTGACTTCCCTGTGGCTACTAAATGCACTGAGCTTTTACTGCTAACTTCCATCTTCTATGAGAGGCTAAGAAAAAAAAAAGATTCAGGAAAGAGTGTTTGCAGCACAAGTACTTAACCTAGGAAGGTTAAGAGTAAAGGAGGATAGAGCATTGGCCCTGGAGTCAGGAGGACCTGAGTTCAAATCCGGCCTCAGATACTTGACACTTACTAGCTGTGTGACCCTGGGCAAGTCACCTAACCCCAATTGCCTCACCAAAAACCAGAAACCAAAACAAACAAACAAAAAGAGTAAAGGGGAGACAGAGTCAATGGAAAAACCTTCATGCCCTGCCCACATCCCCATACCATTTTCTGGGGAGAAGGGGATTAGGTTCATAATTTAGCTCAGTTCCTATTTTGCACAGACCCGGTTCTGATGCCCAAATTCCCAGTTCAAATTCTTTGGTTATAGCCTGGCAGGGAAGGCCTGAGAAAAAAGACCCAAAACAACTAGTCCCTACTCTCCTTCATAACCTGGCGCCTCCTACTTTCTAGTCCTCTTACACCTGAATGCACAACATGTGCTCTTTGATCCATGACAATGGCTTCATAACTGTCCCATGAGTAAGACCCTGTATCTCTCAGCTCTGGGCATTTTTTTCTGGCTCTCCCCCATGTATGGAATGCTCTCCCTGCTCTGCTCTGACCACTGACCTCCTTGACTTCCTTTAAGTTCCAGCTAAAATCCTTTCTTTTCCTGGCAGCCTTCCTCAACCCATCTTAATTCTAATGCCTTTCCTCTTTCAATTATTTACTATTTATCCTGTATATATCTTGATACACACAGACACACATACATACATATGCACATATACACAAACAATACACATACATATATACACACAAACACATTCATGTACACACACCTGTACATATACCTATACACATCCTTCCACATGCATGCACACAACATATGTATGTATATGTTTTCATGTTGTTTCCCCCTTCTTGAGGGCAGGGACTATTTTTTGCTACTTTTCCATTCCCAGCACTTAGCACAGTGCCTAGTACATAATAGATGCTTCTGGGAGAGATGACATGCAAATAACTCTAGACAAATATGATATACACATGTTAAATTAGGCATCAACAGAGTGAAGACTCTAAGATTACAGAACATTGAGGAGCACTTCTTGCAGAAGGTGGGACTTTAAGATTTGAAGGAAACTTGAACTAAGATTCATCCTAGATTCATAGTACGTAGTCAGACTGACTGGTTCATCTACCTACATGCCTGACTCTCTTCCTGCTTGTTTATAAGTACCCCTGGAGCTCTGGAATCTCCCTAGCTGCTCAGTGCCAAAGGGCATGAATCAGGGGGTTCCAAGAGCTTGGTAGTCCCTTTGATGCTCATGCCAGGGTACAGGGAGCCCCCAGTTACCTTTCTGAGGCAGACAGTGCAGTAGAAAATAGCACAGTTATCGCCCTGGAAATATCGAGATGTCAGTTTCCCTCCAAAATGATCAGGAATGAAAGAATTTAATGCCCTCCTTGATAAAGGTTCAGTGGGGCCAATTCTGCTCTCTCAGTTTTCTGTCGCTGGGGCTATGTGGGTCAGCTTCATTATCAATCTAAGGCCATGTCCTTTTCACCACCCTGGGCACTTTACCAAAGTATTACTAAACAATTTCATCATCTACTGGTTTTCATTAGGAAAAATGAAAAAGTTACTGACTCTCTGGTCTCTTTGTCCCTACTGTGTCCTTTAGAGCTGCCAACTCTTTTTCCAGAGCATTTGCCAAGTGAATGCAGGAGCAGTATTTGCAGCATCAGTGGGATGCTCAGCATGCTTTCTTCCATCCGGAAATTTCCAGCTCTCCTAATTTGACTCTTCACATAACCTACAAGATGTCCCAGACCAGGGGTTTCTGAACTTCAGAGGCCCTTCTGGCAGTCTGGCTAAACTAACAGACCCCTTCTCAGAATCATGTTTGCTTCCTACATTCATAATTTAAAGAAATGCTAAATGCCAGTTCAGTTAGAGGTAAGTGAAGATAAAGATGCAAATTTTCCCCCTATTCAAGTTCAAAGATCCTCTTCTTAAATCTATCCATGGACCACCAAAGGATTACAAACTCCTTATTTGGTGGATTTATACTGGAGAAGAATTATATGCTGGATAATACTGGGTTGCACCAACCCAGAAACATGCATTGTGCATATTACTATATCATAAGTCTGCTGCATTTTTCAGGCTTTTTAACTTTGGGTGATTCATAGGGAGAAAATGATGAAGGATATGCTAGGAACAGTAAGTGCCAATTAAGGTTACAAACAGAGAAAGAGATCACAGAGCAGAAAACTGCGGTTATTTCCAAGTTCTCAATAAACTGAGTTATAGGTGTTGACTCTGCATGTTTCACAGCATCTCTTCAGTCAGGGGACTGTAGGACTTTAAGTTCCAAGGATGTTAGGATTAACCTGGTCAAGCTTCATCTGTGAGAAAATTGAGACCCCCGTGGAAGTGAATTCATTTGCCCAACATCATACAGGTAATAAGCAGCAAAATGTTAATCAGAACCCAGCTCTTCTGACATGAAATTCAGTGCATTTTCCAATTGACCAACAACCTCCTGATGTTCTACTTCAAAACTTTTCAGAGGACCCTGAAATTTCCTTTTCCCTAGTCTTCTCCTCCCCTTTCTTCTTGCTTCTGAGTCATCTCCCCAGCCATATTTTTTTGACCCAAACATCTTTTATATTCCAGTTCTCCCCACTCTCTCCACACCATCGACCTAACAGTTGGGTGAGTTCTAAGGGTCACTTTCAATGTGCACCATGGAAGAGGTGAAAAGAACACCTCACTTAGTCCCCTCTTACCAGATGGGCTCAAGCCTGGGCTTGCCAGGAGAGACTCAAGCTAATGCCAGCTGCCGAATTGTGACCAAAGAGGGTTGGGTTGGTAAATTTCACATACAGTTTTCCTTCTCTGGGTAAGTGGGTTCAGATGAGTTACAGCCTACACCAAACATTGTGTTTAGGTGGTTCATTTTAGTCCTTCCTAGTCATTTTCCCATTTCAGGAAACTGACTCAATTTAGCACAGCTGAAAATCTCTGCTCCAGGGAGCCCTGAGGCTGTAATACAAGGGAGGACCCCTGCAGAGCATCACTGCTTAGCCTGATAAAGCTGGGGGTTGCTCTATTCCAGTGTCACTTATTAGTAACTTTCTTTCCCAAACAATAAGTTCTCACAAAAATAATAATCACATAGAGCAGAGTTCCTCACACAATGGACCCTCCTGGAACTGTTATAGTTTACTGTGGGGGTAGCTGGGTGGCACAATAGATAAAGCACCAGCCCTTGAGTCAGGAAGACCTGAGTTCAAATCTAGCTTCAAACACTGGGCACTTACTAGCTGTGCGACCCTGGGCAAGTCACTTAACCCTGACTGCCTATAAAAAATCCAGGACCAACTCCAGTCATCCTGATGTGTTACTTACTTGCCACTGATAGCTCTGGAGGAGAGTGAGGCTGGTGACTTTGCACAGTCCTGCCTCACTTAAATCCAATTCACTGCAAGTTATGACATCTCCTCTTCCAGAAGGAAGGACAAACAACAATATAGTTTATTGTGACTTTTTAACATGCTTTTGTCAACTTGACACTTGCTTAAATGAGAAGATTATCAGATGAATGGAGGACCACAAGATTAGAATGAATATCAAGTCCTCCCTGTCCATCCCCAAAGCAAAACTCTCTCCTTCCCACCTTGAAGTCTTTTCTAACTCACTGACAATTTCCCTGATTACTTCTTCCTTCAAACCTTTCTCTTATCAGTCATGCCCCAGGATGACTTCCTCCCTAATTTGTAATGAGTCTTCTACCTTTATGCTGAGACCTGCCATTTATACTCAATACTTGTTCATTCTTTATATCCAAGCCATGTTGATGCAGCTGCATTGGTTGATCCATGGTAGATTTTGCATTTTTGTGAGTCTGATCACTATGCCTGCAACAATATTTCTCCTACTGACATCCTTACCCCCTTTTAAAGTACTAGCCCAGAAGCAGATTTCAGAAAAACCTATAAAGACTGAAGTGAGCAGAATCAGGAGAACATTGTACATAGTGACAGCAACATTGTGTGATGATCAACTATGATAGGCTTAGCTCTTCTCAGCAATACAATGATCCAAGACAATTCCAAAGAACTCATGATGGAAAATGTCCTCCACATCCAGAAAAAAGAACTGTGGATTCTGCATGCAGACTGAACCATACTATTTCAACTTTTGTTATTATTTTTTCTTTTTTGAGGTTTTCCCCTTTTGTTCTGATTCTTCTTTCATAACATGACTAATGCAGAAATAAGTTTAATGTATATAACCTCTATCAGATTGCTTTCTGACTAGGGGAGGGGGGAGGGAAGGGAGGGAGAAAAATTTGGAACTAAAAATCTTATGAAAACAAATGTTGAAAACTATCTTTACATATAACTGGAAAATAATAAAATACTTTTATGATTTAAAAAAAAAATAAAGTACTCCCTCAGGTCAATTTTTCCATGAAGCTTTCTTAGATCCTTCCAGCAAAAAGTATCTCCCTCCTTGAATTCTCAGGCCATGTAATCATAATTTGCTTTGCATTATTATAGTTATTCATTCACATATCCCTTACACTCGTCTTGAGGATGAGGTTTTTTTTTCATCTGTGCATCTCCAATACTTAGCTCTGTGAATTGCAAATAGAAGGTGCTCAATTAATGTTCATTGATTTAAATGATTGGTACAGAAGGACAGAGGCTGAAAGTCAAGAATAGGAGAGAATTGACACTAAAGGGTAAGAGATGAATAATAGGAAGCTAGAGAGCTTCATGGTTCAGCAGCTTCTCTTCCCCCCAAGGATAAAGGGGAACACAGGGAGAATGAATGAGGGAGGTATACATCTCACAGATGTTTGTAGTCAATACAACAAATTCTCCTTAAACTCTGATGTCTATTTTAGATTTGCCCCAAGTTCTCAAAGAATTTCACATTGAAATAGAAACAACCTTCTTAATCCCTAACTAGGTACTACAAAATACTTGAAAGCTAGTTCATTACTGAGACACGATAGCATTGCCCAGGAATTAAGGGGGTGAATGAAGGACTGGACCACACATTCTTAATGCCAGTTGTTACTGGGCTCCACTGGAATCTCTTGATGGTTTATATGCTCCATCCAGTCTTTCTCCATGATTGTTTTCTCTCCCTAGTTCTGTGGAGTTCAGTGGGGGTGGGGGTGCAGAGGGGATTAGTCTTATATAAGCTTGAAGATAAAGAAAAGGAGGCTAGAAGAAAGCCTGTTGGAATAAAAGACTGCCACATACGCTCAAATCATACTACTCTGCTTCAGACCTCTTCCCCACTCTGAGATACAATATTTTTTTTCTCACTTTAGTATTAAGCCATAGAATTTTGAAGGTGGAAGAGGCTTAGTGATCCCCTAACCCAAGACCCTTCATTTTACAGAGGAGGAAACAGAAACCCACAGAGATGACATTATTTGCCTATGGTCACATAGTTAGTAAGTGCTAGAGTGATGAATTAATCAGTTTTATTCCTCAAAATCTATTTTCTTTTTCATGATCTGACCCCACCCTTTCCTTCTGTTGTATCCTCTCCTCTCCACAGGACAGATTTAAGGAAACCTGTGAATTTTAATAGATTTTAATATCTTCCTTACCACATATATCAAAGTTTGTTTTCTATTTACAATTGACTGAATTAAAAAGCATTTGAGTGTCAAAAACTGTGCTAAGCCCTGGTGATACACATAAAAAGGCTAGAAAGTCTCTGCCCTCAAAAGGCTTATATTCTAATTGATAGAGATGATGTACACAGGACACTGGCAATAAGAGAGAAAAGTTTTGTTTTGGGAAGTCACAGAGGTGTTGAATGAAAACATAGGAGAGTAGACAGCCATTCCCTTTCCAATAGCAATGGCAGCACTAATATAATTATGGGTGCAGGGAGAGGTGATTTGGCATCAGCAGTGATGGCAAAAAGATGACCTGCATGGAAGATGAAACATTATTGGGGATGGCTAGACACAGTAGGCCATATAGTCAATATAGTCATAGTGAATTTATACTCTTGAACTCAACAATCAAGATAGTGTGAGCCTTGGTCCAGAAGTTAAAAAGTTAAATAGGTTAAGTTCAGCAGGACATGGTCTCTGTAGTTCCACAGTCTGGAAGGTGCAGCAACAAGGAGGATGGTAAGAAGATTCCCAGGTTGATATAAGAAGCACAGCTCTTCTTGGAATCCATTCCCCACAAATTGAGTAGGAGACATTCTTTCACCCTAACTTATCTCCTTACCCCCTTCCTCATTATTCTGACCGTATAAATGAAACTGTAACTGAAGACCCATTTCTAAGTTCATATAGGCTGGGTTCGATCCTGGGAGAGAATGAGCCCAAAACAAGGAAATTAGCCTTTCCCCCCACTCTGCATACTATAATGGATCATTATTTTCCCTGCCTTGAGTGAGAACCTGGGAAATTTCTTACATAAAACTTAGCTTCAGAATATGTCTAGTATCTCTCCAAATGAGATTAATAAGGTTCCTTCTAGAAAAGTTGTTCAATATATAAAGTCATGGGTATGAGGTATAGAGCAGCTATTTATTTCCCCTGCCACAAAAGAAATGCTTAAAACACAAAAGACTCATAAGCATTCACTGACAAATAATTAAACTATGAAAAAGTAACCCATCATTCCTATTACAGTTTCTGGGGTGGCAAAAAACCAAAACAAAACAAAACACTTTCTAGGAGTCATGGGACTGCTAAAGCAATAGTTCATATTTATCTTGCATTTATACTGTCTGAGCAGTAACTCAAGGTCCCTATCTCCTGGCCAGCCAGCCATGCTTGATTCATTTTCACAGAGGTGGCCACCTCCTCTGAGAGAAAGGTGTAGCTGGGGGTGGGCAGTGGGAGCATCACCCATTGGGCAACAAGCACCTGACCCTCTCATTGACTCTAGGACTCTCAGACTCATGAGGAAGCTGCCAAGTCTAGAAATATCCATCTTTGGCTCACTGTTTATTTTTTCTGTGCTCAAGGTGAGAAACAGGACAAAGAGGGAGCCAGGGACTTGAGATCCAGTAGTCTCAGGGTCAACAAGGCAAGGTAAGTACTCACTCCCATGAATCAATAACCTCCAAAGGTGCTGCTGTCTTGTCTTTGTTCAATGTGTTTTCATTTTTAGAGTAGCTCTATCTCAGGTTGCATTTTTGTCTCAGACAATAAAAAGGCAAGTAGGAATAGGGACTAGATGTCAGTTGTATAGGACATTGATATTACTGGTCTAAATCAGCCCCATCTCTGCAATTATAATCAGAGAATTGCCTGGATCACTGAGAGGTTAAGTGACTAGTCCAGGGTCACACAGCCACCATGTCAGAGAGGGAATCTCAACCCAGTTCTTCCTAGCTTTGAGGCTACAGCTCAATGGCATAGTGGATAGAAACCTAGGCTTGGATTCAGAAGGACCTAAGTTCAAGTCCTACTTCATAGGCACTTACTAGCTATATTATACTGGTCAAATTCTTTAATCCCTCAATTTGCTCATCTGTAAAATGGGAATAGCAATAGCACCTACCTCTCAGGGTTGTTGTGAGGATCAAATGAGAAACCATATGTAAAATTCTTTGCAAACATTAAAGTGCTATATAAATGGCAGCTGATCTCATTATTCTGATCACTCTATCCAGTAAGCTTTGCTGCCTCTACAGATTGGCATATGCCCACATTAAAGATGTTAACTCATTTTTAATATTATCTGACACATAGAAGTCTTCAGTTGAAGGAGGGTTGCTCTACCTCCACACCCAGTGCAGAAATCTCTTCCTAGCAGATGGTCAACTGGTTTGTGCTTAAGCACCTCCAGTAGATGAGGAGAACCTATGACCTCATCATGCCTGTAGATAGGCATTTAGCAAAGGCTTTTGCTATGGATGGCAAAGACAGCATTAGCAACTGAGATAGTATTTATAAAGCAACTTAGCACAGTTCATAGCACATAGTAGGTACTTAACAAATATTTTATTCCCTTCCTGAGACTGGACCCTTCTCTGGCCTATAGTGTTTCCAGGCCCTGGAGGCTAAGCTTGGGGGAAAGTTAGATGGGTTCAAGGAGTGGGTTTCATTTTTCCCATTACCCAAAACTGATGCTTGCTTCAGCATGTGACCAAAATAATTGCATTTGTACCATTTACCTAGAAGGTTTAGAATGATTGTTTTATGTTTTAAATTCAATCCTGATTTTTCTGCAAACATAGCATTCAGAGGAGAAGAAAGAACTCAGCTGTCTGTACAAACATATGGAAATGAATGATAAATGGGCAGGGGCTACACAGTAGATTTGTTAACCAAGCTTGTATAAATCATCATTTTTCAACCATTTATTAAACTAATAGGATTGTTTTTGGAACATCAAAGAATTCTTTATTAAGTAAATAATCGTGTTTATCCACTTAGTTATGGAGAAAAGCAAATCATTCACACTGAATTTACTTTGCCTCATCAGATTCCATCTCTCTTAAATGTCAGCCATTTATAATTTTTACCAAACAACCTGGGAAAGGAACGTCTTGATTTCTAACAGGCTTCAGTCAGATCTCTGGTACTTGAAGAATGTTGCTATTTTGCCACATATTCTCCTTTCTATCCTCCTCCAACAACTAGATTAACTTCCCATAAGCTTCATTATGCCTTACAGGATCGTAGATCTAATGTTTGAAGGTACCTCAGAGACTATCTAGCCAAAATCATAATTTTAAAGGTAATGAAACTAGGAAGCAGCTAGGTGGTGAAGTGGATAAAGCACCAGCCCTGGATTCAGGAGGACCTGAGTTCAATTCTAGCCTCAGGCACTTGACACTTACTAGCTATGTGACCCTGGGCAAGTCACTTAACCCTCAGTGCCCTGCAAAATAACTCAACCAAACAAACAAAAAGGTAAGGAAACTTAAAGCCAAGAGTGGTAAAAAGTGGCTTTCCCAGAGTCATACAGGTAGCCAATGTCTGAGGATTTGAGCCCACATCCACTCACTGGAGTCTATACTCTTTCTACTATACCAATGTCTCAACACACTTTTCATAATCCCATTACTAAAACATTGCCTCTCTTGGCTGGGTCTCTTTCTCTCCCCTCGGTGGTTCATTATATCTCCTAATGAGCTCAACAAGTAGTCATACTTCAATGATTCTCATTGTTGATTATTCATGGCACCTGGTTTCCCCCTTGTGCCTTCCTGGATACTATCCCCAAGTAATTTCCTTCTCTTGACTCCAACTCCTCACCTCCATCCCTTTTCCTAGAATACTATCAAATACTTTGCCACTTAATTCTCCTTCCTTTACTATTAATCCTTTCTCCTTAATCCAAATTGTTGAAAGCCTACACAAATTCATATTGATATTAGACTAATAAAACAATTAAAATGTAAATATGTACCCCCCCAAAAAAAAGCCTTCAAGAAAGCCTACCTGGGGTATGATAGAAAGAACACTGGATTTGCTGTTAAAGGACCTAGATTTGCACCCCAGCTGTACTAGTAGATGTCTGACCTTGGGCTAGTAAATTTTTAGTTTCCTCATTCATATAATTTGGGGATTGGGCTGTTGATCTCTAAATACCTCTCCAGCTCTAAAGCCATGATCATGTGATCCAGCTCGGTCTTGACATAGTAGATTCTCAATGAATATCAGTTGTTGCTGATAATGAGTTAGTGCTATAAGTTTCTGTGCTGTTTCTATAGTGCATCTACTCCATTTCAAAGCCAAATGGAATTGACTTCAGTGTGAATCACAACCCTTCTGTTTTTCTTTAGCCCCATTAATTGAGACTATACTGCCCAGTTACCTGCTTACTTAATGATGTTTGGTTAAAATTCCTTTTTGATGGTTTCTTTGTTGGGTTTTGACATCTGGTGTCTTGAAGATTTCCTATGTATTTCTGCTTCATCAACTCCCCATTTATCCTCTAGTTTTATTTGAAGGATTCTCCTTTATGGAAACCTACAACAGTACTCCCCCACAGTTCTACTGGCCCCCCAGTACCTCTAGGAAATGAGTTTTCTATTTCTACTACTAAGCCAAGTTCTGGGAATCACTGGTGACCCCTATTGATTTCTAACTGTTTTCACTTAGGTTGGCTTCTTCAACAACATTCTCAGCTTATGAGAAAGGATATAGGCCTCTTCCTGCCTTTGCTCCCTTAAAAAATACCTCAAGGTTTTAATTGGCATAGGAACTCTGTAGAGAGCCACCAAGTCACATTAGTTTAAGAAGAGATTTGCTCAAGGCTCATGTTTAAGTAACTTTCCCCTGATCATATGCTAATATTATTATTAGAGATAGAATTTGAATCCAATTCTTCCTGACTTCAAGTCTAGCATTAATAGCTACTATTACCAGAGTACCTCTTTTAAAAAAATAATAAAAGGGACAAATATTTTTAGGGGTTGTTAAATAATTTATTATGAACTCCAAACAATATCAATACTTGTATTTACAAATAATTAAACTTCTCAAAAAGACTTTTAACAGTCAGGTAGGGAACTATAACATTTTCAATTTCCCCTTTCTACTATTAGTGTTCCCCTCCCTACTTCCACTGTTTTTGTCTATTCCTCACTATTTGTGTGTATATCTGCCTTGTACATAGTTGGAGATTATTTTATATCAATACCCTCCAGATTATGCTTTAAGTTTATTGATGATAGTATACATCACCCTCCAAAGGAGCAAAATAGCCAAGGACCTCTAGTGTGTTGGAAAGACATGGCAGATGTGAGTAGGCTGAGGCATATTGCCAACAATGATTTGTATCCAAGAGGTATTATCCAACAAAGTACTATGATCAGGTGGACTGGTTACATAGCAAGAGGAAGTAGTAGCAGATGTACAGCTCACAGTACTTTGCTGGTAGTTATAGAATACTAATTAAAAACTCTAAAGAAAAGCCTGAAATGGAGGATGGATACTCTGGGAAAAAAAGAAGACTATTGTATGAGATTAGGGGTTAATGAGTTATGATTGACCCCTTTGGGGATAGTACTACAGAGATAAAATGACAGCTCTATTGACTTAATGAAGCATAGCCAACATATCACATACAAAATATCATATCACTTTTGGTTCAGTGTTATTAAAACTTGAGTACTTTGTTTTAGTTATTTGAGTGTTTTGAGTCAACTGGTCTTTAATGATTTGTTCTTTCCTTATCCCTATCCATATTGTTCATTTAGATCACTACCCAACTTAGTTATTTTCTCAGTTCTCCATCTTTAATCATGACATTCAGTTCCACAAAGCTGTAAAGATCTCAGGCCTTCTAGAATGTACTTAGAACTTTATATCATTTTATATGTTTTTGTATATTTCTTTATCCTTAGTATGGAACAGTCTACATGATATGAGGAACAAGGTATAGGGAATACTGCTTATAAAAATCTGATTCATAATCCAACACAAAGAAACCCTGGAAACTTTAGTATTTAACTGATTTTGAAAGTAACATATAGTATAAATATTGTTGCTATGTGTATCTTTAGAGAACTCTTTTTCTTTCTTTTTGTTAATGTCCTTAGAATATAGTCCCCAAATCAGATTATTGGGTCCAAAGGTATAATTATTTTTTAAAACTCTTACCACATTGCTCTTTCCAAAAAGATTCTTCCAATTTGCAGGTCCACTAGCAATATATTCATTTCTCCACAATTCTACCAGCATTGTTGATTTTTTAAAAACATTTTTGTATATTTTGTCCAATTTTGCATACAACTCTTTATTTTGATGTTTTGAAGGGATTTCCTACTAAGTACTAAAGAAAACACACACAGTTGAACAGTAAAAATCAAGAGGAAGCTGCAAGTTATAGTATGCGTGTGTGTGTGTGTTCAGTTGATTCTGATCTTTAATATGTGAGAAAACATTGGGGTTCTATGAGACCCAGAGAACCTGGCCAGACCTTTCTTAAGGCCAGCCCAGAGTCAGGAGAATTTCAAAGAAAATGTAGTTGGACTTTGGACTGTGAATACAGACAATAGAGGTTACCTCACTCAAAACCTACCTGACGACTTTTTCCCCTCAAATGGCTCCGTATGCTGACGTAAGAACATACTGCACCAAACCACCCTCCAATCCAGTAAACCAATAGATTTGAATGATGCTAGCAAATTAGCTCTGAGCAGTAGGTAAGGGCTGCCTCTGTTCCTGACCGCAGGAAGCTTATGGGCTCTCACATGCTCTCTTGGTTTTGTAACTTGGAGGGAGCAGATGCAGCCCACCCTCACTCCCCACTATCTCTCCTTCTTCACTTTCTTAACCATGTGCTCTATCTTTACTAATATTTAATATGCTTTAATAAATGCTTAATGCCCCCAAACTGGTGCAGTAGCCTCTAATTTCTAAGTAGCAATAATTTCCCAGCTAATTTCCCTAAAACATGGGACAGAAATAGGGCAACCCCATATAATTTTAAATGCCAGAAAATGCCTTCTTCTTGGGGCAGCTAGGTGGCACAGTGGATAAAGCACTCGCCCTGGATTCAGGAGTACCTGAGTTCAAATCCAGCCTCAGACACTTGACACGTACTAGCTGTGTGACCTTGGGCAAGTCACTTAACCCCCATTGCCCCGCAAAAAATAAATGCCTTCTTCTTTCCTTTTCCTTTTCCTCCTCACCTCCTCCTCTACTCCCAACATGGTCAGCCAACTCTCTGACCAGCTTAAAATATTCTCTCAATTCTCCATCTTTAGCTATTTCATTCCCCATGACAAAATTATGCCTTAGGCCCTCAAGAATTTATTTATATCTAACATGGGAGTTCTGATCTTTAATAGATATGACTCTTCTTTCCTTTCCTACTTCCTACAGTTCACCAGGGTGAACTTTTTCACTATTTGGATGTAGACTTGGACAGTTTTTTGTATTTACCACCTTCCATATGGACAGAAAGTCCTTTCTATTTTTTAAAAAACTTCCCAGGTAAATCCTCTTGAGCTTCAGGTGTTCTGGACCAAATTAACATACCCATCTTGCTCCTTTCTTGGAAATCTTTATAATGTCACATTTTTCCTTGTCCAGGTTGTCTTCTCCTTTCTTTATTCTCATTACTAATATTCCTTCTCTTTCTATGATGAGTTTTGCTATTATCATCAAGAGAAGTGGTCCAAGTTCAAAGCTAGAGAAGTGGTAGCTTCCTTGTCTCACAGCAAGCTGTTTATTGATAGGATCAAGAGCTTGGTCTGATGCAAAATTAGTGTGCCAATGTGGAGCTGCCACTAAAATCTTACTCCAATACCTCACTAAGATGTTGAGATGACCCTGGATTCTTTAAGGCTATGTTAGCAGAACAGGAGCTCTGGCAGGTCCTACAAAGGCATAAGGACCTTTTTTCCATTTTTTTCTTTTTTTTCTTTTTCTTTTTCATGGCAATGAGGGTTAAGTGACTTGCCCAGGGTCACACAGCAAGTAAATGTCAAGTGTCTGAGCCTGCATTTGAAATCAGATCATCCTGAATCCAGGTTTGGTGCTTTATCTACTGTGCCACTTAGCTGCTCCCCCTTTTTTTTCTTTCTTTTTTTCCATTTGTTTCAATCATATCCAACTCTTTGTGACCCCAGTTGGGGTTTTCTTGGCAGAGGTACTAGAGTGACTTGCCATTTCTTTCTGCAGCTCATTTTACAGATGATAAAACTGAGGTAAAGGGGGTTAAATGACTTGCACATGGTCACCTAGCTTAGTGTCTGAGGCTGGATTTGAACTCATAAAGATGAATCTTCTTGATTCCAAGCCCAGAGTTTTATTCACTGCACCAGCTAGCTGCTTCAGTACTGTCACACAAGTTCCAAAAAAGCTGAGTATGGGAGAGTTTATTTTCAGAAAACAGGGCATGCGGGGGATGGGAGTGTGTGTGTGTGAATTTTCTGTCCATGGCAACTCATTATGGATAAAGTTACCAAAAAAACAAACAAATTTGATAATACAATTCAAGTCAATAAGCATTATTAAACTAGCTCCTATGTTCTAGGCATTAGGTATACATAAACAAAAATAAAATAAGTTCCTGCCTTCAAAGAGTATACAATCTACTGGGACTATAACATATATAAACAGAGTTTAAAAAAAAATTCACTAGCCCTGTGGTTTAATCAGTGTAGGGAGATCTGGGGGAAGGAGGAACTCTTTCATTATAGGTCAACATTTTCTTTATAACTTATGGTTTTAGGGAATTGCCTGAGATACTAATAGATTAGGAAATAGGAGATAATTTGAGGGGAGGAAGATCCCTAACCACTAAACTGGCAGTGGGATCATGAAAATCTGTGTGTAGAAAGTAGTATATGAGCTTAAAAAACCTCTAGGCATTCTAAGAGATGAAGGGAAAGAAGGTATAGATAGATGAGTCTTTGTAGGTGGTTAAGATAAATAACAAAAGCAGGGATGTAGGATAAAGGAACCAAGGAGAGGGCTACCTTGGCTCTTTAAGCTTGTCCAAGTTGATTTGCATGGTATTCAAGAGCATTATGTGCTGTTGGTAGTACTATAGCTTCAAACTCATCCTTTGCAGTTTTATTAAGTATAGTCTCTGCATGTTTTAAAGGGACTGATGAATAAATGACCATAGGTATAACAACTTTATTGCCAAATCAGATAAGGTTTATTTCTTTCACCTTTGGAAAAATTCTGGATATTATAAAACTAGCCTGAAACACATTGATAGTCTGCTCTTATATTTCAATCATGAAAAAAATATGATCTCACCTCCCCAAAAACCACAACATCCCCAAACATGTTATAGCTACTCACCATGTCCCCTGTCTATGAGGAAAATCTGACATTGATTAGATTGTGAGTCAAGCCAAGTTGGAATCAGGTCTAGTGATGGAAATCTGCCTATTAGTAGATCCTTCCACTAGATTGTCTATTTTGATCCAAGCTATAAATATCAGTGATGATTATTTTTCTGTCAACATATATTTCCACTGGCTTGGTGATTGTGATTTGAGCCCCAAGAATCTCAATTTGGGGGCCTTGACACCCCATTATGTATACAAATAAATAATTTGTAGTGGTGAGTTCATGAGATGTAGTTTGAGGAGATACATCCAAATCTCACTAATAGCATTTCACCTCTGGGAGCTAGATCCAATACTATTATAGCCAGCCTTGTCATGTGTCACTTGGAAAGTGTGACTATTTCATTGCTAGTTGGTGCATCTTGGTCAGATCTGGACATGGAATAATATACTCTCCTTTAGGTGTGGTCTTTACATGTCAGGGTTGAGGCACATGGATGAGTTGGTATGGGGAAAGCTCATCCTGTTGCTGCCTGCAGTGAATATTACCTGTGAAGTTGAGTGAAGAGCTGGATAGCTTAAACCAATACTCAATGATGATATCTTTTGGAAGAGACTGGTAGAGTCTCAAATGTGATCATGGAGATCTGTTTGACACATTAAGTGATGGATTGTGGAAACCAGAAATAGTAGATTGGAGCCAAATTGTGACAGGCTAAGGAGTCTATGTTTTATCTGAGAGGCAATAGGGGGCCATCGAAGACTTTTCAGCAAAGGAGTGGCATGGCCATTATTTTGATTCAGGAAGATTATTTAGGAAGTTGGGTGGTGTATCTGTTGGAGAGGGATGATTCTGGAAACTGGGAGACCATTTAGGAGACTGCTACAGCAGTGCAAGTAACAATTCATGAGGGCCTGAACTAAGGTTGTGGTTGAATGAATGGAGAGAAGCAATGGAGACAAAAGAGACTTGTGGAGACAGACAGGTCCTACTAACACCTCAGGGAGAATTCCTCCAACTTCTATGGTAAAATACTATTCATGTCAGTCAAATATCAGCTGGTTGGAAGCCATAATCACAGAGATGTTATCTGTATTCAGATAAGATAACATATTTATAAGTGCTTTCTAAACCTCAAAGTGCTAAGTAGTATAATTTTATCACTTATTATATTTTACATATATAGCATTATAACATTGTTATATATATTATTATTATATTGTATCCTATATTATATCTTGCACATATAGTAATATACTATTGCATTATGTATAGTATTATATTGTATTCTATATTTTGCATACATAGTATTCTAATATTATATTGTACCCATAGTATTATTATATTGTATTATATATTATATATAGTATAAATGCTAAGTACTATTAGTATTGTTGTTACTTTGTTGTGGTTGATGTAATGATTATTACTATTATTATTACTATTATACTGGTATAAGGAATCATATAATCATAATCTGGAGCATAAAGGAGCCTTAGAAGCCATTTGTTCGAATTCCCTCATTTTCAGTTTGGCAAATTGAGACCCAGGAAGGTTAAGTAACTTACTTAAAGTCACACAGCTGGCAAGTATCAAGTTCTCTTATCCCAGATATAGTTATCGTTCCATTTTACATACATGTGCGAGTGCGCACGCACGCGCGCGCACACACACACACATACACACACGAGGACCAGGTGTATTATGTGGGTTCTTCTCCTGGCTCTAACCTTGAATGAGGCCCCTAATTGACCTATGCTTCATTTCCTCCCTTCTATAAATGAGGGGTTGGATAATCTCTTAGGTCTTACCTAGATCTAATAGTCTATGATTCCAAATTTGTTATTTTTGACTGATTCCTACAGGACACATTCAATTTCATTCAGCAGAAGGTGAGTATGAAGATTTCATAGTTTCTTGGTACATGTATGAGGCTCTTACCAAAACACGGAGGTTTGAGGAGATGTGTTTTTAAGAATAAGCATAGGAAATCAAAGCAATTTGTTTGAATAAAATATTTTCATCACAGCTATTGCGCACTTCTTGGCTTTCTGTATTTTGGTGGCAGATCTTGGCCAAACACTAAGCAATTAGAGGTTAATTAAACTTCAAGTCTGGTAAGTGATTTTTAAGGCTACTTCCAGTGGAGTATTTCCTTTAATAAGCTCTGTAGAGCCTATTCCAATATCTAGCAAGCTGAAATGCTTTTGCCTGTGACGGGAAACTTCACCGATAATGCTACAATTTCTTCAAGTGTTTAATGTCAACATATACTTCAGCACTGCCTTTGAAAAAAAAAAAGTAGTTACAGGATTTTGAGACACTTCCTTATTTGGATTTCTGCAAGCTCTCTACCAGGCCAACACAGCTGTACACCTGGCTTTCTTCTCAGTGGCTCACCCATTCTTCACCTGAATTTATTAATTTACTAGTATAGATTTATATACACACATGTATTGTATCTCATGGTAGAAAGTAATCTCCTTGAGGACTTTAAAAAAATTGTACCTCTAGAACCTAACAGGTGTTTGGTGCATAATAGGTTGATTCATACCTTTTCTAAAACCAGTACATAAGGCACTGGTACTAAGGTGGCAAAAGAGATCTGGAAAAAGAAAAATGGGTGTGTAGGAGGAGGTGGGAAAGAGAGAAAGTGAATTTTCAATGAAAAAAATAATGTAAAAGAAAAAGAAAAGAAATCCTATATTCGATATAATTAAGGATAGCTTTAGAAAAAATGTTCATCAAGGTATACATGGTATCATTTTTAATAAAAGTATGGTTTCATGATTAACAATTACAAACAAAGAAGAAAGCAAATTGTGTTGGGGAAAAGAAAACACTGGATTTGGAGATAGAGAACTTGAGCTAATGTCCCAACTCTGACATTTAGGAGCTATTATGACTTTGGGGTGTATGGAGTATTCAGGAAGAACCAGCACCTCGGAGTGAGGGTTTATTGAGGGCTGCTCATCCACCTTTGGTGTCTACCTGATTCACCCAAGTCTTACTTGTGGTTCCAAGAATCTGTAACATGGGGCTGCTAGGTGGCACATTGGATAGAGCACCGGTCCTGGAGTCAGGAGGACCTGAGTTCAAATCCAGCCTCAGACACTTGACATTTACTAGCTGTGTGACACTGGGCAAGTCACTTAACCCCAATTGCCTCACCAAAAAAACAAACCCCGCCCCCCAAAACAAAAACAAAAACAAAAAATAAAGAATCTGTAACATGGGCAGCAGCCACACTCTGGTGAAACCATTTGGGCAGATGAGCTGAGGGTAACCAATGGGCCTCAAACCTGTTCGTGAGGTATGGGGTTGTTTACTCCAAGCACTTGAAGAATTCCCTTGTTTGAATGGGTGGCCATAGCCAATGGCCATGAAGGTGCGTGAAGCCAGTGTTGTGGAGTACTTGGAGCTTGGTCAGACATCAATGACACCAAGGTCAATCCTGGGATGTCACCAGTCATCTTAACTTTTGTCCTATCACAGTGAGACAGGTCATGAGCTCAGAGATATGGAGATGGAAGGGCCCGTAATGGTCATCTGGTATTGAAGTGTCAAACATGCAGCCTATGACCTTGAGTGCTGAAGGAACCAAATTAAAATATAATGAAGGAATATCTAAAAAAATAATTAAAAATACAATAAAATATAGATAATGCTACATTTTAAAACTTAGTCAATATGTAGCCACAGGGATCCTTATGACCATATATCCTTTCTATTTAAGTGTGATACCACTGATATAGTAGGATCTTATATTATAGTGGAAGAAATTAGATGAACTACAGAGAGGTTTAAGTTAACTTGCCCATAAGTCACAGTTATTAAGGAGTAGTTCTAGAATTTAAACTCAGTTCTTCTGACTTTTCAAAGCATGTTTTCCAGTACAACATGCTGCCTCTCAAGGAAGGGTAAGTCTTTCCACCCTCATACTTATTGAATGTATTTTAAGGTTTTCTGTTCCATGGACACTTTTAAAGGAAGTAGAACTGAAACCTTGTAAAAATACCCTCAATTTAAGTCTCAGAAAGTATGCTTTGATAGGGCAGATATATGGACACCACATTGACACTGAAGGCTATCTCAAGGTAACAAATAATAAATCATATATTTTTTAAAATTTACAAAACACTTTCTTCATAACAGCCTTCTAAGGAAAGTAATATAAATATTATTCCTACTTCATAGATGAAGAAACTAAGACTGAGTTGATAAGTAACTTTCTTCTTTTGAGGGTATATTTTTATTTTCCTTGTCACCATAGAAACTTTCTAGGGTCAGAATTTTTTTCTGTTTGCTCATTTTCCTAGTCTATTCTTTCTCTTTGTTAAAGTGGGGCACTGCTTCCAGGGTGGAGTGTGCATTGTCCCAAGTTTCAGGGGGTTTGTGCAGCTGTTTTCAGAGATACTTCTAGGAATTTTTAAGTTTTTAGTTCTTTCAAGGTGGTATGATTTAAACCTCATTTGGGGTTTTCTTTGCAAAGATCCTGGAGTAATTTGCAGTCAATTCTTTACTGGTATATATGATATTAATTATTAATAAAATGTTTACTGACAAAATTGGTGCAATAGCCATTAATATGTAAAAAGTAATAATTTTAGAAAACAGTTTAGCACAATAATTTAAAAAACACAACTGTGATTAACTATGATGGACTTAGGTCTTCTCAGTAATATGATGATCCAAGACAATTCCAAAAGACTCATGATGATGGAAAATGTTCTCCACATCCAGGAAAAGAACTATGGGGTCTGAATGCAGATTGAAGCATACTATTTTTACTTTTGTTGTTTTTTCTTATGTTTTTCCCTTTTGTTCTGATTCTTCTCTTTCAACATGACTAATAACCTATATCAGATCACTTGCTGGCTTTGGGAGGAGGAGAGAAAGGAGGGAGAAAAATTTGGAACCCAAAATCTTACAAAAATGAATTTTGAAAACTTTATTTATATGTAATTTAAAAATACTATTAAGATGGAAAAAAGAATAATAGAGTAATGATTTTAATTTACAACCAGTGACTATTACATACAATGACATCCACTGAAGTCTTTCTGTAATGTCTCATTGAGATGTAGAGGTGGTCCTGGGTTCTCTGATACTATTGCAGTAGAGACCAAACTTCAGCAATTTCTTTTTTCCCCTAATCCAACAAACATTTATTGAGTACCTATTATATGCAAGGCACTGTGTCAGGTGTTAAAGATATAATGGCAAAACCAAAAGTAGTCCCTGTCCCCTGGCAACTTAAATTATTTAAAAAATATATATATTGATATATTTTGTTTTTATATTACCTACATTTTCCCAAATGTCCCTACTCAATCCCTCAACAGAAATCCCACTTTTATAACAAAAAAGAAAAAAAGAAAGAAAAGTTTAGGAAAAGTAACAAATGCATCAAGTAAGTTTGGTACGTTCAATATTCCACACCTCTAGCTCCGGTAATCCTATGAAATCAAAAAGGTTTTAAGTGTAAGCCATTTGAGGATCATCAAAGGGCTGGAATAAATAAATCCAGAGAGACTCATCAAGAGAAGGTTGGCCACCGGGTAGGTGTGGAAGTTTTTCAACCATGCCATCTCATGAAACAGTCTACTAAATCAGTTGTGAATTGCATCAATGGAGTAAGTGCTCACATCAATGAAATCATGTATTCTTAAAGTATATGCAATTAGGCAATGGAGGCAATTAAAAGATGAATAACAGGGGCAGCTAGGTGGTGCAGTGGATAAAAGCACTGACCCTGGATTCAGGAGGACCTGAATTCAAATCCAACCTCAGACACTTGACACTTACTAGCTGTGTGACCTTGGGCAAGTCACTTAACCCTCATTGCCCTGCAAAAAACAAAAACAAAAACAACAACAACAAAACAAACAAAAAACAAATAAAAGATGAATAACACACAATCTCTAACCTGCAGGAATTTACCTGTAAGTGGGAGAAGCAGGGCTCAAATTTGGGTCCTGGGCTTATATATGCCTGAGCAGATAGGTGAAAAGTTTCTTATAAAGGGACCATGTTCTGGAGTAGCATGAAAGAGGCTCCTGAAATGGAGCAAAAATCCTTCCCCTTCCCTCTTTTTAAAAAAGGCTCTTCAAAGCAGATAATGTTTAACTTACTAGTCTGTTTTTATTTTAAAAATTGTTTATATTGTTTTCAAGTTATTTTCATTTCTTGATCTACCCCTCTCCTTCCCAGAGGGCCATCCTTTATAACAAAGAATTTTAAAAGTGTGTGTGGGGGAAAACAGTTCAACAAAATCAGTCAAGACATAGAAAATTGACACCCATGGTCTCCATATTTGCATAGAAGGGAGAACAATACCTTCTATCTCTTCTTCCAGGTCAACCTTAGTCATTACAATTTCCATAACATTTAAGTTCAGTTGTTTTATTATTTTTTTCTTTCCATTCACATCATCATAGTTATTGTATATTTTGTTTTCTTGATCCTTTATTCTTTTTCTTTCTTTCTTTTTTTTTTTTTGGTGAGGCAATTGGGGTTAAGTGACTTGCCCAGGGTCACACAGCTAGTAAGTGTCAAGTGTCTGAGGACGGATTTAAACTCAGGTCCTCCTGACTCCAGGGCCAGTGCTCTATCCACTGTGCCACCTAGCTACCCCCCTCATTGTTTCTTATAGCATAGTAACATTCCTTTATATTCATACATTAATTTAGCTATTTCCCAGTCAGTGGACATCAACTTTATTTCCATTTCCTTGCCCCTACAAAAAGTATTGCTATAAGTATTTTATTATATATAGGGCATTGACCTACTTGGTGTATCTGCCTAGCAGTGGACTCACCTTTCTGTCCTTATATTTCCCTTCTCCTCTTGAATGTTTCTCCCCCCTCTTCTAGTTATCTTATTCTTATCCTGTGACCTTTCTCACTCAGGTGTTTGTGGAGGGATGACATTCCTGGCTCTTATGATCATCAGCAAGTCACTTCAACCGTCCAGGCCTCAGTTTCCTCATCTGTAAAATGAAGGGGTTGGACCAAATTATCTCTGATAGCTTTAGGCTCTCAATCCTATCATCCTAAGAGTAGATGAATATTCCTGAGGCTCCTTCCAGGGCCAGCTTTATATGACTCAATATTAGCAAATCACCCTCTTGGCTATTTCTTTGGGGGTCAATGCACTGATTGTATTATAGTGTCGAAGACATAAAATGCCAGATAGACACTGCAGACATGATTCATGAGTGAGGAGAGGAGCTACTAAATTTTGTGTTATTCCAGGTTTCTATAGCCATGATTGGATCAGTGGTGAACTCATCATAAAGATGGGTTCGTCAGCAAAAAAAGAATTCATCTCTGCCACCATTCTGCCACCCCATCCCTATCTTAGTGCTGGGTCCAAAATATAAATGCCCAGCATTCTTTGAGAAGTCCCTCCTTCCACTTCACCCACCTTCTGTTTCTGCTGTTTCAGGAATCTCTTTGCCTCTCCTAGGGGGTGTCAAGTCACATCTTAATCACTTTGTGTGTAATCTCATTAGAGATAATCCCATTTACCAAATGTGTCAGTACCTTTCCTCAGTGCAGAAGAAGGGATTCCTAGGATCTGAGTCAGAAACCTGATGCTGTTAGCCTTTATAAATAGAATGGTTGTAGCTAGGATTCTTCCTTTGACTTTTGATGTAGGCATAAAAATGTTTGAGAAGGAGGCTCTTTAAATCTGTCACATTAACTCCCCTTCAGCCTTTGCTTTAGATGGCACTTGTGATTTTTAAAAAAGTCTAACTAACACTATCATTTTTCCCCTTAAAAAAAAGCACACAGGGATGACTTGGCATACTTAACCCAGTGATTATACTCTGCAGTAATTACCCAAGTTTTCCTTACAGAAACAGATGTAGTGTGAACTACTTTCAAAGCTATCACTTGCCTTGTACTAACTCTCATCAATTAGACCGGATCCTGTTGAATCCCAGTACATTCAGTGAGCTACATTTGCCCATTGGTGCGATGCTCAAGGGAGGCCCAAGATAGAGCTAAATTGGAAGCTGAATGAGATGCCCAGGGCCCAGTTTCACAGGAAATGTCCACTCACACAATAGCCTATTTCTGAGAACGTACTCATCAGTACGCATTATCAATGTGTTGTGTAGACAATTCTTGTTGTAACACTATTGCCCCTCTTGCTTCCCATCCCCCTACACAAAACAAATCCAAACTCATATTCTTAAAGGAATAAAAAAACCCAGCAGTCATTCTCATGTGATGGTTTGAAAAAAGAAAAGATGTTTGTACCACTCACTGACTGGCTAATGAATAATCAGATTTCACAGCTTGAGTGCTGGGGTGGTAATTTGGTTGCACGCCATGCTCCAAATCCATGGAATAGTGCTTCATTAATGTGAAGACCTGTATAATCAAACAATTAGCAGTCTCTCTGCTACAAAAGCAGCTTTTCATCAGCATATATACTTCGTTGTAAGATGAGTCTCAAATTAGAGAATTTGACAGCAACTAGTCTTATACTAACTCGAAGCAAGGCAGAACAGAGTGAAAACAGCATCCATGTTCTGAACTTAGGTGACCACACCCTCGAGTTAGCAGTTTATCTCTCCATCTCTCCATCTCTCCATTCCATGGTAGCAAGGCAATGTGAAAAATCAGGAATTAAGGATTTATCAGTCAGTCAATCATCATGCATTTACAAAGCCCCTGTTATGTGTTAGGCATAGTGCTTAGTGCTGGGAATCACAAGGATATAAATGAAACAGGTCCCTGCTTTTGTGGATTGATGGATGATAGAATCTCTGATTTTGTTATTTCGTGGGGTCTCAGACCTCATAACTTTGATTCAACTGATATTTCCCTTTTCCATTTTGGGGGTGATAAAAATCGAGGAGAAGATACTTTGATTTATCATGGGAAAAGAGGAATGTATATATAGATATAAAATGCAAAATGCCCTAGCTTGGCATCAATTTCTTCTAGAACCTACTGAAATCTTCATTTCCAAATGTGAAATTGTCTTTATTTCTCAACATATATAAAGAGGTTTTAAGCCATTTCTCTAGTGTTCCATATGCTAAATATACATATACACACAAATATATATATATATGTACACACACATATAAATATATAAACTATTGAAACCTCGAATTCTTCTATAAGAGCATGGAAAAAACCAAGCAAGTACAAACCATGGGGCTAGAGGCCTGAAGAAAGACGCATGGGGAAGAGGTACCAACAAAGAAAAGATTATATGGGTAGGGGGTACTGAGGAAAGATGGCTAGAAGACAGAAGTGTATATACACATCTATGCTCTCTCTCTCTGTATACATACACATGCCTGTATATATATATATATATACATATATATATATATATATATATATGCATACACACCTGTATGTGTATATCTGTCTATAGATAGATATACACACATAGCTCATTATATATATATATATATATATATATATACATATAGCTCATTAGATACATATATACATATAGCTCCTTAAAGATATATACATAGGGCAGTTAGGTGGTGCAGTGGATAAAGCACCGGCCCTGGATTCAGGAGGACCTGAGTTCAAATCTGGCCTCAGACACTTGACACTTACTAGCTGTGTGACCCTGGGCAAGTCACTTAATCCCCATTGCCCTGCAAAAAAAAAGATATATAGATAGAGATATCTATTACCATATATATCATGTATTAATCTATCCATCTATCTACCTCATTAAAGTCAGAGGATCATGTGATGTCTTCTCCAATAGGGCTTTCTCAGACTGATAGTTAGGAAGAAGAAAAATACAGGAGATTTTTTTGGTCGTGAGATCTTTTGTGCTTCCACATAGCTTGGCATTTCCTGCAAAACTGTGCTCCATCTGATTTGGCTGAAATGATTAGTTCATACCAAATGATCCTCTAAGGTAGACTGGCCACCAGGCCATAAAAAGAAACTTTGGAATACTGAAGCCAACCCACTATATGAATCCCTTCTTTTCTCTTCTAAAGGAATATTCAACATCCTGAGATCCTTTTAGTGTCTTGTTCAATAGCCTGGAAATGGGGAAAAAAGTCATTTAAAAATTCTTTTGCTTTTCAGTAATACTGAGTAGACTTTGGTTGACTCAATAATAGCCTCAAGATTTTGTTTTGCGATCCTGCTCTACCAAGACAGCACTGTGTAAGTGTGGGTAAATTGCAGAATTACAGAATGTCAGAGTTGGAAGGGAACTCAGATCCCACCTCTACCACTTAATACTTATGTGATCATGAGTAGTGATCTAATTTCTCTGAGCTTCAGTGTCCCCAGTTCAAAACAGACATAGCAATACCTGTACTCCCTATATCACTGGGGTTGCTATGAACTTTGTGAACTTGAAAATGTTATGTAGATACTAATTTCTATTTTTAGCCTTTTGATACTTGTGCTTTCAATGATGATTTGTTGTTTGTTGTTCAGTTGCTTTCTTTCAGTCATGTCTCACTCTTGTGACCCCATTTGGGGTTTTCTCAGCAAAGATCCTGGAGTGGTTTGTCATTTCCTTCTCCAGCTCATTTTACAGATAAGGAAACTAAGACAAATAGGGTTAAGTGACTTGCCCAGGGCCATGTAGCTTGTAAGTGTCTGAGGCCAGCTTTGAATTTACAATGGTGAATCTTCTTGACTCTAGGCTTGGCGCTCTCTCCACTGTGCTACCTAGCTGCCCCTCAATGATGATGATAAGTGATAGTAAAATATCAGGGAGTTTTTCCTGACACCAAGCCCAAATGTGGTTTTCCCACCTATTTCCCTCTGGGCCTAAGCAGAATAAGGCCACTTCCTCTTCTACATGAGAGCCCTTCAAATATTTGAAGACACCTATCTTGTTTCTCCTAAGTCTTCTCTCCTTTAGTTCCTTAAATGAATCATAGCATGATGGCCAGCACTTTTGCTTTCCTGATGTTTTTTTCCCAGATACTTTCCATTTTACAAATGTTCTGCCTGTTCAAAAGCAGGGGACTGGACTAAATGATCTCTGAAGGTCCCTAACATCCACAACCATTACTATAAACCAAGCATTCTTAGATATCAGAAGTTTCATGAATTTGGATGAGGAAAAAAGTTACTTCTTTATTTGCACTAACCTCTCAATTATTTAAAAACATGACCCTACTACCTGACACCTATCAGATTGGCTAAAATGACAAAAAAGGAAAATAATAAATATTGGAGAAGCTATGGGAAAATTGGAACACTAATGCATTGTTGGTGGAGCTGTGAACTGATCCAACAATTCTGGAGAGCAATTTGGAATTATGCCCAAAGGGCAATAAAGCTGTCTATACCCTTTGACCCAGCAATACCATTTTTGGGTCTTTTCCCCAAAGAAATCATGGAAAGGGGAAAGGGACCCACATGTACAAAAATATTTATAGCTGCTCTTTATGTGGTGACAAGGAATTGGAAGTTGAGGGGATGCCCATCAATTGGGGAATGGCTGGACAAGTTGTGGTATATGAATACAATGGAATACTATTGTGCTGTAAGAAAAGATGAGCAGGAGGAGTTCAGAGAAACCTGGAGGGTCTTGCGTGGGCTGATGATGAATGAGATAAGCAGAACCAGAAGAACATTGTACACAGTATCATCAACATTGAGTGTTGATCTACTGTGATGTACTATATTCTTCTCACCAATGCAATGGTACATAAGAGTTCCAGGGAACTCGTGATAGAAGAGGATCTCCAAATCCAAGAAAAAAAAAAAAGAACTGTGAAGTATAAATGCTGAATGAACCATACTATTTCTTTTGCTTTTGGTGCTGTCGTTTTTTCTATTTTGAGGTTTTTCATCATTTCTCTGATTTTTCTCTTATAACATGACTAATGCAGAAATAGGATTAATGTTATTATGTGTATATGTATATATGTATATATATATGTGTGTGTGTATATATATATAACCTATATCAGATTGCCTGCTGTCTAGGGGAGGGGGGAGGGGAGGGAGGGAGAAAAATCTGAAATTGGAAAGCTTGTATAAACAAAAGTTGAGAACTATCTTTACATGTAACGGGAAAAAAATAAAATACTTTATTAATTAAAAAAAAAAAACATGGCCCTGGGAAGTGGTCCATTGAATTTACTAGACTGCAAAAAGGGCCTATGATAACAGAAAGGGTGAAAAACCCTGTTATAAACAGATGCAGTTGATACATTCTGAAAGGTCATTTAGAGGAACATCTTTAGCACATCACACAATGCATCATATGTGAGAACAACATGGCTGCTGAAAATGGATTTCTTGGCTTCATGATGGATCTAGACTATTTTGGCAACCTTTTCCCAATGGTTCCATTTGAAATTCTCCCAAACACTTTCCTTATTCTTTCTTTCTTTCTTTCTTTCTTTCTTTCTTTCTTTCTTTCTTTCTTTCTTTCTTTCTTTCTTTCTTTCTTTCTTTCTTTCTTTCTTTCTTTCTTTCTTTCTTTCTTCCTTCCTTCCTTCCTTCCTTCCTTCCTTTCTTTCTTTCTTTCTTTCTTTCTTTCTTTCTTTCTTTCTTTCTTTCTCTCTCTCTCTTTCCTTCCTTCCTTCCTCTCTCTTTCTTTCTTTATTCTTCTCCCTTCCCTGTGTTCCCTTTCTTTCCACACTGCTTCCCCTTATTTCTTGCCCAGTTGAAATTTCTTAGATCTTTTTTCTAATCCTTAAAACAAAAAAGAGATCCCCTCTTTTCCCATGGAGCTATGCAGTCATGTATTTCATTCTTGTTCAGTTCAAATATCTGAATCTGTTCTTTATATAAGGGTGATGTGTTGATATAGATAAATAATGAAAACTGATGAAGCCCTTTGCAAATGTTGTGTAAAGGTAGCATGGAAACTCTTAGTAATAATCTAAAGGAAGGGTTAGTTATTTATTTATGTGCATGCACAGTAGTGAGGGGGTTACATTGCACAAGACCGAATAACTTTCTTAGTACCTTTCCAATTTTTTCTTTGGAAAAAAATATAGGTAAATAAGATTTAGGATTGTATGCATGTGCACATAAAGAATTAAAATTCTCAATCATTCAATTATTAATCAATAAATATTTATTAAGCATATATTATGTGCCAGGCATTGGGCTAATCATTAGTGATATAAAAAGAGAGAAAAAGTCCCTGTCCTCAAGAAGTTTATAATCTAGTGGGGGAGATAGCATGAAAACAAATATATACTTAGTTCATGTGCATATCCTATGGTCATGATCTGGAACTAGGCATTTGACCTCTGTGTAGAACAATCAACTTCAAAGCAGAAAATTTATCTTCTATCACTCTGGATTGCAATACATCTTCAGGCCACCACCTCACAAATGGAGCCTAGCAAAGAAAGTATGATTGAAGCAGTATACATTGTGATATAAGACAGTGGTGTCAAACTCATTTAGAAATGGGGGACCACTAAACAGTACGTACAGATCCCTAGGGGCCACATATTGACTGAAAAACCACACATTAACGTTTTCTACATTCTACTGTAGCATTGTTTATTTTGTTCAATATTGATCATTTACATTTTAATCTGACTTGGAAGGATTAGAAGGGCAATGTGACCTGTGAGCCGAATTTTTGACATCTCTGGTGTTGTGGCTAGCTGCTGGATTTGGACTTAGGAAGACCTACCTCAGACACTTGCTGGTTGTAAGTGATCCTGAACAGATGACTTAAATTATTTTGGCCTCAGTTTCCTTATCTGTAAGATGGAAATAATAAGAGCACCTACCTCACAGGGTCGTTTATTGTGAGGGGTGATAAAAGGAAAATTATATGTCAACCTTAAAAGTTTTGCAAACTCTCCAAATGTTAGACTGCCCCATCCTGTTCCACTTGCTCTTCTCCACTGCCAGAAAGACAGCAAAGCAGCCTCATATCTATTAAGCAGGGCACGCATATTCAACGGTTTTAAAGGAACAGAGATTTGCTTCACTTCTTGTCGGCTTTGTAAGCATCTATTTCCTCAGCCTTTCTCCTCAAACCTAACTCTCCCACCAACACATTCCAAAGATCTCTCTGTTTAATCTATACCCTACATTTACAGGGTGCTTCTCTTCCCCTGGATTGGCTGTTAACTTAGTCACAGAAATTAGGGATTTCTCCAGAGAGAGAGTCCTCCCAGTTTTCTCTTGGGGATTCATATCTGGGGCATAATAGACTTCATCTTTAGGAATTTTCTCTTTCTTGCTTTCAGCCTAATTTCCCTCATTGTAAGTGCTAATGTTCTGCAACGGTGAATGCAATTTCTTACTGCCCAATCCCCAATCTTGTAAAGGAGAGAGATGCTATGCAGATTTGGTCACAGGCTTGGGGACATTAGCTGAGAACAATTCAGTTCAGCAGAACTCCCAGAACAAAGATACTGCTTTAACAACAAAGTGAGAATTTGCATGTTTGTTTGTTTGTGTGTGTGGAAGTTTAAAGTTTCTGTAACTCTTCCCTCCAAACAGCCCCTGTGACTTAAGTAGTGCAAATACTCCCATTTTAGAGAAGAAGAAATTGAGCCTCACAATGGTTCAGCAGTCCTTTAAATTTTCTCTGGAATGTTTTGTTGAATTATATTTTCAATTTAATATCATTTTTTAATGAACAAAAAATCTATTTTTCTTTCCACCCTGCTTGCCCCTACTCCCTGCCATGAAGAAAAATATAAGAAAAACAAAGTCATATGTAAGAAATCTTTATATTCAAGTAAGATTCATTCCTGCATTGACCATGTCCAAAAAATATGTCTCACTCTGCACCCTTAGTCCACTCTGTAAATAATGGAAGTAAAAAACATGTTTCATCATGGGTCCTCTGGAATTGTGGCTAGTCATTGCCAAACATTTCAATTCAATAAATACTGCTCATTCCTTGTCACACGGGCATTATTTGTCAGTGCCAGTGCATTCATCTAAGACGTAATTTAGATTGTGCTTAGGATACATTTACTGAACTCCAAAGAAGAGCAAAAGAACAGGATATCATATTGTTTCATAGGAAGATAATATAATAGCTAGCATCTATTTAGAGTTTTAAAGTTTGCAAAGAGCTTTTTGTTTTTAACATATCTTCATCTTAGTTGATCCTAAAAACAACCCTGTAGAATATGTGTTATTATTATCCTCATATTACAGATGGGGAAACAAAGGTTAATAGAGGTTAAATGACTTGCTCAGAGTCACACAGCTAGTAAGAGTCTGAGCTAGGATTCAAACTCAATTCTTCTTGATTTAATGCTAGCACTTTAGCTTCTGGGCAACCTAGCTGCCTAGAAACCAAGCTGCCAATCTGATAGATATAAGATGATATCTCAAAGTTGTTTTAATTTGCATTTCTCTAATCAATAATGATTTAAAGATTTTTATATGATTATGAATAGTTTTGATCTCTTCATTTTGAAGCTAACTGATAAATAGAAGTATATATAGAATAATTTTACACCTATATTATATGTATATGTGTGTGTATGTATGTATGTATATGTGTGTACATGTATATATACATATACATATATATGTATAATATGTATATTTGTCTCTAACAGTAGCTGTCTCTGGGGGGAGAAATAAAAGGGGAATAAAGAGGAATTTACATGATAACTTTACTATATATTTAAAAGAACTAGCAGATCTTACATAATATATTTGTAGTTTCATGTGCAATAATCTTTTAAAATTATACTATATTATGGAAATGCTCATTTTATTTCATAAACTAAAAATAAAATAAATTAAATAAGAAACCAAGCTGTTCATGTGATGACAGGTCGACAACCAAAGGGGTATAGTAGTACCCTCTCAATGCCCTGAGAAGGCTACCAACACATTGGGTGGATCCCTGTGGTCAATATTTGGGAGGATATGGATGAGAATCATAGAGGATAGGTAGGCCTGCATGAGTTATGATTTATATTGTTGAAAGGAACTCCTGAATTGAAATCATAGCTTCATTTGAATATCTGAGGATATCTAGTTTTGTGTGAAGTTTGTCTTCTCCCTTTTCTTAGTGAAGATCCTCTTGTGTATAGGTTGAATGAGATGGCTACTGCAGTCCCTTCCAAATCTCAGATCTATGATTCTTACCCATTAGGGACTTACCACTCAATGATCTGTTTACAAAGCCTTTGTCACTAAATTGTGGAGGAAGGATAGAACAGGCTGGTCATCTCTCTCCAGCCACAGAAAATGAGCCCTTCAAGCCCAGAACTTCAAAGTCATCTTTATTTGGAAAAGATGAAAATGATACAACTGGCTTTCGTGAATCTTTTCTTCTCTTTTTTATAGTAGATGTTTTGATGAATCGAAATGGATTCTTCTTTCCTCAGAGATACTTCACAGAGATGTTACTTTTTCACATTCTCTAGCAGTTATCACATGCAGGATAAAAGGCAGAGTAATGGCTGACCTATAGTGCAGGACAGTTTCAAAGACAAGAATTTGTCTGTAGCCATAGCATGAAGTCGATTAGTAAGGAAATATGAAGAAAATACAGACACTGAGTTGCAACAAGGAAAAAATAGATTCTAGATGTCTGTTTCAGAAGACTTCATCTTATCTTTACAATATATAGATTATCCTTCCCAAGGTATACCAACAAAGGACCAAACTAAGACTCAGCTTTGTACCACAATTCTGTTTTTATAAGTTGTATGATCTAATGTGTGGAGGAATTTGGAACTATTTCTAAATTTCTTTTGGTGGACTATATTATCAGTGGTTGGTAAGTTTGCATGTGTTTGTTTGGGACTGAATCAGTGATTTCATTAATTACAGGGAATTCCTAGTGAGGAAACTCCTTTAAATATGGACTAGAAGTGGAAGGAAAAAATGTTTAAGACAGAAAAAAAACATCAAAGAAGAAGAGAGAATAAAAAAGTACATGCTTGGTGATAGCATATACAGATACAAATCCTCAATTCTAAGAAAAAGTTGTGATCTTTCTAAAATTGTGATGCAAATGCAAGAATTTTGTGAGTTTTCCCCTTCCTTTTGGGAACCAGATCTTTAATTTCATTAACATATGGAAATCCTAGTGAGGAAGATCCCTTTTCCAATGCAAATCGGAAATTGTTCTGCAACTGTGTAGTTTTACCATTGAGGAAACACAGGCACACAAGTTAAATGACTTGCCCTCAGTCACAAAGCTAGAGAGTACTTGGGGCTATAGCTAGGATTCTAGCTATACTGTCTAAAAATCTAATGAGTGGTTGCCAATAATTTAGAAGCTTTAGCAAGAGTTTAGACTTTTTAAGCATTTATTAAGGAGCATAAGAATTTGGTGAAGAGAGAGAGAAAGAGGCCTAGATTCGGCTATGTCAGGGAGCCAGCGTCTCCTGCCCCAAACTGCCCTGAGGTACTCGCGAAAGAGAGCTCCTCTCCCCTTCTACGTCCCAAAAGCCTCCTGTGAAACCGAACACAGGGCCATCCCAACACACATAGCTCCAAGCTCCTAACTTTGATCGACAGCACCCATGAGCAAACGTCACTTCCTGACGCCAAGGAACCGACCTTCCAAGCCACATGGCTTGCCCTTAGATGCCTTCTCCTCATGGAGGAGCTTTCCTACAGTAATTCTGCAGCAGGTGGTGTCACTTCAATTGTCACAGAGCATAAAGATGGTTAAATGACTTGCCTGGAATTACATAGTATATAGCAGAGAAAGGAGTTAAACTTAGATCTTCCTAACTCCTAGGTGGATCTCTATGCACTGCCACCATGCTTCCTCTCAAAGCTACCAATAGCCAGTAAAGAAAAAAAAAGTCATAGTGACCTAAGATTTAGAGCTGGAAAAATAAGCTATTACAAACTTTTCATCTTATAAATGAGGAAACTACAATTTAAAGGGCAGTTTCATTGAAGAGGGATTAGATTTGTTCTGTGTTGGGTAAATTTGGACTTCAAGTAAGGAAATCTTTCCAACAATTAGGGCCATTCTTATTTGAGGAAAGTCTGGGTACATTATAGAGAAATCTCTTGTTTAAGTAAGGGTAAGACCAGATGGCTTCTGATATCCCTTCCAACTCTGAGAATTTGTGATTCTGATATTTCAGAGACAGAAAAGTCAAATGAATTCCCTAATGTTGCACAAATAGCAAAAATAATAGCTAACATTTATATGGTGTCTACACACATGGGATCATATGATTAGAGATAGTACTGTAAATATAAGATGAAGGCTTCTGACACAGACATCAGGTCTTCCTGACTCTGTGGCCAGCTGTCTAACCATTGTGCCACTTAGCTGCTTCCTAGCCCCAGCTATCATTGAAATGCAGTTTCCCCAGACTGATTTGTAGAAGAGTTCACACTTGCTGTACCCTCTGGTAGTCCTGGATTTCACTTGTACTTACTTGTATGAAAAAAAACCCAATGGAGTTGGGCCTCAGATGTTCTGGGGGAGAAGCCAGAGAACATCTGCATCTTGTTTTCTGGGGTTTTCTCCCTGCCACTTCTATCTTCTTGTAATTTAGACACAGTAGTGCATCTGGAATCACAACTTCCTGCCACCTTAACACCACCCTTCTCCCTCTCCCTGTTTTCCCAACACTTCCAGGCTTTCCTAAATCCTGCCCCTTCCCCTCATTCTCACATCCCTTCAGCTGCTGCAGAGCAGTAAAGAATTCAGGAGTTGGCCCATTTTCCCTTCCTCTTTGTTCTTAGACCATTCTGGGCAATTGTAGACTGTTCAAGTCTCTATAGTTTGGCCTAAGGATGAATTCCATGGCTGAGTACAAACCCATCAAGAAAACAGCATCTAAACCCTTAAGCCTTCTACTACACCTTTACCTGGGGTAGAAGGAGCATCTTACTCCCCAAAGAATATGACTGGTCTTTGTTTTTATTGATTTCCAACAGAAGCCAATGTAGATTCCAGCAAGGAGCTTACCATTTGTTTTTGCAATACTCTAAAGGAGAGATTAGATCCTTTAAATTAGTAGCCTTGTAAACCTATTACAGAGTGGCACTGGTAGAAGAGTCATTCTGGAACTTTGTAGCTGCTTAAAGGTGCCTTTGTGAACATTTCTAGGGCTTAGCCGCTAACATGAAGATGAACATGGAATCCACAAAGAACAGAGGAGAACTTGCCAATAAACAAATCCATCAGCAAAGCAAAGATTGATCTTGTTGAGGGGTAAACTCCTTCCCCTTTTGAGTGCTCCCCCCCATATTGAGATCAGGTTCAATTTATTTCTAGAAACAGCCATTAGAAAATGTGTTTCAAGTTCTCAGAGGCAAGGTTGGCAAGGATTGGTTAAGAAAACATACTTTTCTTCCTTAAAAAAATTCTGAGTATATTTTAAAATGTGTTTTCCTTAAGATCACTCTCTCCCCGAGCTCTAAAACACACAAAGACAGCCTCACTACATTTGCATGTTGTCAGGTATATATTATGATTAATGCAACCTCTGGATGTACAAACATATTTTTGTACACTTAATCACAAATGGAACTATATGAAATTAGTTGTGACCCACATGCACTTTACAAATATTAAAAGCTGAATTAGACCTGAAATCGGTATTTTGTCATTTAATGCTCCCTACCTCCAAAACACCAACTTGGTTAAAGAGACAGCCAGTTTCCTTTTTTTTTTTTCCACAACCAAAAGCAATTTAGACTTTTTTTTTGCAGAAAACTTGTGTTTTAACAAATTACTGCCATGAGCTAACCCACATCTGAAGCTTGAAAATGCACTCAGCACTCTCTTTCTCTGTTCACATAGATTTGAAGTAAATTACATCAAATTGTATTTGAAACACCAAACTGGCATTAATGGAAGGGTTTTTTTTTTTGCTCCAGGCACCATTTTAAAATAGATGAGCATAAAAATGCAGTCTGCATCATTAAGTTTATATGAAACTAGTGAGAATAAAAATCACCATGTAAGTTCTAATAAGATGTGTTTTTCATTCCAGTTTAATAACCCAAGACTATATTCATCTTCCAGTATAATAAATATACCAAGAGGAATGCATTCTTTTGTAGGCTTAACATGTTGAGGGTTTTTTTTTAGAAGATGTGAGTTTTCTGGGAAGCTGGGTGAAGAAAATTCTTTAATATGGCAGTGTGGAGTATTATTATCATAAATAATTAATGTGCACAGCAGAAGAAAGCTGAGCTTCATTAATAATTCTTATTTTTAGTTGGCATAAGCTAGAGGTGCTGTATCTTCTTTCATCCCATCGATGTCAATTTCCTTGATTTTAATTTAATAGATGTTAAAATTTTTAAAGGGACTTGTATATTTTGCAGTGGGTTTTTGTTTATGACTAAAAAACACCCTGACGTTAATTCTTACCTGCCAAGATATTTTTAGTAACAGGCAAAAGGAAAGAGGGAGGAAAAAAAAAAGTTGCAAGAAAGCAAGGTAGAGTGGGCATCAACGTCAGCTCCTTTCATCCTCTATTTCCCTCTGGGACCAGTTAAGATGCTTCTTTGATTAGGACCTCAGGAAATATTAAGAAGCTCTGCCATGAATTTGAGCTCATCAAACTTGTCTGTTTATTTTTCAAATGCAGGGCTGATTCACCTCCCACGTCCCCAAAGCAGAGGGTCTCTCCAACACAACCTTGCATTTGTGATCAACTACATCACTTGTCAAAACCATCCAATCTTGGATAACAGGCATTTGTGCTTCATTAATTCTGTATCTGAGAAGGAGCAGCGCCTAAGTGTCTCTTATTAGCACAATTGCAGAAGGCAAGAGAATACCATATAGTGCGCTAGGGTTATGCTTTACAAGGAAAGAAAAAGGAACCACAACTCCAAAGTCTTAAGGGATTGATATACAACCTATCAAACAAATGTGAGGGAAACAATTTTACATTACTACATAGAGGAATGAAGGCAGCAGGGGTGGGAGAGAGCCTCGAGCTTAGGAAAAAACAACCCCTTTGGGGAGCAAGCAACCCAACTGAATCTTTGTACACACTTTCCCCGCTCTTCCTGTTAATCGCTGGCAATAATGACTCTTATTTAGAGACATGCATATTGACTGTGTGAGAGGCGTATCTGAAGCTGGTTAGTGGTGTGGTAGAAAGGGCACTTGGGTAGCCAGGTGGTGCAGTGGAAAGATTGCCAGGCCTGGAGTCAGGAAGATCTGAGTTCAAATCCAGCCTCAGACACTTACTAGCTGTGTAACCCTGGGCAAGTTATTTAATCCTGTTTGCCTCAGTTTCCTGGAGAAGGAAATGGCAAAGCACTCCAGTATTTTTGCCAAGAAAACTGCAAATGGGGTCACAAAGAGTTGAGCATGACTGAACAACAACAGGAAGAAAGTCAAATAGATTTGGAGTTGGAGGACTTGGGTTTGAATTCCAAGTCTTCTACTTAAGAACAACTCATGTTTCTATGGTACTTTAAGGTTGACAAAGTCCTAACCTAATTCTTTTAAATAGATCACACAAAGATCATAATTCCTATTTTATAGATGAAAAGACTGAGTCTCAGATATATAAAAGAACTCGCCCATGGTCATACAAATGGTAGTGGGACAGAACCCCAGACCTAAGTTCAGTGGTCATTCCACAGTACCCATCGCTTATGTGATCTTGGACCAGTCACCTAACTTTCTGGGCTTTAGTTTAGTCTTCTGTAAGAATGAGTAGCTAGCAGGGTGGCTAGGTGGCACAGTGGATAAAGCACTGGCCCTGGATTCAGGAGTACCTGAGTTCAAATCCGACCTCAGACACTTGACACTTACTAGCTGTGTGACCCTGGGCAAGTCACTTAACCCCCATTGCCCTGCAAAAAAAAAAATGAGTAGCTAGTGGGGCAGCTAGGTGGCATAGTGGATAGAGCACTGGCCCTGGAGTCAGGAGGACCTGAGTTCAAATCCAATCTCAGATACTTGACACTTACTAGCTGTGTGACCCTGGGCAAGTCACTTAATCCCCACTGCCTCACCAAAAAAAATTTTTTTTTTAATGAGTAGCTAGAACTAGACAATCTCTAAGTTCCCTTTAAGCTTCAAATTCTAGGTCTTGGGATTTTTCTACTGTATGATTTCTGTCACCTCAGAATAGGTAACCCAGTTCCTGAATTCCTCCCCTGATTCTATTATTTACTAGAGATATGACTATGGGCAATTCATTTAACATTTCTGAACTTCTGACTCTTTATCTCTATATTTCCTTGTAGCCTTTTAAGGTAAGTCAAGGCAAAGAAGACACAAGGGTCTACATTTTTACTTTAATTCATGTTTCTTAAAATATCTATTTTCAATGTGATAATCATTCTAGGTGTATTACAAAACACTTAGAAACCAGGAGCCTGTTTGCCAGATTTTTGCTAGTCTTAGTCAGCTGCCGGTAGGGGTTAAATGCTTTCAGACTGTACGTGTACTTTGTTGGCTAGAGATGCCTCATCACAGCCAGATTTCCAAGAGTGATCAGATTTGTCTTTCATCTTCTCACAGGCAAGACTGGAATTTGGCCCCTACTCTAGAGATCCACCCAAACAAACAGAACAGTCCAGTACCGAGGAAATTCCACTAGCTACTGAGCAAAGGGATTTATCTTTCCCCAGAGAAGGGAGACTGGAGGGATGCTGAATTTCATCATGGTTACCTTCTTTCTGAGCCTTGTTTTCCCACCTGATTCAAAAGCCAAGCCCAATAGGTTGGATACTCCAAGTTGAGCTCACGTAGCTATGATTTTATGATTCCAGGTGAGTATTTATTAAAGGGAACTCTCAGTTACCCACAAGTCAATTATCTACTTGATGGAGGACTAGCAGATAATTTTGAATTCCAGAACCTCTGTTCCAACCATCTGCCTGGTTGACCTTTCTCTGCCATAAGTTGGTACATACACAGGGCATACAAACTAACTTTAATATTAACTTTAAGAAAAATATAAATTCAAGAGAAACATGTCATCTACTCCAAAGCCATTAGTATAAATCTCCTGGTAATCCTGGCACCTCTACACATGCATCCACTGGGGGAGGGAGGATTCATTTGCAGGCCTCCTTCTAGCTCTGATAAAACTCAACCATCCAGAGCTTCCACCAGATGTATAAAGCATGAAACAAATAGTCTCTGTCTTTTAATATGAGAGCTCACCTCCAACATTGCCTTCTCATCAGTACTGCTCCTACTGACACAATGCCTGGTAGAAAGAAGCCCCTAATAAATGCTTGTTGATTTGATTCAACTCTCTGTCCTTCCAAGATTCTATTTATTTATTTATTTTGGTGAGGCAATCGGGATTAAGTGACTTGCCCAGGGTCACACAGCTAGTATATGTCAAGTGTCTGAGGTCAGATTTGAACTCAGGTTCTCCTGACTCCAGGGCCGGTGCTCTATTCACTGCACCACCTAGTGGCCTCCCCCCCCCCCCCCCCCCCCCCCCCCCCCCCCCGCCACCTCTACTTCCAAGATTCTGGACATTGCCTGCTAGGCATAGCACATAGGACATAGCACATGCTGTCTCCTTCCTGACTTCTTATTTTTTTATTTCCTTGGACTTGACCTCTTATATATCTCAAGTACTCTGTTGATTCTGTCAATTCTCTTGATTGTATCGGAAAGAACGCTAGATTCAGAGACAGAGCACCCAGCCAACTTTGAATTTCAACTCTGCTCTTTACTACCTATGTGACTTTGGACAAATGACTTCACCCCTATAAGAATCACTTTTCTCATCTATAAAGTGGGCACTGGAGGTTTATTATATATTACTCTTCCTCACACACTTAATAATCCAGACAAACTTACCCATTTGCCATTCCTCCCTCATCTCCATTCTCTTTGCCTTTGTACAGGATACCCCTGAAGCCTACAATCTTGTCTGTCACCACCTCTGCCTCTTAGAATCTCTAATTGACTTCAAAGCTCAATCCTACCACTTCTTTCTCCATGGGGCTTTTTCTGATTCCCCTCAACTGCTAATT